>NW_027212546.1:1582500-1899000 GCF_947461875.1 Haliaeetus albicilla
ACTAGTGGTAAAATACAAGACTAATACATAGCAGTAGATATCTTGCAAGTGCCACCAAAATGTGAAACACAAATATAGGCAACTTGCTGTATACAACTGATCACAGACTCTGGCATCTGAATAACAGGAAGGTGAGCTGGAAGCTCTATGTGTTACACCACCCGCACAATTCTCCCACCAACAGGGCTCCTCTCTTGCCTGAGAATGGTAAATTCACACCGGGCTACTGCAAAACTATTGCCAACAATTGAAATGAGAAAAGGTTGTGGTATTTCATTAGGAATTTTAAAAAATGCCATCCATTAAATATAAACTGTCAGGACTTCATTCTTTCTGTCTCAGTATTGTTCACTGAACCCTTCTTTGCTTTCTTGAATAATAGCCATGACGAATTTTGGGAAGGGTGCAGAGAGGATTACTTAAAGTATAGCGAGGGCTGTGTCCCGTGCCAGAAGCTTTAAAAAAAAAAAAAAAAGAAAAAGAAGAAGAAAAAAGAAAAGAGACCTGTGGCAAATGGAAAGAATGACAGCTTCAAATCTGCAAGCACACAAGTGATCAACAAATGCTGGTTGATAGCCTAACGTGGTGAGTAAAGCAATCACAGTACGCCTGCTTCTGCCATGACAAGGGCCAAATGAGAGAACAACCATCAGCCAGGTGTCATGGGCAAGCCATCACTTCTGCACAAAATTAAAGTACAATGGAAACAGGCTGAAGAAAGAGAAATGCACAGAATGACAGTGTGGAAAGATGCCCCTCTGCCTTACTTCAGATGTTCATCTAGAGGAAGGGAAGGAAGAAAACAACAGCTATTCTATTCATGATTTCCTGCTGCTGCATGAGTGCCTGAACTGGCAGGATAACATCTTCTTCCACCCAGCTGTGCTAGAAAGGGAATGCTGCACACATCAGTTACTGAATTAAATTAAATAGATGCAAGTAAGAAGTTCATAAACTGATCTCTAAATCACTGCCATTTTGTGGATAGGCAAGGTCAGAGTCTCCATCCCTGTATTTCGTCTCATCTACAGGCTTGGAGTCCATTTGACTCTCACTTAAAAGTTATTCCTGATTTCACTCTTGAACTGAACAATGGGGAAACAAAAACAGACTTCTTGCATCCCTAGCCCCATGGTTACTTGCAACGAATGGTAAAAGGATGGTCACAGTGCACGTTTTTAGGGTTTTATCTGCCATTTGACAACACTTCCAGTTACCCACTGGTCAGATAAACACTAACATTAGACACTGCGTAGAGGTCTGGCTTATCAGAGCTATCGCTCCTCTGTCATTGGGTCTTCTTGTCCACAGCTTTTGTAGAGCCACAGCAAAACAGCCCTCTTCTCTCCCGTTGCATATACATAATGGGCAGCTACACTCATCAGCTAGTCACAGACCTGTGGCACATGAAAGAGGAGCTGGGCATGACCTTCAGCATCAAAATCACCCGCCTCCATGCTCAGAGCGGTGTGGCAGCCCGCCCCCCTCACTGAGGAGCGAGGCTCTGCAAGCCAACACAGAGAGAGGGGAATGCGCTGCCTCCTATCATGGACGCTACCCTCACACCGTCATCAGTTTTAATTGTGATTCTCCTGCAGCAGCATGAACTACTCCTATCAAAGAGGTAATGACAACAACAAAACTTTTGAAACCAACTTCCTGTATTCTACACGAGAGTGAAAAATGCGTGCTTTCCTCCAAACGATGCTGCTTGGTTTTTTCTTCCTCCTCCTTTTTCCCCCCTTTTTGCTTAGTATTCAGCTGTGGGTTTTGCATCTCCTCAGAGATGAGCACAACATAGCGGGTTCCTCACTGGACCTGTTCATGACAAACTTCACTGCCAGTTTCTAATGCTTCTTCTAGCAGCTAAGTTTTGTCCCTCAGTATGGTTTCAGGCTTCCCACCTGGCTGAGTTGTTGCACTGTGTTCATAGGTCTCAACCTACGATATTGCCCTGGAAGGACCAAAATTCCCACTTGCTGACACTAGAGAGGAAACTTGCAGTCTGTGACAGGCCACAAATCCTCCTCTCCTATCAGGGTAAAAAAAAGCAGGTACTTGGTACCACACGCCCTGCTTTTCCAACATATGCCACCTTTTTCAGGCTTCTCACAGAGCACAGCACTTGAAGAAGGAAGACAATCCGGGGCTGAGTTATCCTGCAGGACCACCAGCATCTCTCAGCAGGATCCTGGCCTGACATTCATGAAATGGTCCAGGGCTCTCCCTACCTACACATGCACACACACAGAAAACCATCCATCTACTCTCATTCCTCATTTTCCTTTCCATGGCATTCCCATTTTTGCTGTCACAAACTAGGTATCCCAAGGACAGTGTTGCAAGGAAGGTCCTTGGCAAAGCTGGTTCCTTACACGACTCTTCGGTAAGGACTATGACAAACCACTAAACAGGCATGTAAAAAACACAAAGCACGTGATTCTGAAAATCATGCATTACCATTTTTCTATCCATTTTTTCCATGCTGCTTTGCAGTGTACATTTTCATATTGTGTTTTAACAGTGAGATTGATTTAATTGGCAATTGTTTATCTAATATTGCTAGTCTCCTACGTTATTACTATTTTTACAGGCATCAAAAAATGCTGATGAAAATGTTTTAAAGTTGAAAGAACACCCACAATAGAAGAAAGTTCCAAAATCACCTGAGAAATTTCCAAGGTTTACTTTCTTCCTCAGAAATACAACAAAATAATAATGATTTTCATTGCAATTTCATTTAACTGAAGTCTGTTTTCTACCTTGTGAAATGGGAAATAAGTACACCGTTATTCTCTGTGTTAACATACTACTTCCAATTAGCTGTACCTTCATATTAAGTTTAGCTACGAGACATTTACTTGCATGCTTCTAACTATACAGTTGGGTTATTTCATTTTATAATCCATGCTGCCTGGAAACTACAGAGCCAGAATTTTTTTTCTTTTTTCTTTTTTTCCCGTAAAGAAGAGTTTCATTTTAAGAATATATGACCAAGAAGAATAAAGCCGAGAAGAAGAAATTTCAGGAAATAGGTATAAAATGAACTCAGCGATCCTCTCTCAACTCTCCATTGGTTCTATTGAGATGATCTTCTCAAAGCCGCTTCGCAGGCTAAGTTGGCCATATGTCCACACTGCCTAGGCTGCAGCAAGGCACCAGCCTTTGTTCAACAAGCAGTAACGCTTTGAAAATAGTGGGCTTTTGATGCACTTTCCAGTTGGCACTCATATGTAGTTTGGATGCATCTTCTGGATGCAAGCCACCTGAAGCATCGCTAGTCAATGTACCCCTGGAGAAGAGGCATAGCCCAAAACACTGTAGTTACATGGCCAGGTCAGCACGATGCTATAGCCAGTGTGGCCCAGAAAACTAGAGGCAACGATGCCTCACCGTAACCAGTCATGATGTCATCTCAACACGGGCACCAAGCAAGGAGGTTGCTGATCAGGTACCTGCCACTGGGCTTCACAAGACTAAACTAACACCTGGGTCTTGACTGCTTACAAGTTCGGGACAGACAAAAGCCCTAAAACACGCAGAAATCGTAGACCTGATCAGCGACACTAGCATAAATGGAATGCTTATGGCAGTCATCCCAGGAAAATGCTAAGTGCCACACAAATGGACACTATCCTCCAGCAGATGCTACACAACAGGGAACCCGTGGACATGCCCAGCCCAGCCAAGGATGGCCTTCTGTCAGAAAGCGACTGTTAGTTTCATCGCTAAGTCGAGGACAAGCCAGATGGCTGTAGTTTCACACACCTGCACGCTCCAATGCTGACATTGAACAGGCTGGTGCCAAGCGAGGAAGGCCACAAGGTAATGCGAGTTTAGTGCAGGCAGAGGATGATGACCACCACCCTCTCCTCCTGGACTGGGCAGCTCATCCCAGACCTGGCACTACTCCAGACTTTCTGCCAGCTCAATTAGCCCACAGCCCAGTCCTGCAAATCCAGTCCTACCAAGGGATGCTGGTGTCACTCTGCCAGAAACAGCCTGAGGTGACAGGCCTTGGTTCAGTAAGAATCGCAAAAAAAAACAAACCCAAAAACAACAACAACAAAAAAATCACACAAAATCTCACGATGCAGCAACATAAAACTGGCACAGGAGCTAGACCCCTGCATGTGAACCAGCTGGTTATCCATGACCACGAGGAGGTCACCTCAGCTCTCTTACCTGCAGCTCTACCTGTCCTGCACAAAACAGCTGAACCCCTCCTGCCTTTCCTGTCTTGTTAGTAACATCCCACTGAAAAACAATCCCTCCGTGGTCACCAGAGAACAGCCAAGGAGGACACGGGGCAGAGCCACTTACAAAGGTAACAGTGAGGTGGCCCTGGGGTCTGCATGGTTACAGAGAAGTCAAGTATGGCACAAATGATCTCCAAGACTAGGCAGACCCTAGTCAGGTGCTGTGGAATAGCAAGGATCCCTCGCAGCACTCAGCCTTTCTGTACTGGGGATGTCAAACAGCATGAACATGGGTGCAGTTGTCTAGCCAGAGCTACAGCCATGGGGACTTACTCTACAAATTGCACATACTTGGCCCTCAAAAGCCAGCATTTTGTCTCAGAGTTCAACAAAGCCACTGTTTATCTCAATCTGGTCACATAGCAAACCTGTTTCTTTCACCTCCTCTCCACAAAATATATCCTGTTCAAAAAAAAAAAAAAAAACCACCACAGATGGTCGCTGTTCATGCTACCCATCTGAAATTTTGAGTCAAGTTAGCTTTTGGTGCTTTGTTTCTATCACCAGAGTCCTTGAAATTCCCACAGAAGTATGAAGGCACTCAGAAGAGAACAGAGAACTGGTTGATTGATTACCTTGCTCTCCATCTGAATTGCACTCCATTAGCTAATGCCATTCAGCTTGTGACATCTTAGTTGCCTTAGGCATATACTGGTACAGCCCTGCTAAAGGCAGGTACTCTGATAAAACTGCACGGACAAAACTGGCAGAGAATCTGCTCTCACATCTGAGGCCATGCCTGGGCCAACAAAACCAAACAAAACCAGAGAATTTTAGAAGCCAGCTACTGAAAGGATTTAACAGGTAGTTCCCAAGAAAGTGTCTGTGGACAGAGGAGTGTCACTAAGATGACTTCACCTTTGACAAGACAAAGGAAAAGTAGAATCACATTTTGCACATCAATAGACACACAAATTCAGCAATTGAAAGATTAATGAGAGAACGGGCTTATTTGCTTTCCTATCACTTTGTCTTATCTCAGGGCTGGAGGAAATACACTAGAAAATTTCCCATGTAGTATTTTAGGCCAAGTTCTCTGTTGACATCAACATTACTAGAGAGTACTGGTTACCAAATAGATGCCACCTTAGTCTAGTATCTCTGCAAAGATCAAAATTTAAGCAGTATTTTTTAAGACCTAGAGAAAGCTCAGCAGGACCCCCAGAAATGCTTCTGCAGAAGCAACAAGCAGCAACCTCTGCGACCAGGCTTTGATTCAAAACAGATCAAAGCATTTGGCTGACCCTGGAAATAAACTAATGCTTTCTAAGGCTACAGATAATCTCACTAAGACCATTACCCAACTCACAATGAACTGATAAAAAAGTTTTCACTGCTTCTCTATGGAAGTTGTCTCTGTCATTTGCACTTCCCCTCCCTCCTTAGAGGAAACTTGTTCAGACAAATTTAAATTACACTTGCGGACCTGTATTAGTATCTCGTCACATGAGTTTCTTCTTTCCTATCATCTGAGCTGTCAACTCAGTGCCACTTTTCTTCCAGGACTGGGAGATGAAGCTTGCCTTTTAATAAACTTCTCTATGGAACACTCAACTCACAAAACACTCCGTTTACAGAGGAAAAAAGTTAAAATATGTTATCCTGGTTTGTCTCAAACACAGATAGGGAAACGCTCCAGAGAAAAATCCCAGCTGTCAATCTGCACTGCAGACCTCTACTTCGTACTGATGTTAGAGGGAGTTCCACCCAGCAGATGTGTGCAGACAATGCAACAAAAATCTGCAATGCAGACAACAGATCCGCAATGCGGATCAGACGCTAGGATTTTACTCACAGGGTGATAATTCAACTTCGCTGTTCCCACTACAGAATCACAGAAATGCTGAGGCTGGAGGGGGCCTCTGGAGATCAGCTAGTCCAACCCCCTTGCTCAAAGCAGCGTCAGCTACAGCAGGTTGCCCAGGACTCTGTCCCATCATGTTCTGAATATCTCCAAGGATGGAGATCCCACAACTTTTCTGGACAACCTCTGCCAGGGTCTGGCTACCCCTCCCAGTAAAAAAACCCAAAACCAAAAAAAATCCAACGCAAAAACCATTTAAGAAAAAAAAAAAAAAAAAAAAAAAAGAGCTGCTTCTTATGTTTGAATGGTATTTCCTGAATTTCCATTTTTGCCCTCTGCCTCTTGGCCTATCACTGGGCACTACTGAGAAGAGCCTGGCCCCATCTTGTGTGCTCCCTTCTGTCAGGTATTTATATTGATAAGCTTCCCCCAAGCCTTCTCGCCTCCAGCCTGAGCAGTCCCAGCTCTCCTGGCCTCCCCTTCTATGTCAGATGCTCCAGTCTCTTCATCTTCTTCATGGTCCTTTGCTGGACTCTTTCCACTATGTTCCTGTCTCTCTTGCACTGCGGAATCCAGAACTGGACCCACCACTCCACATGTGGCCTCACCAGTGCTGAGCAGAGCAGAAGATGGACCTGCTGGTGATGCTCTTCCTAATGCCACCCAGGATGCTGTTGGCCGCCACCTTTGCTGCAAGGTCACATTGCCAGCTCATGGTCTAAGTTGTTGTCCACCAGGACACCAAGCTTCTTCTCAGCAAAGCTGCTTTCCAGTCAGTCAGCCCCCAGCACATACTGGGGCGTGGGGTTTTTCCCTGCCGCGGAGCAGGACTTTGTGCCTCCCCTTGCTGAACTGCATGAGGTTCCTGTCAGCCCAGTTCTCCAGCCTGTGGAGGTCCCTCTGGATGGCAACACACCCACCAGGTCTAACAACCACACCCCCTCTTTTGGGGGGGGTGGGGGGTGGCGGGTGTGGCTGTTCATCTACAAACTTGCTGAGGGTGCGCTGTGCCCCATCATCCAGGTCATTAATGTTAAACAGCACAAACCACAGTTGTATAGGCCATAACACAGCCATGCTGGGGCACGGGCGACCGGGGCAGAAACCAATCTGTGTAAAATAGATTGAATCCATTTCTGCTATTATAAAATTTTCACTCATTATTGTACCACTGCTTCAAAAAGAATGACATATAGAAGATGACAAATCTGAGTTTAACCTCAATTCAGAAAAAAATGAAATGAGTTTGGAAAAAAGAGAGCAATACGGCTGATATTCTGCTGCAGCACAAAACTAAGGAGCCTGTATTCTGTTGATACGAACCAGCAGGTTTTGTAAGAAATTAAGACACCTTTGCTAGCAGAAGAGCTGATGTATCAGGAGAACACAATTATTTATATTACATAATGAATTATAAAGCAGAAAAGCACTAAGCACATTTTTTTTTCTGAGAACTAATGCAATGAGCAAACACGCAAAGCCCAAGCAACACAAAGAAAACCTACATGTCAGCTCATGGCTTGCCAACACCATCCTCAGGTGCTCAGAAAGTGCCTTGGCTACATTAGAATCAGCATTAAAGCAGTGGAGAAAAAAGGTCAACAGTTAAAGGCCATACTGATTCCAAGTCTGCAAGCTTCACGGAGTTTTTGTGAAAGCCAGCGGGCATTCCGCAGACGGGAATTTGCTGTATCTAGCCCAGGCCACTTTGACTAACACATCATTCAACAGCATCGCTCATGATTCAGCAAAAACACTCTGCCAAGTTTAGCAGATTTCTAACATTAATCCACAAAGAGGCACCTTTCAGTGCACAAGCACTGCTTTGAAATACCAAGCCACACACTCACCTGCAGTAAATCAGTATAACTCCACAGAAGTCAACTGAGTTTTATGCCAATTTACACCAGTTTTGGCCCACCCCATTTACACTACTACACTCTCTCATTCTTTTACTCAAGTACTGCAGACATTGCAGGTAATCACATTAGAAGCAACTTTAAAACTCTTTAGGAAGCAAAGAAACTCTCACAAGGAGGTACAGTGCCAGAAGAGGAATCCAACTTTCTCAACATCTTCAGAATGAATCTGAGTATTACTTTATTTGAGTAATACTGTTTGGAATTAGGGCAGACTTATTTGTAACTGCTACAAGCAGCCGGTAGGATAACAAGCATCTTTTTGATTCAGGAGCAGATACTACTGGTGACAATTACATGACAAAAATCAGCCTTGAGGTTCCAAGTACTGCAAAGAGAAATGTTACCTTCTTCTTAGAAACTCCAACTACAGATGCTCACACTGATCTAAATGCTGCTTGCGCACATCATTTAAGAGGAAGCAAAAGAAGCTTCTGAGAGCTTTCCTGTTTACAAGAAATGCTCTTCAGTAGCTCTCATTTAAAAGAAAGACAACTTCAGGTCTAGCCCTTTCTCAGCTGAGCTGAGAGAAAAGTTGCTCTGACAAGGAACTGCAAGAGCTCACATGAAAGAAGAGACAGATCAAAGCTACATACATAACAGAAGGAAGCCCTGGGCACAAATGGGGACCCAAAGCCCACATTCCTGGGTCAATTGCCACACCTCAGAATAAAGGCCTTTCCACCAAAACAAGATACAAGATTGCTCCTTGCCAGAGGACTGGTGCTGCACTGACAGCAAATTTAAACTACAGGCCTGGTTTCAAAACAACCAGAGTCAATTTATAAAGTTTAAATCCATTTATAAAGTTCACGTGGAAACCAGCTAACACATGATAGCTTTAGCAGTCTTGCTGTGAACACTTCAGTAGATTCAGATCCAAAAATTATTACAACTACAAATAAATGTCCCAATCCGCAAACTACAGGCACAGCGGCTCTGACATCAGCATGTGCCGAGTACTCAGACGGATAGTGTGATAATTTCCAAATCAGACCTTTCTGTTACATAAAAGAGTTTCTAGAAGTTGCCAGTTGGCAGCCTTACAGGCAAAAACCAGATAAAGAACAGCCATTAGCAAGTTAGGTGGGTAAGGGGTGTTGACTCTTCACGGCAGCTTACCTACACCTTGCTATCTATCTGCAAAGGCACTGCTAGGCTGGGCTTTAGAATTTCTGGCAAAAGAATCTCCAGCAAAATACAGCAGTTACCAAACATCATTCTGCATGGGGAGGCAAACCAGACAAAACCTTCATCAGAAAGCACAGGGTCAAAAGAGAGATACACAGAGCAGGGGGTGCAAACAGGGGACTCCAAGCAACCCATAGCTGGTAGTCATAGCATTCCTGGGGGAACCAACAATTCAATCCATTGGATGCATGACACCTGCAACAGCTATGGGGACTTCCAATGTGTCCCAGGGAAAGGTTTAGCATAGATTCTCTCTTGGGTTTCATCAGAAAAACAAATCTCAAATTGATCTTTCAAGCCATAAATGGCTAGTGTTTTCCCAAGACGGAACACAGTTTTCTCTCCAGATCTGATTGTCATACTCAATTAACTGGAGCTAAGTATCCCTTTTTCCTCCTCCTTCAAAGCTCTTCACACAAAGAAGAAACGCAGGACGTTAGCAAAGATTAAGCTCTTATCCATCAGCCTTAAGATTATTTTGGGTCATTGCATGATTGCTATTGTTGTTATTCCCTTCAAAATATTCCTGAACTCTTACTTGCAGGTTTTGTGGTCTCAAAACCAAACCAAATCTGTCCTTGATTGGATTGGATCTGGAGAATGTTTTACCACATCCTTTAGGAAAGCATCACAGTACAACGTACCACGTAACTTCATTGCCATCAGCCAGCCATTTAAAAGCAGATGAAACTGTATAGGAATTTCCTTTGGAGTGCCTTCTTAAGGCTTCTTGCTTATGCAAATTAAAGAACTCAAAGCTTCAGCAATTCATCAAAGACACTTAGCTCAGCTCATCACACTCTCTCCGACTGCCAAGACTAAGAAAGCCACTATCCCATTTTCTCATTGGGAATCAAAGATACACCATGACAGCCTTAATTCAATAACAGGATGAGCAACTTATGGACCACAGGACACGCACAGACTGCCAGGACAATAAATCTCTTCCAGAGCCCACATTCCCCCCCTCCCAACTGCCCTTCAAGGGCAAGCTGCAGGCTGGAGGAATAGGCCAGGTGGCCACCAGCCCCTTTCCAGTGCTATTCTGCCTGAAAACCCAGCTGCTCCTCCCCATTAGGTGACACGCCAGGACACTCAGTTCACAGCAGGAAACCCTCGACCTCTGCATGTGCACAGAAAGACCACGCTGGGTGTCACCACATGCCAAGAGGCCAGGGGGTCATGGCATAGAATTAACCCAAATAAGATATGTGGTCCACTCCACCAGGGTGATTACACACGATTTATAGCATAACAGTAGTGACAAGAGTACCTTTCATTAGCAGCACTTCGAGTACTCAAAGCTGCAGCACAAGCTGTGACGGGTTTCTTAGGCACTTGTGCTTTACATCTTTCCTACCTTCCCCACAGCAACACATTCTCTGATCTGCTGTCTCTCCTGCTGCTCTGCTCTCCTTGGGCTTTTCCTCCAAATAGCGCCCTGCCTGCTTGCGTGGTCACATATGGCGCCTCGTTCACAGCTACAGATGTGCTGATTACATAGAGAGGATGTTAGCACTGCTCAGCCAGACAGCAACTCTGGGAAGTCAGCTTCTCTCTCTCCTATCCATTCCTTCACCGGGACCCTTTCTTATCCTACCATCAGTTTTCACAAAGCAGAGAGGAACTAAATGCCTGTCCTGGTTTCAGCTGGGATAGAGTTAACTATCTTCCTAGTAGCTGGTACAGTGCTAGGTTTTGAGTTCAGTATGCAAAGAACCTTGATAACACTGATGTTTGCAGTTGTTCCTAAGTAGCATTTAGACTAAAGTCAAGGATTTTTCAGCTTCTCATGCCCAGCCAGCGAGAAAGCTGGAGGGGCACAAGAAGTTGGCACAGGACACAGCCAGGGCACCTGACCCAAACTGGCCAACAGGGTATTCCACACCATGCGACGTCCCATCTAGTATAGGAACTGGGGAGGGAAATCGCTGCTCAGGGACTAGCTGGGTGTCGATCGGCGGGTGGTGAGCGATTGCACTGTGCGTCATTTGTACATTCCAATCCTTTTATTATTGCTGTTGTCATTTTATTAGTATTATCATTATTAGTCTCTTCCTTTCTGTTCTAGTAAACCGTTCTTATCTCAACCCACGAGTTTTACTTCTTTTCCCAATTTTCTCCCCCATCCCACTGGATGGGGGGGCGGGGAGTGAGTGAGTGGCTGCGTGGTGCTTAGTTGCTGGCTGGGGTTAAACCACAACAATACCTTTGAGATGTCTACCATTCTGTTAAGCTACTGATCAAGTTCAGCTATGCTTAAGAACTTAACGGGAAGGCTGACTGAGAGATATACAGCAATTTCCTTTGGAAAAGGATAGCCAGTTTTCCTTAGGAAACCAGGCTAAAAGTTATGTCAACAGGAATTGCAAGGCATTCCAGTTTGATATTAGTATGTAGAGGCTTTTCATCGCTCATGGTGGAGACAACTAAATAGTGCATTCTTAAACACTTCCTTATCAGAATAAAGGCTATCCTTAAATTAGTGTCTTCTCCTATATGTAACTCCCTGATCATATACAGTTTCTTCTGAAAAGGAAGGAAGACTGGGCTAGCAACTTCGGTAAGCCAAGCAACTAAGCACAGACCCAGGAACAGCCTTGTATACCCACAGGAGTGCCGCACGGACATTTGAGACTCACGGGGTTGGAGAGGTATGTAGCGTTTGCCACATATCAAGGTGCCACGATTAGATCACTGATCACCCCCAGACCAGGGAAAGAGACAGATAACACACACAGTGTGAGCGCCAACTTCCGCCTTTTATTGCGCAGTCAATTCCTTTTATACTAACAAGGGTAGGCGGGATTACAGATACATCATAAGGCTGCGACTAACCCTCTAACTTTCCGTGACATCGCGAGATCTTCCGAACGCCGAACCCTACAGAGGTATACCACCATCTGGATTTAAAAATATGTTTGTCCTCTGTGTGTGGTGGGGGTACTGTAGTCCATGTCAAGGACTGGGGGTGATCTGCATGCTTACAAAGACAGACCTGGAAGCCTTGCACAACTGCAAAACAAATGCTCAGAGTTTATTATGGTACCAGATTCACGTGACGTACGTCAGGCGGAGAAGGGTGGTCAAGGAGAGGCATTGGGCAGTCCTCAAAGCAGGACTTCTTTACTACCAGGACTTTGTTTAGCCATGGAGCTTCAGCTCAAACTCTCATTCCCATTTTGGAAGTGGATTTCTTCCCTGCCTTTCCGAGGCACAGCTCTGTTAGGACACCCACAGTCCGTCTGAATTTCTCAACTTGGGTCTTTTCATGTGTCTGACATTTACAGGGACAGAATCTCTGGCTTTGCTTGTCATCAATAATACATCTATCCTATGAAGAACAAGAAGACTGGGACACCAAAAAAAAACCCCCAACCCAAAAGACAGAGAAGTCCATTTCTCTTTCAACCGCCTGAAAAAACACTTGCCTCCTGCACCCCTGTGCATATACCCAAAGAGAGAGAGAATGCAGCCTTTGAACAGTAACTGGGATAAATCTTTCTCCTCTGATCATTCCCCCTCTGACTCATAAGTCTCAATCTACCAAGAAAATAGTGCACAGCTCTCACAAAGCAGGACATGCACCTAGAAGGGAGGCACAATTAAAAGAAGAGACAAGACAGACAAACGATATGGGAGCCATTTCCTTAATGAACAGAACACTTTTCCCTTCTTATTCATCATAATGACTACCAATAAATAACAGGAAGAAGCAACAGGTTTGAATACAACACCGATGAATTTAAGTTTAATGCAAGTAAAGTGCCTTATAACAAGTCTGGATTGAAAAAGATGTTGAGAAGGGTGGTTTTCAGAGAGACTGCTTACATTTTAATGTTTAGCAAGACCTGAATCTGCAGTAGACGGGTACAAAAAACAATGAGAAAATGTCTTTTTTTTTTTTACCAAGTTAGGGCAAGTGAGATTCATCTCTCATTTTTGTGTGTTCTTTAAAAAAACAAGAAGAAAAATCCAAATGAAAAAGGCAATAAACAAATACTGAGACCTGGCAGGGAAGGCGGGCTTTATTCTACCCCACGACTAGCCCTCAACTCCTGTTATTCTGCGGTCATGCTCACAGCTCCCCCGCATAGCATCACCTCCCTCTCTGATTTTCAGACCTCACATACTACCTTAAGTAGCTACAGCCAAGCTTCGGTGCTGCCCAGAGAGTGTCAAAACGTGAGAGGTGCTCAAGGAGTCCTGTAGGTCCCTCTCCACCAGGTCACTAGAGATGCGCTCTTGCTAGGACTCAGGCAAGGGAGGGGGAAGGCTGGCTCATACCCCTTATTCCCACTGAAGCCACCTTGACCCACATGATTGAGCCTCGTGGGCTGACTCCCAGCACGTGCTGCTGTGACTGAAGTTTTCGCATTTGGAGCGCTGCAGGATCCTCTCTTTCCTGTCGATCAAATGGCCAGTCGCTGGCACGAGCAACAGTTTACATCACTCACAACCAAACCCAAAATACAGGAAGATTAGCTGCCAGGGCGATTTAAGACTCCCAAAGCAGAACAGAACCAGATAAGGAAAGCAAAGCAAACCATCCTTGGAAAGATAAAGAAACTTTGCAGCTGACACAGGAAAAGCAGCTAGTAAGGTAAGCAGGGGTGTTACCAGTCTCAAGCTAAAAGTATTTTGAAAGGTGACAGCAATTAAGAACCCATGCAAGCCTTGAGCTTAAAAACACTCTGACCTTGAAGGAACTCAATCTGCCTTGCTGGTTCCCAGGACATATGGCCTCAGTAACAGAGGATATATATCACTTCCTAGTTCAGTATAGCTACATAGGTGTCCCATAAGGCTTGTCTGGTACAGGACAGAGGGTCTTTGCCTCACCTGCTGACTGTTCAGCTGCCTGCTACCCTGGCTGATCACTTTGGAATCACTGCTGCTCCAAGCCCCCACGTGCTAGATGGAGCCAGCTGGACTACTCCATGATTCCAGAACAACTTCAGCTGTCACACAGGCCCTGGACCAGGATGGCAGGTTGCACTGAACATTTTGTCTCAGACAAGCATCTCCACTCCTCCCTGGATGTCACCGTCACCTTGTACCATGGGATCTCTCCTGCCACAAGATCCAGCACAGCCATTACATCCCATAAGCACCACCACAGTCATATACCCCAATCCAGTGCCCCAGGTCTTCGGACTCAAAAGAACAGCCCGTCTCTCCCGTACATCAAAACCAATCAACTCTAGCAGAAATGATGACGTCTTGGACACATCGAGTTTTCAGCTGGAACAGTGCCACCCTGGTGACTTGGTTCACTCCAGGCAGCAGTCTGGGGACAAACGCAGCAGTTTCTCTCCTGTCCTCCAATATAAAGCACTTCCACAAACTTCTAGGTGGTATTGGGAGAACAGCACCCAAACTGTCCCTCATTTCTCTGCTCCCCCTGCTGGGTGCCAGCCCAGCATTATCAAAATGCCTGCTTGGGTAGCGCTGCCAGGCAGCAGCACACAGAAGCTGAAGCAGGCTGTAAAGTTACTACACAGTCTCCCAAAGAGCTCAGTAATTACCACTGTTAATTCTTACCAAGACCAATAGCACCACTACTCTTTACGGGGACCAAGCAGATCAAAAAGCAGATCCGGGAAGAGAGCTTCTGAGTTACAGGCTTCAGTGTCAGCAACCGCTGACATCTCCAGCCAACAGCCAGATCACGCAGCCCTGCCAAGGCCGTACGCCCACCACCTAATATTCCACACTGGCATCAGTCCGCAGCCACTGCCAACGATTGTACGTACATGGATGCTGATCCACGCACAGCTATTCAAAAAGAAAGGGATCACAGCCCCTGTAATTGTGAACTTGCATCTTGGTGCAAAGAAAGACAGCCGATATATCGGGTTTGTTGCATAAAGTGTGGGCCAAGAAGCTCATCACTTCTATGTGTCTCATGATACTTTTTTCCCTTGTCAAAAGGGGATAATCCACCATTCTCCATCTCCCACTGTATTTTCAAATGTAATTCAAGTTGGGGCCTCCCCTGCCTTTACTAGGCAAATAGACTAAATGCCAGTGAGAATGGATTTTAAATCTACATTTTAAGCACTGGAGTAGCAGAACTAGTCAAGACACAAAATTACTTACAACTGCTCGCTCACTGCAATATTCCAAACAAGATGATACTACAAACTCTTTCAACTCTCTCTTTAGAAAGGTAATCAGCCTTGTTTAGACCAATCTGGTGCTGGTTCTTGGTATCTTCAGAAAAGAGATAGTAAAATAATTGTATAAGACAATCAAGACCCATCGGAACACTTTTTCATTAGGGAGGGATCACGCACTAGACTTATGTGGGGTATAGAGAGGGGGTTGGTTTCATCTGGGTTTTGCTTTACATCTTAAAGATGGATTATTACCGCAGGAAAAGTACAACCGAAATGATTGAAATAGTCACATTCCTCCTTCCATAAGGTTTAAATGCGTTTCAAGCTCATATCTGGAAGCGGAACAAAACCAAACATAGATCTCTTCCTAATTTTCCAAGCTACAGAACAGTAAGTACCGCACAGTAGAAAACAAGATCTAATACAAGAGGTGGCAGCTGGGATTTCATGCTGCTTGTATGTATTCACATCAAAAGATATGCAATCACAAGCAAGCGTCACTCATTTGACACTGGAGAGGCATTCTCTCTCTAGCTGTGCATGGAAGGGATAGTTTCGCCATACACTGCTCCAACAGCAGTGAATCACAACTAGTAAGGGAGTCGCTGCATTTTACAGTTCGTAGCACTCACGTTCGAAAGCAAGGCCTGGTTTTTCTCTCTGTAAAACCAGTTCATGCAAGCCCAACATGGCCCCACGCACCCCCTGAGATTCAGCCACCAGATTCCCAATTAGGACATGCTGAACTGGACAACTTGGAAAGCACATTTCAGTCCCCAAAAGGCAACAGGGTAGCAAGATCTTCCACTAGTGTCTACTAAACAAGAAACAAGGAAAGCCCATGCTTGCCAGGCAATCACTTACCCTCAGACACACCAGGCAAACTCTGTCACAGAACCACTTGAAGATCACCACCCACAGAAGACCTTGATGAATCAAACATGCAGCCCATCATACAAAAGATGCTACTGCCTCCTAAGCCCCAGTTTGCACCATAATATCAACAAGATCCCAAACTCAGTAAAAACACCACAGTGTTTTCATTTTCTCGTGTCTTTAGACAGTAATTGCAATGTACCCTCTTCTCTTCCACTCCCCTGCACAGCTCAAGCGTGCACGGGGCTTCCTTTCTTTATGAAACTAGACAATTAAAATCTACTTTGTAACAACAATTTGTTTGGATTCCCATCTATAAAAGCCTCCAAAAATGCCACACTGTACAGTAATTGCTCTACTGGTGAAATACAAAGGTTCGGTAATGTTTATAAAGCCATTTAAACCGCATGAGCAAAACTATTTTGCTTAATTACATTTTCCAACCCTTCATGCTATATACAAGCTCACTTCTTCCAAGAGTCACCCCTACTCACATGATCAAATCATGCCACTTGAAACGCTCTGACATTATCTTGGCATATAAAAAGGTTGAAATTATCGTGATGACGGCAACCTAAGGACTGCAGATACCCAGATTCTGGTATGAGAAGTGAAAGCTGAAAAAGAGTTAGATCTCTTGAAATTACACATTTGAAATACCAGAGACACAAAGCATTTAAAAGCCATTCAATACCACGGCTCACCATAAAACCATAAAAGGTTCTGAAACACTTGTCCTGAATCATTTCAATGGGAATATTAAAGAATGAAAATGCCCCATGGAATTACAGGATTCATTTATATAGACTGACAAACTCACTTTGCGGTAACGTGTTTTTAAGTGTCAAGCAGTATAAACAAGGTAGCTGAAATTACCACCTAATACAATGACTTGAACTTCAGCGCCTTCAAAATCACAATTATACCAAGACTGAAATAAGTTTGACAGACTGAGGTATAATCAAAATCACTGTAGTCAAGAGAAATTTATCCAAAGCAAAAACCATTTCATGCTTACACACATGTATGTTTACTGTAAAAGAAAAGTAGAGCATAGGTTTTCAACAACGACCACAAAAAGGCTCGAAAAACACTTGGAAAAAGTAAATTCTGCCACTCACTCCGCTTTTGCTGGGCACGCCGATTTTCACATTTTGGTCAAAGATCACTCGGCTTCTCCGGTTTACCTCACTTTGAGAAAATCATTTTCAGAAAACATGCCTCCAAGAAACATCGGACAACGGTACGTCCCCATGATTAAATAAGAGGTAGGAAAACCCAGCAATAGATCTATCACACGCTTTACAACAGCAGCGACCGCTTGCTTGCAAGGCCCTGGCCAGAATCCTTCTCCTTGGCAAAATAAGTTAATGCTAGACAGTTCTCAAGACATCACATCAACAGGAAAAGGGTTAGCTCTCCCTCGCATCAATAAAGCACATCATCTGACCTAAAGTGCAAGTCTTCATCACTAAACCACTTTCAGAAGAAACAGTGCCAACCTTCAAAGACATCTTCCTAGAAGGAGCTGTCTTTCCTGACCATTTTGACTAGGTACAGACTTTATATCTGTCTAGTTCGACCTCATTAGCCTTCCTAAAAGATGAAGGAGAAGCAAAGGACAAGTCCAGCCAGTATTATTTATGGACCTCTTTTTTCACTGTTGTTCAGTACAGATACGCAGCATTGCGGAACCCTTCGGGACTGATTTCTCCCACCAAACCCACACTGCAGACTTAATCTTAAAAACATATCCTCTCAAGGACAAACAAAGTAAGCTCATATCCGCCAGACCTGAAAGATGTTTTCACCAATGCCTCAGGACTGTCCACTGCTGGCAGTTCATCCGCTAAGCTTTCTTCAGGAGGTCTAGGGTCACCGATGATGGTCAGCTTTGGCCTTTCCTCGAGGTTGCCGGTCAGCCCACCGATAATGGTGTTCCACAAGCAGTTCTGTCATTTAGACCCTGCAAAACCAGACAGTCAGCAAAATACATTCATAGGCCTACTGTCCAGCCTCTCAGCAGTCTGCAAAACAAAGATGCTCTCTGAACTTTTTACCTTTGCATCACCACCAGTTTGGGATTAAGCCTGAAAACCCAAAACAAAGCTCCAAGTGGAAATAAGCACTAACTTGCAGCTCATTCCAAGTCCAAGACCACAATGCTTCCCATAAAAAGATTTGGTTACAGAACAGGGAGTTTTCACATCTCAGTAAAAACCCTCCTCTCCACGTTAACTTATAGCTTAGCGTGTATTGGCGTGGCTGTATTTGAAGCCAAAGAACTAACCAAAAAACAAAGTACCAAATCAATACAATATTAATCGTTGAGTTTCTTAGTGCTTAAATTACAGATTTGAGATATCACTGAAGGACTCGCATCAAAAAAACATACTTCTTTTCTGCTGAAATTGCAACTTTTCCCAGCAGACATTCAAATGCCAAAATATTTCTATGGATGGTCTTTTTACATTTATTTCCAAGAGTCACCAGGCGCCTCTTGCATGTCATTCAGAGAACCCATCCTCATCTGTAAGTCTAGCTCCACTGACAAAGTCCAATTAGCACCCTTCAGTCAGATCTCCTCCCCACCCCTGAAGAACAGAATACCTGACTTCAAATCAAATTTAATTCAAATCAAGTTCATCAAAGTTAAGGACAGGGAGGGATCACTCCCCACTTGCGGACACGGTCACAAGACAGGCTCAACCTGGGGAAGAAACCAAACCAATGTCACCTGCTACCCATCAAATCACAACAAGGCTATGAGGAAGCAAAACCCAGCCTGAGAACAGCTTCCCCCCGGGGAGCCCTCCCGCCTCAACTCCACTCCCCGTTCTCTCCACCTCCTCCCCCCGGCGGCGCAGGGGAACAGGGGACGGGGACGGGGGCTGGGGTCGGCTCCTCACCCCTTGTCTCTGCCGCTCCTTCCTCCTCAGGGGGAGGAGGACTCCGCGCTCGGCCCCTGCTCCGCCGTGGGGTCCGTCCCTCCCGCGGGAGACAGCCCTTCCCCAACTTCTCCAGCGTGGGTCCTTCCCGCGGGCTGCAGTTCCTCACAGACTCCTCCAGCGCGGGTCCCTTCCACAGGCAGGGTGCAGTCCTTCCGTCACAGACTGCTCCAGCGCGGGAGCCGCCGCCATTTTGGGGGACATCCGCTCCCCCGCTCCCCTCCACGGGCTGGGGGGGACAGCCTGCCGCCTCCCCGCGGGCTGCGGGGGCATCCCCTCCTCCTTCCCTGACCTCGGGATCCGCAGAGGGGTTCCTCTCACATCCCGCTCCCCCGACTCCCTCACGGGGCGTTCGTTCCCCTTCTGAAATCTCTTCTCCCAGAGGCGCTCCCGCCGTCGCTGAGGGGCTCGGCCTGGGCCAGAGGTGGGTCCGGCTCCCAGCCGGGGCAGCTTCGAGCAGCTTCTCCCAGGAGCCGGCCCTGCGGCCCCTCCCCCGCCACACACAAACCCAAAAAACCCGAAACAGGGAGGGAGCAGATCCCGAGAAGAGCAGCGAAGGGCTGCAACGGTGCTTACCTCAGTCTAGAGGCTTCTCTCAGCAGAGGCCCAGCAAGCCTTCATCCCACTGGATTCCAAAGGAGTAACAAAAGAGGATGGACTGGAGAGAGAAGCCATGGACTGAAGGAGGGATTTACTTAAGAAGAGGTCTTGTGAAATAAGAGATCCTTTGTCTGTACAAGGCATGCCTTGCTAACGACTGGGCCCCTGAAGGAGAACGAAAAGACTGAGAAGAAGGGAACATCCTACCCCAGAAGGTGCCGAGAAGTTGAAAAATTGCTAATAGGCACGAAGTCAGCAAAAATCTTGGATAACCGGAGGAAAGGTAAAGGCAGCACGAGCAGATCAGACCACCGACTCAATTCACGACCAAAAGACTTACCCCCTCCCCCCAAGCCTTGGGCATGTGCTGTAGAAGAAAAGAACACTGGACCTTTAATTCGAAGCAGGGGAACTTCAACCTGATAGAAACTGTGCGAGATAAGCGACTCCCGGTAATAGTTTTGGGGAAGAACTTTGGAAATCGAATGTGTATAACTGAACTTGATAGCATATGTCCATACATTTCATGTGGTTTGAACAAACTTTTATGCTTTTAATATTTTGTACCTTCTATGAAAACTGGTTTGCTGCTAGATGACTAAGTGAGATTTGATAAATGATCATGCATTAACATTATGGTTGAAACAAGAGACAAAGGGTAACTGGGGAGATAATTACAAAAGTGTAGTCAAGTTGTTACTGATTTGTTATTAGTTAGAATTAATTTTCATAGGAATATGGAACTATAAGAAATATTTTAGCAAAATTATATATTGCATTCTATATATTTAACCAACAACTAACAGCTGCTGTGAAATCCCCTGTATGGCCCTGTACCAAGGCCAGAGGAATTGGTTAAAATCATCTAGTAGGAACATTTAGAACTTAGATAACAGATGTCAGAATTTCAAATTAATAGGAACTTAGGAACTTAAGAAAATGTATTATGTGTAACTATAAGAATTCGAGTATTGTCTGAAATCAGTTAACCACGGAAGCTTTGGTAAGGATTTACTTCGATCTAATTAACGAGAATTCCAATCAGTAGACTTAAGTGAGATTAACCAATTATTGTTTTAGTATAAGAATATTGATAAGGTGGTGTGACTGAGGGCCAATCACTAGAAATATTAAATTCAAGAATTAACATTGAATGTACTTTATGTAAATCTAATACATGATGGCGAAAATCGTACTGCGCAGAATCACATGAAAGGTCAACTATTGGACAAAGTGAGGAAGACTATGGAAGACCACCAGAGGGCTTCTGAAGACCACCAGAGACCTTCACTGCGCCTGTGTAAAGGACATTTACATATGCTAAGAACTTCCCAGAAATCTAATGAATATGCATAACATTTCTCAGAAATCTAATGACTATGTATGAGTAAGTTTAATACAAGGTGTGTGATTTTGGTGTTCAGGTGTGCGTGGTTCGTGAGAGGACTCGCCCGCGCACCCAGCTGTTAATAAAGAAGTGTCTGCTTATCTACACTACATTGGTGTTGATAAGTTCTTTATTCCGAGTTTTTCGGTAACAAAGTGATTAACTAGTAGATCTTCATAAGTTTTGCAGTCCTTTGCTCTTATGACAAGATGTTCCTGTACACTAGATGAGAACAATGCTGAAACTGACCACATGTGATTGAAACTGCATTAAGCTTCAAGATCAAAGAACAAGGACAAGAATAAAGACTTCAAGGACAGCCAGCAAGAACTTCAATGGGTCAGTGGTCGCAGAAGCAGCCCTTCAACTCAAAGGGATCCTTCATTGCGCATGATCGGATGTAGCCAGTACTAAGATAATCAGTTGCGATCATTTTTATGTATATGTATACTAATTCGATTAATATGCAATTACTTATTCTATAGTGATACTGAAAAGCCGGTCAAAGAAACTCTCTAAGTCTCATTTTGGAGTTTTAGAAAGCAGGCATTCTTTATTTCAGGGCTGGATGCACGGGGGATCGTTCCACATAGCGTCCATACCACAGCTATAGCACAAACAGGTTATATAGAATAAGTAATTGCATATTAATCAGATTAGTACACATATACATAAAAATGATCGCAACTGATTATCTTAGTATTGCCTACATCCGATCATGCGCAATGAAGGATCCCTTTGAGTTGAAGGGCTGCTTCTGCGACCACCGACCCATTGAAGTTCTTGCTGGCTGTCCTTGAAGTGTATTTACGGCAGCTAAACAGAAAATATGAGGATTCATCGAGAGAATACCCAGCAAGAACAGAGTGTGCCAAGGATATGCAAGATACCTCTTAGGCAGGGATCTAGACAAAAAGACCAGTCAGCAAATCAGATTACTTAGCATAGGGTAGCACAGTGCTCTAGCTTAGGTTTTATTCTCAATTCCTCCCTCAGAATTCAGGGAGAGGTTTCCAAGACTACTCTATTTATCAACCCACAAGATTCACAAGTACTTTTAATAATACCTTCCTAGGCAAAACAGCATGGAGGGCACAGGAACTGTTTACTTCCACAGATTCAGGAGCAAAGACTGTTTCTATAAGCCCACATGAACTTAAGGCTTGCCCTTCAGACATGTGGTTTTACATCAGAAAAAGAGCCTTAGGCCTAGAAGCAGACAGTAGTGATCCAAACCAAACCAGTCCCTTAACCAGGAAACAACCAACTATTAGCAACCAGGTATAGTTCCACAACCCTTATACAGCTCCCTGTGAGAAAGCAAGCCTGCTCCACTTTTGTCTGGCATGTGTCCTTTCAAATAATAATAATAAAACAACAACAACCCCCAAACCAAATCACCATGTAGAACAGCAGAAAAAAATACCAACACATACATGAAAAGTTTATCAGCACAAGAGAATTATTCTTACCTTGCATGCTGCTGTAGCTAGAAACTAACTCCAGAGATTAGCAACAGATCCTTAAACAGGGACTGCTTCAGAAACCCCCAAACAGCTTTTTTAAAAAAACCAAAACAACAAAGAACCCACAACCTAAACACAAAGGCCTCATATAAGGCTTAGAGAGCTACAGGAGGGGAGCAGCTGTGTGCATATCTATCTATGTATACCTGAAAGGCTGAGTGGGATTGGTCAGCAAGAGGGACAGATGGTAATTTAGGATTGGCTGACAGCAGAGACAGGTGAAAATACTGAATGACTCAAGTCCTCGAACAAGAAGATAATTGAAGTGGGCTGAGCCTTGCCCAGATAGGGATGTTTTACTATAGCAACATATCTACACATTGCCAACAGTACAGTCGTTCTTGGGAAAGCCCAGACTGCGTGTTGTTTCTGCTCCAGCAGGCATGCTGGATATCTCCAGATTGTGTTGTTTGGAGGGAGGCTATTCCAAAAAGTGTAATCACTTAATTCAAAGACATTTCATCTCTACCTGCTGCTTCTGCCCATTTGAGGGTAATGGGTCTTTCTACAGCTGTCTGTTATAGATGACAGAAGGTTCCAGACACAGCTGTTTTTATTCTTCCATATCAGTTTATTTTCTAATTGCTAGAAGGGAAGTTCAGGTTATGCTGCAGTCTTTGTACTTCAGTCCTTCCTGGCTGTATGGATCTCATCTAGGGTTTGGTGATTAAATTTTCATAGTGTGATAGGTACTTCTCTGAAATTGCATGGCTTTCTCAGTTTAGGATGTTTCACTAGAGTTTTATTCTGTAATAAAATTGGAGTTATGGGAAGACTTCTAAAAGCACCAGAAATACCTTTTTGTTTTTCTGTATAAATGCAAAATTCTTAAAAGTTGATGCTAAGACATTTTGAATATCCCAAAACAATATGGGACTTCTAAGTTTCCTTCATTGAAAATTTCCAAATAGATCCGAGGAGGAAGCAAGTTTGTTCCCCTTCAGAAGCCTCTTACATAATGGGACTTCTACCTCTCGTATGGCTTTAAATGTAGCCCAACATAATTTAAATTATTGTCACTTTTTTAGGTATGCCTTAGAATTTTGTGTGGAGTGTGTGGGGGGGGTGTCTATGTATCTTATGTGAAAGATAAAGAATACCTCGAAGTGGCGTACCAAAACATCCTTCTCTTTAGCGTCTCCATTTTGCCTCTGCCTCAGGTAGACAAATTTGATTACCTATTCTTCATCCTGAGCAGCAGAAGAGATCACATTTACTGTAAAAGTACACTGTACCACAGTCCAAGCCCTTCACCCAGTCCTTCTTCTCTTCTGTGGAAAATTAAAGGTTTTGGTTTCAATAATCAAAGCACCTTCCAAGAGTATATTCCTCCTGCAGCAATTTGAAACTGCTGCGCTTGCTACGGCATGCGAATAAGGGCTGGTCTGTATTATTGTCCATGTTTGGATATTACGTAGATGCACTGAGCTATCTTCAGCTAGGTAGCACAGATTCTGAAAGACGTCATGGCAGTGATTTAGGCTGTAGATACAACACGATTACCCGGAGTTGAAGACAGGGTTGTACAGGGCACGCAAAAGGCTGAGCTGGCAGTATACAATTAGCTGGAGTAGATTTTCCTGATCTGTAAGTTCAGCTTTGGACTGCAATGTACACATACTTTTATGGCATAGACTTTTTAGAGGCTAAATTGTGACTGAGTTTCCTTACATGCTGGATTAAAAAGTGTAGAAGATGAAGGAGAATGGACTAAACCTAATTCTGACTGTTTCTATCAAGCTTTAAAAAAACAGTTGATAGAGCAGCAGATTCATTACAAATATTTTGATCCCTCCCTATAAGAAAAACATGCATCTTTCTTCTTCATAGGGGAACTGAAAGGAGCAGTTCATTGACTTCTGTGTGATGCTTTGAAATCTGTAATTTGGTGGACTTGTGAAATGTTAGATAATGGTGGTCTGAAATACAGAGGGTCCTGCAACCCAAAGCAACTAGTCTACCCAGACACGGGAGCACTACATACCTCATATAGCTTAAGTGGACAGTCATTTCTCACTTTGGGATCAGTAGCTGAGAGGTGTTTCTTGGGCAGCTGCATTTTATCTTAAACTATATTCCCTGCTTTCTCCAGCTGTTGGCTGAATTTATTGTTTCAGACATCAAGGAAGACAACAATTTGGAAGGCCTTTCTTTCTCGACAGCACTAGATCCTCTTCCTAGCACTGCCTTTCTGCCCCAGCTGGCTTTGCTGAGATCCCCTTACTTTCACCTGCATTGGTTCTTAAAATTCAACTTCCCCTTACTTTGACCTGCATTGGTTCTTAAAATTCAAGTTCCCGCTTTGGTCAAGGTGTAATGCTGAGCTGTAGATAAACCTCTCTCATTTCACTTTTGACTGAGAAGAATAGCCAAGGCTGTGTGCTGTAACCAGCTAGGGGAAATCTTATTAATTTGATTGCAGTTATTTGCTCTGATGCAGTTGTTTCCACATAAGCAACTCCCTCCCCACCACCCACCCGGACATGAACGCTCTCCTCAGCCCTAACGAAACCAGTTCTTTTGGCACAGTGCCTGCGTTTGGGGCTTCACTTTGACATGTCATAGCCTCACACATTGCTGTGAAGGTGTTGGAGAGGCACCGCAGCCTCTCTCAGAGCAGTGCTCTTTAAACTTTCCACTGATTAGGGGCCTTTTAGCACTCAGATGGCTTTTCCTAATGGATTTTTCCTTTTCATTGAGACTATTTTTTTTTGTAGGCGTTGCCAAAGTAAACAGTCGTGGATGGCTATTTGGAAAGCAGGGGAGAGAAGAAAGGGGCAGAGAATCAGAACGGGTCCAAATGTGGCCAGACAAGCAATATATATCAATTGATATGTGTTGAGGGCCAAGTGCTGCCAGAGTGAAAATTTCTGGGAAGAGGAGGCCATGTGTTGAGAGACAGGCACAGCAGAGACAACTACAAGGTCTTCTTTTGGACCAAAGATGCCATGCCTGCATCCTTGAGCCTTTAGAGGGAGCACGGTGTCAGCTTGGCATTAATCAGCCCCCTTCTGATTTATTTTCAAAGTCTTGAAGTCAGAGGAGGTGTCTGAGTAATGCAAACCTTAGAGAGTTCAAGCATATCAGTCCTTCACTGCTCCGAAGTAGGTAATTTAAACTTCAGCCAGCTTGCTGTGTGGGAACCTATCAGGCACTATCTCAAAAGAAACTCCCTTCCTCTGTGCTGCTCTGATCAGCGGAAACCCCACATCTCTCTTTGGAGATGTTCAGAATTTGTTCCAGGCCGATAAGGAAAAATCTGCACAGCGGCTATGTTCCCAGCTGGATAAGTGTGCCTATTCACTTTCGTGTAGGCCCTGAATGCACAGCAGATGTGTATTATTGATGTAATACATTTATGGCCTGCTTTTTTTTCTATCAGTCAAGCAGAGCATACGGCTCTGAAAAAAGTCGTCCGAGATTTTACAGTTCCTTCTCTGATTCCTTGACACGAAGTATGAGAGGAACAAAGCAGACTTTTTGTATATGAAGATCTTCTTTCCCTGTCCCATCTCTGCACTGATTTGGTCCTTAGTTCGGCCAGCTGCTGAATGCCTGCTCTTCTGCTTCCTGCTCAGATTAACTGCAAGAGTTCAGACTTCTTCAGCTGGTGCTTGCTCTTTGCTGGAAGCTTCAGCTTTGTTTCATCTTGCAAAGCAGTGAGGGTTCCCCTGGCTCGTTCTGGTCAAAGATGAGCAAGCTCCCTTTGCAACAGGGGTCTCCTCTACATCCCCTCCACCAGCCGGAGCATAATTCGTGGACAGAGTGTCTGGGCTACTGACACTTGATCAGAAGTCTCAAATGCTTAGGACTACCGCAGGCCTCCTCTCCCCACAGCAGAGTCTCCCAAATGTCCAGGGACAGGCTCTCATGTGTCTTTGATCCATGCCAGGGATGGATTCCAGATGGACACTTCCCCAGTGCTGGCCTACAGGCGGGTTTCACACAGCATTGACGGGGTGTTAACGATGCTAAAATTTCAGCCAAGCTTCTTAGACATGCTGGGTTGGGAATGGGGAGAGTAGTTCTATAATAAAAACCTGACGTAAAACTGGCACTTTTACCTGTAGCGCAGCCAGGGGAGTTAGCAGTACACCTGAAAGAAGGAAGTGAAGCTGCAGTACCTGCCCATTACCAACCTACTGAAGCAGCACTGGATTTCTGGATTTCACTAGACTTCAGCTTGAATCAGGGTCCAGGATGACGCAATTTTGGGCAAGGAAGCGCTCACCATCTCAAACAGTCGAGCTTCCCATTCGGCACGCTGCCCTGCACAGCAGAGGACCCGCGCCAAACCAGGCCAGGCCCTGCGTGACACACACACCCCCCCCCCGACAGCCACGCCTTGTGCTCCCGATGGCTGCAGCGTGCCCCCCGCACCCCCTCCTGCCCGGGTCGGGCAGCGTGTGAGTGGCGGCTTGGTCCTGTTGGTTCTGGAGGGGATTTGTCATCAGGAGCTGCAAGGCAGTCCAGAGCAGAGGGGAGCTGAGGGGAAGGATGCAGACGGATCCCCACCAGAGGTGTGGCTGGCTGCATCCCTGCCACTGCCTCCTTCAGTGGGGCCTGAGGCGCTTTGGGACGCACACCTCTTCAGGTCAATCCTGCGTGCGAAGGGGTGTCAGAGTCTGCTTTCCCCTGCCCTGAATGCCTGCCTGTTTCCTGGTGTGTGATGCCACGGTACCAGCAGAATGGAGCTGAATCATTGGGCTATGCTTGTGGTGGTTGAGCGGTATCACCAGCGCTTCTGCTGTGGCCATTTTTTGGCTGGGACACTGTCGTGGTTTAACCCCAGCCAGCAACTAAGCACCACGCAGCCGCTCACTCACTCCCCCCCATCCAGTGGGATGGGGGAGAAAATCGGGAACAAGAAGTAAAACTCGTGGGTTGAGATAAGAACGGTTTACTAGAACAGAAAAGAAGAAACTAATAATGATAATGATAACACTAATAAAATGACAACAGTAGTAATAAAAGGATTGGAATGTACAAATGATGCGCAGGGCAATTGCTCAGCACCCACCGACCGACACCCCGCCAGTCCCCGAGCGGCGATTCCCTGCCCCCACTTCCCAGTTCCTATACTAGATGGGACGTCGCATGGTATGGAATACACCGTTGGCCAGTTTGGGTCAGGTGCCCTGGCTGTGTCCTGTGCCAACTTCTTGTGCCCTGGCTGGGCATGAGAAGCTGAAAAATCCTTGACTATAGTCTAAACGCTACTTAGCAACAACTGAAAACATCAGTGTTATCAACATTCTTCGCATACTGAACTCAAAACATAGCGCTGTACCAGCTACTAGGAAGACAGTTAACTCTATCCCAGCTGAAACCAGGACAGGCACTCCAGTGCAGGGGACTGATTGGTCTTGGCTCCGTTTCAGGTTAGGGAGGAACCAAGTTTAGAAGGGTGCTATATCCTTGGTGGGCCTCATCCCCTGTACTCAGCTGTCCTGGCCTGTTCTCATGGTTTAAACCCACCCAACAACTAAGCAGCCCACGGCTGCTCGCTCACTCCCCCCTGGTGGGGTGGGGGAGAGGATCAGAAGTTTATTCATCCCTTGCTAAATGAGTTGACTTCTGCTTCCATTGTTTCTTTTTAGTTATAGGGGCAACTGATATAGTGTCTGGTTTAGCCATAGTGTCTGTTGGTATGTTTCCCCTCTCTTCTCTTTGAGGGTGCTGCATAATATTGAGCAGTGTTTGGCAGATGTTGGCCAGGGCCCAGCCCAGTGCGGTAAGTTGTGCCTCTCTGGAGTAGCCACAGCATTTTTTTTTTTTTTTAAACAGTCTATCCCTTCATTAGGATCCTGCAGTTGTTTGAGAGTGAACTTCCAGACCATTAGTGCAGGACTCTGAGGTGCTGCTATAACGCAAATGCTGATGCTTTTCGACAGTGCCAGAGTATCAGAAATACCTTTCTCCTGCCTGAAAAATGCCAGGCCAGTCCCAATCTGCAGAGGCAGCAGAGTTCAGCCAATGTAAGGCAAGAGCCTTGAACTCACAGCACCCTGATGCTGACACACATGCAACCAAAGCCCCCTGCAGTAAGTGGTAAATGAGAAAAGGGGATGGCACGGATTCAAATTAATAAGATCCAGTGTAGCTTATAAGGCAGCTCTGGGGCTTGAGAAGACAACTGGGAAGGGCTTTGGCCCAAAGTCGGGAATGTAAGGCTGGAAAGCACCATTTGGATGAAAGGCACCAATCCACTGGCAGTTCTGAATAGCCAAAAAAGGGATATTTTGGACTATCCATCCAATTCAGAGGCCACCTAGTCTGCAAAGACATCCCAACCCTCTCTACAAGATCTCCAGAAACCAAGGAGTAATCGCATCTTTTTGGATACAAAGGTTAGGAAGACCATCTTCTCCAGCTGAAGTTTCCTCTAGTGGAAAGATGCATCCAGGAACAGCGCTGGGATGGGCAGTTGTAGCTCTTGGATGGAGATGAAGCATTCTAGGACTGGAGCAGTGGGATCTGATCCATTCCCAGGACTGCCAAAACTGCAACAGGTTCTTGCTGTTCCCTGTCTGGCCAGGACTGGGAGAGGCTGAGAAATGAGTCTGTAAGCAGTGCTCTGCACAAAGCACTTGGCTTTTGGGATGGATTCATAGCTGCTGTGATTTAAGATCTTGTGTGGCTTCACACATACAGTTGGTAAAGCTCCCCTTCATTTTCCCAGTAGCCAAATGCGAATAGCGTCCAGGGCTCTATTGCCATCCACCCTGAGAAATCAGCAGCATATCCTTCAGCTAATGAAGCGCAATGGTAACAGCATCTTCATAGCACTCATCCTCTTCACCCTCTGCCTCGCTTCTCCGGACCAGTTAGACATTGCAAAGTTTCCCCCTCTTCTCCCCAAGCTCTGTAAGGACCCACTCACTTTGGGCCTGATCCAAACTCCACCGAAGTTGATGGAAAGTCTCCATCTGGCTCACGCAGATTTTTAACAATCCCTCGGCCATTAAAATGCTGAAAAGGATGGGTGGGTAGAATCCAAACAATTCTGGCCCTCCTCAGAAAAATCTTTGCCCGTGTTTCAGACCCGATCCCTGAAATGTCCCTCCATTAGGAATGGACACAGGGGAGCGATCCCCAGGAAAGGGGCCCTCAGCCCCCCCCAGGCCTCCTCTTCCTCCTACAGAAGGCTACCTTGAAGGCCACAGGCCCCCCAGCTGCCAGAATAGCCGTATATGGTTATTCGCAGAACAATCACAGTGGCCTCCTGATGTCACAAACTACCTCACCGCCTCCTGTTGCGAACCCCCAGCAGCTGGCCCACATTCGCTGAGCTTCTGGGCCCTCGACTTCCACGATGGCTGGCAGAAAGAGGACCCACAGCAGCAAAGCGAGCAAGTGCCCGCTTCTGCGTGGGCAACCGGAGAAGCGATTGCGGAAGGCGCGGAGGAGGCAGCGTCGGCGTCGGAGGGGAGGCACCGTCAGCTACACGCTAGCGATGGCCACCGCTCGCGCAGCTGACGGTGTGGAGCCGATGGAGGTGGATCCACCTGAAGACGAGGAGGAGCCAATGGAGGTGGATCCACCTGAAGACGAGGAGGAGCCGATGGAGGTGGATCCACCTGAAGACGAGGAGGAGCCGATGGAGGTGGATCCACCTCCAGGACAGCTCCCCACGCAGCACCACGTCACGCCCCAGGGCTTCCCTCCACAACGCCGCCGTTGACACGGTGCTAGAGGAGCACCTGGAACACCATCGACACGGTGCTAGAGGAGTGCCCGGCCAGTACCCTCCACACCTGGGCGGCCTGCAGGCTCACGTGTTCCATCCCCCCGGCATCGACAATACTTTGTTGACGGCCACGGGTCTTGTGAGCTCTTCCTTCCCACCGTCCACCCTCTCCCCTACCCCCACCCCTTCTGAAGGGGTGCCATCTCCTCTGCTCTGAGTCCCAAGACAAGGGGACGAGACAACATGGCTTCCGCCATGCTGCTGCACCGGGAGAAGTCCCTCGGAGGGCCACCGAGGTCCCTGGGGCCTGGAGGTGGGGTTTCTTCGGCCTGAGGACGAGAAGGCTGCCTGACGGGAGGTTGGAGATGAAGCCAGACCTTTCGCGGTGGCGCACAAAGAACAGCAATAGATCAAGAGGAGACGTCGGAGAGACAGCCGTTCCTCTGGAGAAGCAGAAGACTACAGGTCTGCCAGGAAGAAGTGCTGGCTTTCAGCATTAAGGCCCCTTCTAGCCACTTTGTTAGTTCTTTTCAAGATTGGGCAACAAAAAACTAAAAAAAAACTCAATAGAACAAAAAGTAACAGTAAAAATGCTTTCCCTCTCCCTCACTTGGTACTTTGGCAACTATGTCTGGACTCCTCTGTCCCCTCCTGGTCTCCCCACTCCAGGAAAGACCCCCTTGGTCCGCCCTGGGACTGACTGACAGCGCTGCCCTCACAGCGGGGGGGGGACTGACTGACAGCGGCGTCACGCACAAAGCCCTGGGGAGCTGCCCCGGCGGGGGGGGGGGGGGGGCGGCAGACAAAAGGGGGTCCCTCGCCTCCCCTGCGACACACGGCCATGGGGGCTTCCTCCCCTGAACCGCTCCGCTCTGCCACAGAGTGCCTCGGGGTGTGGGGGTGTGTGTGCGGTGGGGGGGACCAGGGGGGACAGGGACACTGTGCATCTAGCGAGGTAGCTCTCTCTCTAGTGCAACTGTAATTGCCAACAAGCCGTAACAGCAACCATCGATTGGAGGAGCACCGGGTGTCTATACAGTATTTTCATACAAACTTATCCTCCCCAAGAAAGTCAATCGCTAATAAAGCAAAGCCAGCAGCAGGACAAGCAGCACCGGGGCAGAGGAGATCCCCCCTTTTGGGGAGGGAGCGGGTAAGTAGCACAAAAACGTCCTGCGGGAGGAGGAAAAAAGGAGAAGCCTTTCCCAGTTCCGACTTCCCTCACCCACGAGCTCTCCGGCCTGATCACGCTGACTTCAGCAGCTAGGAGCATCAAGGTCCACAGTCACCAGTGCCAGCAATACGGCACCGGTGCCACTGGAAGTGATGTCAGATACAGAAAACCCTGGGGTAGGTTAGAAAGTCCTGGTTTAAATTTAGTCAGTTAGCCAAGATCAGTCTGATCTGTTCTAGTCTTCCTGTTTAACGGTGCCTCACCTGGAGCACCACTGCTGATCCTTTCAGCTCTTCCTCATGGATGGTGCGTCCCTCTTGGCAGGAAAACGGACCGCTGACCCGATACAGAGCGACTGAGCGGTCAAAGCGAGGAGGGGATACCTCCTCAAAAGACCACCGAAGGCCAGCCGAGACCCCCACGTGTGCAGAGAGGGCATCTGATGGGTCAGGGTTACGCAATGCTACGCACACGCATCAGATAGTTTGAATATGTATTAGGTAGGAGTAGTTTAATAAATTAGATGCAATTGTTACTGTATAAAAGGGACACAACTGATGAATCCGGCCTGCTTGATTTGTGCAAAGACCATGGAGCACCCTGCGCAGAATAAAACAGTATCTCTCCCGCCTGTGTGAGATTGGTCTCTTGCACACCGTGTACCAAATCCGCTTTTAGGACAACAGATGCAAGCGTGTGGCTTTTTCCAGGGTTTATGGGATGCCAAGGGGAAGAGAGGGAAGAGCTTGCTTGTTTCTGCTTGTTCTTTTTTTAAGTACTTTTCCCTTTCCTTTTAGCAGGCGGCCACTGCTTTAAAGAACAAGGTGCTTTCTCAAAGTTAAAAGAACGCCCATCTCAGTTAAAATAAAAACCATTTTTGTTTAGATTTCATTAACCCATGTTCTTTATCATCTAAAATGATTTTCCAAAATGGATGCACATCTTGCCCGTAATTCTGTAATGGCATTTTCCGGACTGAGACATCAAAATGTCTTTGTGTGTAGGTTGTAGCCTCAGCCAGCCCAGCTCTTGCAGGGTAAAGGCCCTTTCTTATGCAGCTGCATCTAAGATCAGGGAAGTGGGACATCCTCCTCCTCCTGACAGAACCAGTGCTAAAGAAGATCAACTCATGGATATCTTCCATCTGGTCAACTCGCTAGCCATTCCCTGGTCCTCACCGCTGTCCATCTCATTGTACAGCCCCCCAGCAGAAGGGACCGAACCCTGGTGCACTCAGCCTGTACCACGGTTTGTGGGACAGGACTGAGGAGAACGCCGTCAATGGAACCAGTTTCTCAACCCCATTTCTTCTTGGAGGGAAAGCATTCTTTCAGTGCTGATGGGAGTCCGGGAATGAATACAGAGGCAGATAGGGTAGATAATCCGTGCACCATGGTGGGAACAAGCCAAACAGACCCCGTGTTGCATTATCATCTGACTCTTTCAGAACATCGCCTCATTCTGCCAGACACATTACCCCGTCAGACGGCCGCACGTCGCTACTGCTAAAGTAACAACCAGTAACACAGTGTTATGTGTTAGACCAGCATTGTGCGTGTAGGTGCTGATGGTGCCTCAGCTCAGGAGAGGGCTGAAGAATGATGGTTTATTGCAAACGCGCTAGCGTGATGGCAAAAAGCTGCCTGAGCATGCCCTAGGCACATCTGAAATCTTAACTCCCAGCCTCATCCCACTACCTATCAAAGGCAGAAATAATTACACAACTTGTAGCAGAGTGGTAAAATCTAATCCAAAACATTTTCACCAATTTTGACCTTTTTAATGCTCTGAAGCATAGGGCAGCAGTCCATCCAAGACTAGAAACCTCTACTTCTTCTTCTTGGAGGGAAGGAGTGTTTTCTGCCAGGGTAAGACTGATTAAAATAACACACAGTGCCAAGCTGATGCTTGTTTTATTAGAGTCTCATACAATGATTTTCAAATGTAAAATTCCCGACTTATGACACTCAAGGATCAACATCGTAAAGCTTGTCGCTCTTTTTTCCAAAACCTCTACGTTGTGAAGAAAAAGACATTCTAACCCAACATCTTCAGTATGTTAATTTGAAAACGTAAAAAAAGTAGAATTTCATTTTAAAGCATTTAATAGCAGAGACAAGCAATGTGTAAAGCTGAATTACAAAAGAAACAATACAACCCGACATTCATGCTACAAGTTTACCTTTCCACAACCATTAGTACTTCCAGGTCAGTTCTTTCCAACAAAGAGATGCTGTAGTGGCAAGAAGATTATGCTGGGGAAACAACAACAACAAAAATCCCCCACATTGTACCTAAAGTACTTCTCTGAGAATTGTAACAACAAGGTAATTTCTGTCCACCAGAAAGACACAACCCCAGCACAAAATAATACAGAGGAAGACCGAAAAAGTAGAGGAAACATAAAGAACAACCTGTGCCGTAACGGTCTAGTCTCAATACTTAAGGGGACTGGCATACATTATGATTAACAAGGAGTTTTATTCCTTCCAAAACTAACCCACCTATCAAACAAACAGTTACTGCCGATGTTCAACACGTGCTGTGCAGTGAACAGACCACTCTTGTTTCGACAGCTTTAGAGCACTCTTTTAGTCAGCAATGCCCAGCAACTGTTGGCGGGGCTACTTTCATTTCGGTTTAAAATGGTGTCTTTGGGAGTCAAAGTTACAAAGGCCACAGTTGCTAAGCGGGCAAATAAAGGCCATACTTGCCTTAAGGGGACTGCAGGTCCCTCCCAGGAAGGCCCCTCGAGAAGGGGGAGTGTGTAAAAGTCCTTTAGAAACCGGGCTGGAGGCGGCACTCCGCAGCTGATAAAAGCCACATCCTATGAGGGCTGTGACTGAGGTGAGTAACACCCCCCCAACCCCCCACCCCCCTTTCCATTCCCCCCCCTCCCCCATGAGAAGTTTTTTCCCCAAAGACAGCCCAGAAGAGGAACATTTCCTGGGAATGCTGCACCTTACCACAAGACAAAAGGACACCCCTGAATGTTCCTTTGCCTTGGCAGACTTTTTTGTTTAAACACAGAAAAGGGGGACCCATTCTTCAAGAGAACGTAGAATCGCCTGAACTGCCAGAATCAGGCACAGGCTCAGACAGAGCCAGGACTGCATCTGCTCGTAGCTGCAGTAGTCGTACCTTCTCCAGAACCTGGACAGGCCTCTTCCTTCTGACTCCACGTTTCCTTTGTTTACCATTTGGTCCAGTTGCTGCAGGAGCTGCACTGCACCCTCAGCCTGACCGGTTCCTGTTCTTTGTTCAAGGTTAGATCCCACAGGCGCCCCTGTCAGAAACAGCAGCAAGAACAAAAACACAAGCTCGCTCTCTCCACACTCCCTGCCCACCCAACGGCAGACCCTGAAACCGAGAGGTCGGTCCAGACTCTGACTGACATCACGCCTGGGAGCTTTCAAAGCAATCACAGTGCAGACTGGTTTGGAGGTAGGCTCCCATCTCACAGCCCAGCTCTGAAAGAGCTACGTAGCCCGGCTCTGTGGGTGGGAATCGCTTACAGCCAAAATCATTGCTGACCTGCCGCTCTATGGTGGTTCTAATTCCTAGTCTCACGTGCTGGAAAATACCAAACACCACTTTTAAAGGAAAACTATTATCGATGTCATCCTTGCAGCTTTTGACTTCATATGACCAATTCGAATGAAACAAGCCAGGAATTCCTTACTTACACAAACTCACCCGGTTACAGCCCACAGTAAGGGATGCTGGACTAAACTCACGCTCATCTTCTTTGCAGGAATTCTGAAAGGAAAAGGAACCCAAGAACTTTCACACCATGTAAAATTCTATTCTACAGGAGATCTTTGTTTCTTTGCTTGCTTGCTTGAAGAACTAAAAGGCAAGGTCTGCTCTCTTGTTCTGTGACTTTATTTTCTTGCCTGCTACTACGAGGACTTTCTTCACCAATAGCTTTCTGCCCCTCCCTCCTCAGGACATTCCCAGGCCTAACATAAAGCTGGAATTCATTGACTAGGCTTTAATATAGCAGATAGTGAAAGAGGAACACCAGCTATGGCACAGACAGAGGTTTTAAAAAACATCGACAGAGGTGCTGTGGGAAATAACAGCCGCTGGACAATACAGGCCCCTAGGCATCAGCCCTGCTAAGACACACTCATAGGAAGCAGAGTAACAGGGCAGGGACAAAAGTGAAAAGTGCCAGAAGCAAGAGGTGAGCCAGGAATACCCATTCGCAAGGCTATCAGCAATACAAAGGACCACAAACAACAAAACCACCCTGGAAGCTTCTTTAGGAGAAAGTGAAACAACTTTGTCACAGAGATAAGAGAAGAGAAGAATAGATCCCTCCCTGATGGTGCTTCTCTTGCACTAAGCTCAGGTTCACGTGAAATTCCAAACTTTAGATGGCCAGAGATCTTGGCAGTTTAGTCTCAGAGCATTAACTAAGGTAGGAAAATTATCTGCAGTGACAGGCTGAGCATCTCCCAGTTCTTTCTTCCTTGGACTTCTACTGGTGCTCTTGGTAAGCAGAAAGATGCACAGGCTCAACTCCAGTCATCCTGACCAGACAGCCTCCTGTCAAAATCGCAGGCCTGGAAGGCATTTGGATGAGAGCTGAAAAGGCAATCTATTCAACAGCCATGCGACTGCGGCACTTCCATGCTCCTCCTTCTGAATTGAGTGCCGATGCTGTAAAGTCAGTCCTACGTGTATACTAAGCAGACAGATTTCCTTCATGTTTTAACAAGAGCCTTCCCTTTTCGAGATGCACTCTAAAACACCAGCTGGATTTGGATCCAAAGTCATACACTGCTCATAAACTGAACAAGAGCCCTGGAGGAATGACCAGAAGAATCCTGAGAAAGCACAGGCGCTACTGAGATGGTTTTTTCCTAAACCTGATCTTTCTTCTCATCCTGAATACCAGACGAAAACAAATGGAAAGCAAACCAAATGGAAGGCATGTCACAGAAGCACCTGGCTCTGATCTCCTAAAAAAGCACACGAGGGAGAGGTCATCTGCTCAGGATTCCATGCGGTGCTCCTGACATCTGGTCTGGTATTCATAAAGACACCAGTTTGTGTCTGGAGCTCCCTCTCAGTGTAACAGTGCCCTGACTAGTGCAAATTGCAGGTACGAGTCATGGTGGCACAAGCACCTCTTCTGGAGAAGGTTCTTCTCACCTGAACTGGTATTTGCCGACTTGATGATTCACTCATCATAGTTCCCGATTACCTGGAAAGAGCTCAGGACATGTCCTCCCACATCAGTTAACACACTAGGAGGTTACGGTGATGGCTACCACCTACCACATCATTTCTCAGGGTCCAACATGCTAACCCGGAGCTCCAGCTTCCAAGGACCCTCATGTTTGGGAAATTCAGCCACTGTACAAGGAGCGGAGGCATTCTGGGGACAGCGATTATAGCAAAGAGGGGAATTAAAAAAAGCATCTTTCAGAGGATGACCTTATCCCACCAAGAGAGTGTTTGGAGCACCTGAGGAAAGAAGCCAGAAAGGGCATGTGTAGAGAGACCTGTCACTAATCCTGCAAAGGTGAGCTGAGGGGAAAAAAAAGGGATACAGGTTTTAGACACAAATCAGCCTACTTGTTTTAGAGAAGTTCTTCTGTACTGAAGGCTCCCGAGGAGTTACCAGGCAGTGTCCTTCCTATCTTGGAAATCCAACAAACCTGCCAAAAACCCCGCTTCTGAAAGAAAGTTTTGGGCTTACAACAAGGTGAGGGCTGTTTCAATACAGGAGTTTACCTGTGCAGGCTGAAGGGAACCATGCAACTAGCAGCACCTGAAATTGCAGGCCACTGTACATGCAGGGGATCCCTGCAGAGCAATTATGCTGAGACTGGCCCTTTGAAACCAGGCCTACAGCAGCAAGCAGGCAGCATGCCCTGGCCAGCAGGCAGCAAGCCCACAGACGATATTTGCGTAAAGGCTCAGCCAGTTGTGGAGAGGTCCAAAAGGTTTCTGAAATGGGGGCAGCACGTCATCACGCAGAAGCACGCAGAAACCTGGGCATCTGATGCAACTGTTCACCTCCCAAGGAACAGTGGGAGAAGAAGCTGTTCCTTTTATACCACCAGGCAACTTCCTTTGTGGACAACCCCAAGAGGAATAAGTTTGCCTCCTCAGAAAAGACTCTCTCCAAAGAGCTGGAGAGGGAAGGCGGCCAGGAAGGCAATAGCACGGCAGGGGTTTGAACTACATGCAGAATGGCTATCAGGATCCAGAAAATGGATGAAATGCACTGGGAGGATGGGCAACAGCCAGGAGGAGGAGAACAGGGGGGTGAGGGAAGACCCTCTTACCTAAAGGGTGTGCCTAACAGCAGCTCTGTCAGAGCAGCCTTTTAGCTTGTGGGCTACAAGAGAAAGAATCTTGCCCTCCTGACAAGGTCTCTGGAGAACAGTGGGTTTAGAAAGCAACTGCCAATCCCTCTGGAACAATCCTGTCGTAAATCTGCCTTCTGATGACATAGCGAGAAAAAAACATGACACTGTGTCAAGAAGAGGGAGATGCCTGCAAGGCCATCTGCACAGAGAAAGGACACTGCTGAGGAGTGGCAAGTACTCGCACCGAAGCCAGTGTCAAGGTGTCAGCACCCACTGTTGGCCCTTCATGGAGTTCTGCACAAAGGAGCATGTGAGGTAAAAGAGGACTGGAGTCTCTTGAGGACAAGGCAGGGCAACCTTCAGGTTCAGCTCCGAGAGGCTGAGTTCACCCCTAGAGCTTGTAGCTTCACAGTCAGAAAAGCCTGTGTTGGGTCCCGGTAAAACTCATCCCGTGGCTAAGTTTGATGAGCAGGAATCACAAAGGTCTCCATGCAGGTGATGCAGGTGAAAAGGGAAAAAAAGTTACCTGAAGGCATTTTTAGGCTTGCCACTTGAAGAACCTAGGACTAAACAGATGCTATTGTCTCTTTCTGAATATTCTGTAGCTTACCGTTTCAAATCCACGCTTTGCTTTACTCGTATGGCAAACACGCTCGGCTCCAGTTCTAAAAATAAGTCAAACGGGTAAGAACTGAGTTTACCAAAAGTCACAAAAAGGAAGCAAGCTTGTAAATGGCTGCTCAAGTATTTCATTAGAAAGCAGGGTTTTAGTACCTCCCTCTAAGCCAACCAGACAGATACCCTTCATCTGTATTTGTACTCATGTTTCAAAGCCTCATTTAAAAAAATGACAATAGGCACTCACTCCAGTATTAGGCTTTCTGCTTTTCTAGTAAGCTCAACAAGCAGTTGAAGAGAAAAACAGCGTGATGTGACAGGGAAAGGGGCATGAGCAGCAAGGTGAGAAAGCTTGCAAAGCCTACAAGATTACTGACACAAGGAGAAGGGCAGGTAGCAAAGAACCATAGAAAGATCTTACGAGACTCGGCCGCGGAGCAATAAAATGGCAGAGAGGTACAAAGTGGTGCACGTGGGGAAAAACAGTCCTGGCTTCACACACAAAGGCTCTAGAGCTTCTCAGCTGAACGCTTTAAACAAAACTGCAAAACACCGTCAGCAAAACCAGCCTCTTTTCCCACTGAAGCACGAAATCCACGCACGGCAGTGAAACAGGAGCGCTTTTTACAGCTCCCATTACTCGATGCTCAGCCCGTGCAAGCGCAGTAGCCACTCGGAAGCGACCGCTTTCACGGTCAGTGAAAGAAGGCAGGAAAAGAGCAGCCCCCCCCCTCGGAATTTAGGGTCTCCTAGGAACTCACGGCTACCGGCAGGCACCACACTGCAGGCTGTAGCTTCAACACGCTCACCTGCCGATTCTAAGTCCGTACACACGCCTGCCTGCATGAAGAAACCTGGCTTCAGGCAACCGACAGGTACCTGCTTTCGAGGACGTCCTCCTTTCTCCCAGCCTAGGGAAGGAAGCAGGAGAGCCAACGGGACGCGACTGCTCTGGAAACGCCGCTGCCGACCTCCCTGAAGCTTGACAGGCCTCTTGCCCCGGGGGCTGCCAAGAACGCCCGGGCAGGACTGCGTCGCAGCCCGCCACCGACGCCAGGCTGTGAGGGACACCCCCGGCGGCTGCGGGTCCCTGCGGGGACAGCCGGCAGAAACTCCTTTCTCTCCACAGCCGCACGTCTCCGCGGTGCCCGCCGGCCTCCGCCGGACAGCCACCAGCGGCAGGCAGTCCCCTGCTGCCCCCGCAGCCCCGGGGGCGGCAGGGAGGGGCCGGGGCTGGCCGGGCCTGCGGGGGGAAGGCCGGGACCCGGCGCCCCGGCCTGCCGCGAGGGGAGATGCCGCCACCGCCGCCGCCTCAGCCCCGCTGCCGGCCTGCGAGGCCCCCGGGCAGCCCCGGCGCTGGCGCCCGCCGGGCAGCCCACCGCTCCACGGACGGGGAGGAGCCCCCGCCACGGCCACCGGCCCCGCCGCGCCCGCCGCCCGCCCTTGCCTCAGGCGGGGCCGGGCCGGGGCTGCGGCCGGAGCGGAGCCGAGGGCAGCCGAGCCCAAACGAGATGAGCCGAACGGAGCCGAAGGGAGCCGAGCCCAGACGAGAGGAGCCGAACGGAGCCGAGCGGAGCCGAGCCCAGACGAGATGAGCCGAAGGGAGCCGAGCCCAAACGAGAGGAGCCGAACGGAGCCGAAGGGAGCCGAGCCCAGACGAGATGAGCCGAACCGAGCCGAGCCGAGCCGAAGGGAGCCGAGCCCAAACGAGATGAGCCGAACCGAGCCGAGGGGAGCCGAGACCAGACGAGAGGAGCCGAACCGAGCCGAGGGGAGCCGAGCCCAGACGAGATGAGCCGAACCGAGCCGAGCGGAGCCGAGCCCAGACGAGAGGAGCCGAACCGAGCCGAGGGGAGCCGAGCCCAGACGAAACGACAAGAGCCGAACGGAAAGGAGCGGAGCCGAGCCCAGACGAAATAAGCCGAGCCCAGCCGAAGGGAGCCGAGCCCGGCCCGGGCGCCCCCTCCCTCTGCTCCAGCTCCCCACGCTGCTCTGCACTGGCTGCTGCTGCTGCTGCTGCGCTGCAGAGGCGGCTGCATTTTGGGGCTTGGAGCGCTTTGGGTTCCAGCGTGAGCCCGAAGCATCAGAGGAGTTGGCCTGTACCTCGTGGCAGGTCTTGCAGCTGCTTTCAGGGGGGTCTGGGCTCTGCCCAGGCCCCTCGAGTCAACGTTGACTCTGGTGCCTAATGACAGTATGCTGGCAGTGGCCCTGGTAGCTCAGCCCTTTCTCTCCCCAGTTGCGATGATGTCAGCAAAAAAGGACTGTTGTGGTTTCAGCCCAGGCGGCGACCAAGCACCACGAGGCTGCTCGCTCACTCCCCCGCCGCCACCATCTTTGTCCAGAAACAGGACCGAAGCCTCTCCCCGAGAGTCACGTCCCGACGGTGCTCCGCGAAATCTAGAGTCCCCTCGGACGCTGGCGGCAGCAAGCTAGGAAAATCCGAGTGCCAAAGCCCACGGAGTTTCTGCTCTCAGCTCCAGGAAAGAGTCCTGTTCATCCGTAAGAGGGAAGCCAGCGTCACCCTTGCAGGGCGGGAAACAAGGCTTATCCGATCGAGGCCGGAGCGCCGCGTGAAGCCAGAGCGCAAAGCTGGACAGAACCGGGGGGGCAGGGGGGAAAGCCCGGCCCGGCCCCTTGGGAGCCCCGAGGGCCCCCGGGGAGCGCAAAGCCGGGCAGCTGCCCTTCCTCACGCTCCCGGCCAGCTCCTCCCTGGAAAAGCGGGCACCGGCCTCCTCAGCCATCCCGGGGGCCCGGCCAGGAAGACCCCCGCCAGGGACAGCCCCGGGCGGTGCTGCCCAGAGCCCACCCAGCCCCGCCGTCCTCCCCTCCGCGGCACCCACCCCTTCTCCCCCGTGGGTTTGTCCCCGCGGCAGCTGCAGCAGGATCGCGCCGCTTTCCATCCCCAGCGTGCGGGGCAGGGCTGCCCAAACGGAGCCCGAGGGGTCGCGGCCCGCGGGCCGAGACCAGCGGAGAGCCGCCAGGGAAACCGCCGCCTCCGTCCATCGCACGGACGGGAGCCGCAGCAGCCAGAGAACGCTCCCGAGTCGTGCCGCTCCCAGGGCAAGCCCAGGCACCGCTTCACGCGTGGGACGTGCCGTCCCGAGAGCGGGGCTAGCCCAGGGGCGGCGGGGACAGGCTGGCCAGCAGCGCCGAGCCCGAGGCAAAGTCTGCCGTGGGTGCAGCCGAGGGCTGGCGCGGCCTGAGTCCTGGCTGGCCCTCGGCGCCGCTGCGGAGCGCCGGAGCCACGAGAACCGGCTCGGTCCCTTCGCGTCGGTGTCCTTGGAACCGGCTCGGTCCCTTCGCGTCGGTGTCCTTGCCACCGGCTCGGTCCCTTCGCGTCGGTGTCCTTGGAACCGGCTCGGTCCCTTCGCGTCGGTGTCCTTGCCACCGGCTCGGTCCCTTCGCGTCGGTCTCCTTGCCACCGGCTCGGTCCCTTCGCGTCGGTGTCCTTGCCACCGGCTCGGTCCCTTTCCGTCTGTGTCCTTGCCACCGGCTCGGTCCCTTCGCGTCGGTGTCCTTGGAACCGGCTCGGTCCCTTCGCGTCGGTGTCCTTGCCACCGGCTCGGTCCCTTCGCGTCGGTGTCCTTGCCACCGGGGCAATCGCTGCCAGAGACGCGGGGCCCCCCGGGCCGCTCCCCGGCCCCTGGCAGTGTCCCTCTCCATCTGCCCGCCCGCCCCTGCCGTGGGCAGGAGGTCTCCGCGCCCGCGCTCCCCCGGACGAGGAGCTGCAGCGCCCGGTGCGCGGTGCCGAGGGGCCGGCTCCTGCCCACCATCACCTGCGGCTGGAGGAGCCGCACCGCGCCCGCAGGCAGCGCTGCCCGCCCTGCCCGCCCATGCCGCTGCGCCCGACCGCCTCCGCTCGGCTCGGCTCGGTACGGCTCGGCAAAGCTCGGCTCGGCTTCGGCTCGGTACGGCTCGGCAAAGCTCCGCTCGCCTTCGGCTCGGTACGGCTCGGCAAAGCTCGGCTCCGCTCGGCAAAGCTCGGCTCGGCTTCGGCACTTTTTTAGGTAGCTCCGGGTTTTCAGGTAGCTCAGCCCTGGGCTCCCAGACCTCGCCTGGGCTATGCTGTAGTTGGGCCTGTCTCCAGCCCTGTCTCTGGCCCCGTCTTCTGGGTGGACCTTGGACCCATGTTGTAGCCCTGCCTCCTGCTGCTCCGACTGGGTGGGCCCTGGACCTGGTTCATCCCCTGGCTGTGTCTGGGGCTGTCGATGGACCCCATTACCAGCACCCAGCCCTGCTGAGACCCTGTGGGACTGTGCCCTGATGGGTGAGGGCACAGCCCCGGTTCCCCTCACTGGCTTCCTCTCTGTTCTTTGTGAAGTTCAAACCCCTCGTCTTGTTTTTCCTCACCATACGTCCCGATTCTCGGTTTTTCCTGCACCCTACCTTTCTTCTATATTCTCCCCAGGGTATACTTCCAGCTGCTTTGGGGTTTTTTTTCAGGTTTGAATTATCTTTTTACGACACCTTATCCTCCCATTTTTCCCCATTCATGTCCAGCTGTCTTTTAAACCCCTTCTCAAAGCCCCACTTATTGACTTTATCCTTTGCCAGGCCCAGCTGCTTTTCATTCTGAGGGTTGTTCTCCATGAGGCCTTTTGAGTTTAGGCTATAAAATCCAAAGACAAGAAAGCATCTTGCCACACTTGGTCATCTCTTACATAGTCCGCCCTAACCATGGCCTGAAAATTTTCATCTTCTAATTAATTTTTTATGTTCCTGGAAAAAAACCCACTGCTACCTTCTGGAATTTCTTCACCTGCAATTAATTTTCTGTGAATGTGTCACTGGACCTAAAAACAGAGAGGCTGGCATTGATCTGATCTGTCTTACTGTTAAGAAATACTTGCTCCCAGTATGAAAAGAAGTATCTCTGCTCCTGATTTCTGACTCAAGACATTTCGTAGCCCACATGCTGCTCACCAAAGACGCATCAATCATCACACATCAGGCAGGAGTGACCTCCGCGGGTAGTTACGAATTCCCACACTGAGATATCGCTACGTGGTGTGAGGCGTATGGCTTGACCTGAAGATCTCTCCCACTCACAAAGCATGCCGGTCCTCCACGCATTTAGACCTACTGCTCTCATAAAATGCAGCATCTTGTGCCCTATCAGCATCATGTTGAAACTAGGCACGGTTATAGAAATGATAACTTTATACTGTTTTGTTAAAGTTAAGATTAAATAAAGGGCTAAAGGACTTAGATACAATAGTTTAAAAGGATAAATGCCAACCTCATGTTTAGTAGCTGTCTTAAGAAGGGACAGGCAACTTCCCCCTTAGCCCAGATATTACTCCGCCATTAAGAGAAGGACCAATGTCACTTATTATCCCTTGTCGAAGCAGTCTCCTGGAGGAGCAACCTGAATGTTTTGCTCTGCTAGGATTAGGCTTGCCCGAGTAAGCACAACTGCACGTACTCCATGTGCCACTCAGAAAGGAGCTGTGATGAAGGACAGAGCCTACACACCACATGAACACATTCACATACATAAACATACCCTGGGCTTTAGATTAAATCGAAACAGAGGGTTGAAGGATTCTTCTAGGGACTTCACTCTTCTTCCTGCCTAGCTAATTCATTTCTATTGCAAGTTTAAGCTTGATTTCCTAAACTCAGTTGACAAGGGACTTTCTCAGAAAAAATGCCAACTAGGCAATACGTTATCAATTGTGCCTTATTCTCTAAGGGAAATACAAAAGCTGAGCTCCTCTCGCACGTCCAGCACTTCATAAAACAATCCACCCTACAGCTTAATTGACGCCTTACTAGACATAATGCCTTATGACTCAGCTACCTTAATGAAGATAACTATATATGCATATGTCCTTGTACATCTTAAAACTCAGCGTGTTTCCTATGTCACAGATACAATTATGCATACAGTACACCGCATAAGCCTAACTGGAAATGGAGTGAAGATTGAGGTAAAATGACTGGATCCCATGGAAAAATTGAGGAAACCGATACTTCTCAAAGCCTTTGTATGCATTTGTGGCTTGAAACACCTCAGCTTTCTCTTAGGTGGCAAGGGATGCTGTCTCAACTTTATCAGGTGTTCTACATGGTATGGAGGAAGTACAAGAACAGATACTCCAAATATGGATGAATTCAGCATTTTTTAAATTTTATTTAATCAGTAATCAGGCAAACTTAATCTGACACCAAAACCCACATCTTGTCACACTTACTTTTGAAATACAGCATACCCAAAGGAGGGAGGAAATTGTTTTAGTGTGATTTATAACAGTAACGAAGAGTTATATTCTTTTTGGTAATGACACTGTGCAACACATTTTCTGTTTGGGGAGTAAGCTTCTGAAGTATTTTAATCTGCCTCATCTACCGTTACAGATTTCAGCAAAACTGCACAATCCTCACAAGAATTAGGACTGTATATAAATCCAGTAATAACCCACAATCATCTCTCCATTTTGGTTGTATTTATGCTGTAGATGCTAGGCTTCTTCAAACTTCCACCAACCGGTGGAAATTTGCCAAATATATAACCCAGTGGGCCATTTAAAGGGATTTTGCTGTGAATTATGACTGCTACATTTGTGGGCAGCTTTCAGTACCAGAGACTGGAAAGGGAGAGGCAGAGTGTGAAGAGCAGGGAGCGCAGCTTTCACCCTGAGACCTTCCACGTATTTGTTCATGATCTACAGAAAATGGATGAGCTGGACGGCATAAGCTCTCTGTGCGCAGATGGAACGGCACTACTTAAAACCAGTCCTTGCTTTGGCAACTGGGGGAGACGTCGATCCTGGCTCTTAAGCTGGCAGAGGCTGCCTGAAGCCTTGTTTAAGCTGGTGTCTGTACAATCAAGCCATTGTGGTTTACCTAGGTAGTGCGTGGCAGCTGAGCTGCAGCAACAGACTGTGCACGCTCTTTGCCCATGAGATGAAATGCATTAGCTTTAACTTCTTGCATCCAGACTACTTGCCAGATGGATTCCTAACAAAGAGCAGAACCGAACTGCTGAATTACTTTACATATGCTTGGAAAGCCTGGGAAAAAATAAACACGAAAGAAGTAACTAATGGGAACTGAGAGATGCATTTCTGAGTGCAACAGACTCCATCTTTATTTCAAAATATCTCTGTACATTACAATTCTATTTAAAAAAAAAGAAGTCAAAAGTCAAAGCAGTTTCCCACGCTAAGTGAAATATCAGGTCTAATTTTTCAGATAATCAAAAAGAGAGGCTGTGTTTTCACTCAGCAGATCTCATGGCCTGTTCCTATCTGAGCATACTGCTCAATAGCAACATAGAACGTGTTAAATTAAAGCTCTTATTGTGCTCATCACCATGAAGCAGGATTTTTTGAAGAACCACTGTTAGAAGCAAACTGATCTTCCTTGCAAAGTCAGGTTGTCCCTTCTTCAGGTGGAGTTTGCTCTCAGGCAACCTGGCCATCTTGGGAACAACACCAGGTCAGCCTCCTACCTGCTGGTCCCCTCTTCTCTGACAAGAAGAAGCCATCCTGTGTATAACTAAGAACCCGACGATTTCCTTCCCATGGGTTGCACACTAAAATATCAAAGAACTCTGATGGTGGTCTTAGCCCATAGCTGAAACATTAGGAAGTTCATTTCTGGAAATTCAAACACATTCTTTAGCTTGCGTAACATTTATATCAAAACAAAAGGACACTCAAGGCAGGCAAAGCTAAGAATGTGAGCAAGAAGTGGACCATCTGTGGGCTGGTGTGTGGCCGCCTCTGTGGCTGCTAACACTCAATTCCAGCTGGACCTGTCAGCTCCTTCCTTGTAAGCATGCTGTCAGTGCAAATTGACAGGAGTCCCTGGGATTCAAGCCTCAGAATGTATTCCCTTATGCAACGCTAACTGTTCACCACAGGACAGATATCGCAGGAGAAGATGTTTGACTAATTGCATATCAAATTGCACCCAAGCCAAAAACCCGTCGCAGAGGAGGCAGTATGTAATTTCAGATAGGGTGAAATGGGATCACGTCTATGCATGAACTCAGCCACATAGGTTCTGCTTAAATTCTCACCGTAAATACTCAGCAGAATTTGCAAGGCCATAAGGCAGTGCTCTGCGTGAATGTGAATTGCATCCATAGCATGTAGGGGACTGTGTCTTGTATAATTCATGGGAATAGCCACACGGGGTCATACCAAAGGTTCGTTCAGCTCGGCGTCCTGTCTCTGAATCTGAACAGTGAAAGATGTGTAGGAAAAAAGCATAAGAAATGCAATAAGCATAGCATGCTCCTTCCCCTGCTGTACCCTCTATACCGACAGTCACTAGTTCAGGGATTTCTGGAGGCTGTTCCTGCTTCCTCGAGCTTAATGGCCCACGAGAGACCTTCCTTCCCTGATTCTGTCTAATTGCTTCTTCAACCCATTCATACTTGTGCTATCCAAAACATCCTGTGGCAAGGAGGTGCACAATTTAATTACGTATTGTGTGCAGATGTTCTTCTTTTCCTTTATTGTGATTAATAATTTCATGTGTTGCCTGCTAATTCCCGTGTATAAGAAAGAGCAAACAATCTTTCCTTACTCATTTTTGCCGTTTTCACTTCCTCCCGTAGATTGCTGTATATTATTTGGAGAAAATGAAAACTCAAACTGACTCATCTCAGATATTAAGGTGATAAGAGATCACACCTATTTGTTAACTTCCAGCTGTATCTTCATAGTGGGTCTCTTCTGAATTCCAGGTACAAGAAATGGTCTCTCTGTAGTGTTCAGGCTTTGAATACAAATTACAGCATGAACCTGCCTCCAGCGTTATTATCCATTGGGCTACTGGGATTTAGAAACTCTTTGTGTCTTGTCTGGTTACTATGGCCATTCTCAAAGTCTGTTATTTCTATGCTTTGTACCAGATATGTAAGTATAAGGCTATGCTTTGGGTTGCCCTCAAAGGTATACAGCATTTCAATGAAAATCTCTCCATGTTCAGACACAGAGGTTTCAACAGACCCCCAGATGCAAAGACCAAAAAGAACCCCAAAACCATGGAAGAAAATCAACCCTGCCCCCCCCTTTCTCCTTGTCTTCACATGTAATATTGTGCAAAATGCTGCTATGAAGGTCTCCCTCTGCAACTGCTCCACCCGTCACTGGATTCTCCATCTTATTCAAAGTCTCACATATATCTAGTCTCATTTTATCCCATGTACCCGTCTCCTAATAGTGTACCAGATGCATCCTTCTGATTGCTTGTCATGGGCAACAGTCATTTTTTCTTTCTCAAGGGAAAGCTGTATTCATACATCAATTCTCCACCTTCATGCCAGAGACTCTCTCCCTTAATTCTTGTTTTCGAAGCCCCTCATACAAAATGCACAATGGGCAGGGAATGCCAGAGAATCACAGCACCTGTGTTTTGTATTCAGCCAGCACTAGCTTGAGTGGATGTGCAAAAGCACAAGCCTAGACTTTTGAGGTCCCCAGCCCTCAGCACCCTCATAGCTCTGTTTCTGCTACATACTTTTTTCCCCTTGCCATGTCTGACTATCACTGTTAAGTTCTTAAAGGCAGGAAAGGAGTGATATTTACAGTGCTTTGTTTCCTATTGCCAGTGTCTGCGACAATTAACATGAAAATGCACCCTGTCAGTGGTTCACTTCAAGTGTGGAGCATTGCTGTTCCTGTCCAGGGGAAAGAACCTAGTGCAGTTCCAAAGAGCTTGGGTTTTTTAAGCCCCTTTTTAAAATTGCATTTCCATAGACAGCAGAATATTTAGTTCAGTTATTCTGTGCAAACTGAATCAAACCTTCCTGTTGTTGCTCTCTGTGATCAATAAGAGGTGCATCATTTGAGAGGAGTAGTTATAGTGCCCAGTGTGGAAGTTTGGTTTATACCATTTATATATTATTTATATATTATCGGTGTGAGCGAGGGGGTTCTGAAGAAACTACCAGACAATCGGTATGCAAGGATGACAGCCACAGGGGACAACAAGCTGCAGGTGACCATGGCTGCATAAGGAGCTTTAGCCCTTCTTGGCCAACCTGCTGTACCTACATGTTGCCCTCTACCTGAGATAATGGCATGGCTCCAAGCATACGGCAGGCCTTAGCACAAGATGAGTATTAGCCAAAATCTGAGCAGGAGCTGGGTGACCAGTTGCAGCTCCATGGGTCCCTTCCAACCTCCACCCTCCTGTGCAACTCTGTGCCTTGCTTTCACTCCTAAAGCACCTGAACTCAGCCCTCATGCCCGCCGGCAAGGATGCTGGGACAAGGCACGATCCCAAACTCCTCCCCGAGGGGTCATCCCCAAACAGCAGCTCCCCGCTCCAGAACAGCCGATGGCGGACACACTCAGAAGAGAGAAAATATCGTTTTATTGAGAACATCAACTGCGGTGGGGGGTGGGCCCAGGACTCACAGGGGTTCAGCCGGTAACAGGAAAACGGCACCTACAAGGACAGAGTCAGAGAGCACTGCTGAATGCACAGCGGCAGGAAGAGGCAGGGTTTGGTTGCCCTCTCTTTGGGGAACACCGTTGACGAGGAATTGCTCATAGCCCAGAAGAGAGCGAGCTATGGCTGGCATTGCCGAGGGGAGGGCTCTGGTGCCTTATCCCCACGGGGAATGCCCCTAGAGAGCTGTGCGCGCGCAGAGATGCACAGGGCCCCTGTGCCACGCAGCAGGGCTCGCTGGGGAGCCCCTGGGGAGCGGCCACGGGGTTCTTGCCAGACCCTGCGCAGCAGCAGAGCCTGGTACGCACCTGGGCTTCTCGACCTGCCGGACCTTCCTGCATCTTTTCCGTTTGCGATCCCCCAATACGTTTTCTCTCTTCCTCCTCTTTTTTTCTGCACAGCTTTCATCTCCCCAGGCCTGTTTCCTCCTTCGGTTTCTTCTCTTTTCCTTGTCCCAAGGAGAGCCTGCAAACCTTTCCATCCCACAGTGTGCTTAGATAGGTAAGGCCACGATCCAGCGGAGACAGTTCTGATTTTAACCCAAAGTGACTCGTTTTACCTTCTTTCCTCTGAAACGCTGCCCAGTTGTTGCGGGCGTGGCAGGGGCTCTGCTGTGCTCTTGAGGGTGGCTGGAGGCAAAGCTGGAGGTGCCTAAACCAGAATTGTTGGAGTTAAGGGGTGGCAAGGGACGGCCTGGAGTAGTAAGGGACTGCTTGCCAAATTGCCACCTTAGCTCTCCGGGGAAGATGCTGCTTCGCATCGTCCACATTTTGCACAGTCCACCCACCCCAAAACAGACTTGATGAAACTGTGATGAAGTAGGATCTGAGCAAAAGCCCTCTCAAGTTGACAGCTACTCCCCGCTGTCTTTTTGTAGGTATTTGGTTGGATTAAGCACATGCCTAATGCATTTGAGAAAGGACCTTTCCAGTTTTCTGTACAATGTATGATTCCGTGGGGGAGGAGGAGGAACCCCAAACGCACAAGCCATCGGCTGGCCGGAGGAGGCCCAGCAGCTACTTGGCCTCCTCAGAAACTACCCTCCTACCCGAGAGACGCTGTCACGGTGCTTGTGGAGCAGAGCTGACATACCTCTGTCGTTTTGGACTCCGCCACCATGTCTCCCCCAGCTCCTTTGAGGACGTCCAGAGAGGGGGATGCATGCAGAATGGCTTCTGCCTGGTGGCCCTGGTCTCCTCTGCCTGCAGGGCCACTTTGCTCTTCCAAACGCAGGTCTAGAAAGCAAAACCATGTGCAGCAGTGAAGCCTTTGGAAGTAAGGCACACCTAAAGCAAAACCCACCCCAAGCCCTACACTGGTTTTCTTCTTGATGTTGAGGTTTCTGGTATCCAGAGCCCCAGCCTGGGACAGCCCTCAGTTCCTCCTCATACCTCTGGCTCCGTCCGTAGGGGCTGGCGACTCCCCAGCTGATGGACAGGAGCGGCCAGCCACCTCCTCCCCAACGATGTCACCGCAATTTTCAATCATAAACAGCACCAGCGTGTTCACCTGCACACATCAAACCCTTGGTCTCAACCCAGCTGCCTGAAGTTGTACCAAGCAGCCTTTCCCACTCCCGACCCTTGCCTCTGCACAGACGGCTGTGGCTGTGGGGCTGCCTTTGCGGGCAGCCACCCCACCGGCATTTGCTCAAGGGAGGAGGCAGCCAGGGACCTCTGAGCAGCCAAGCTCGGATGGGCCGGCAAGGCTGCAGCCGGCTTGCCAACACAGCGCACCTTCTCGGTCACCTCCAGCATGGCCTGGAGCGGGAGCAGGTCCTCGTTGGGTGGGCTCAGCAGGTTTGGCCCAAGGCAGATGGCCAGGTTGCTGCAGCTCATCCTGCTGGTGGCTGCGTTGTGGCCGATGTGCTGGAGGAGGGACAGCAGCCGCTTGAGGAGGAAGAGGTTGGCTGCAGGCAACTTCTCGGCCACCCTGAGGGAACAGGGACACCAGGTTGACAAAGCAGATTTTGCCCAGGCCTGTTGTCCAAGGCAGGGGGGAGCCAGCGGCTGAGTTGCGCAGCTTTCCAGGTGCTCTCAGCCAGCGGTCAGGGCTCCTGCTCAACAGGCAGGCTGCTGCCCGCGCTTACGCTTTCAGCTCGGAGACCTTCTCCTCCTTGCTGGTCCTCTCCATGGCTGCCACCCAGTCCTCGTAGAGGTGGGTCACCAGCAGCTTGTCGGGGATGCTTCGGAGGAAGTCCTGCAATGCCAAGGGCTCCGGGTGAGCCTTTGAAGTTTCCAGGCCGGCCAGGAGCTCCTCCAGCCGCAGGTCAGCAGCGCTCACCTTCAAGACGGCGGCCAGCAGGAGTGCAGGCTGGCTTCCCAGGTCAACATTGGCGTCGCGGTCCAGGGCCTCCCGCAGCTCCCGAAGTTCCGTCCCGCTGGCGGCTTTTCGGAATATCCCCTCCGTCGACGGTCCTTCCCGGTGCAGGACAGCCAGCAGCTCCTGCAGGAGAGGCAGGAGGACAGTTGCTTGGCTGAGGAGCTGCCTTCCGACAGCGGTGGCCAGAGCACTGCCCCAGAGCGGGCTCCTTGCTGGGGGTGAAGAGCCCAAGCCGCCATCCCCGGAGCTCCTGGGGACGCTCGTGTCCCCTGTGCAGCAGCCGGAGGGAGGGCTCCCCACCGCCTCTACGGAGCATCTGGAGGGCTGGGGACCCCCCCGGCCAGGCTGGCTTACCTGGATGGGCCGGGGCAGGGAGCCGTCCTCCCCGCAGAGGGCTGCCAGGGGCTGGCCAAAGAGCGCCCTGCTGCAGCCGGAGCCCGCCTGCCCTGGCGCCTGGGCAGTGGCCGGGGTCCTCCGATGAGCAAAGGGCCAGGGCAGCCCCCTCCTCTTCCTCCTCCTGCTGCTGCTCCCTCCTGCTGCAAAGGAAAGCAGAGTAAGAGCCTGTCAACAGAGACCGCTAGGCCAGCGCTCCCGGGGCCTGCCCTGCCCGCAGCGTGGTGCTGAGCGGTGCAGCAGGACGGGCAGGGAGCCAGCAGCTGGAACTCTGAGCTCCGGCTCAGCAGCTCCAGTTGGGAGGCTCCTGAGAGCCGGCACGCCACCAGGAGAGGAGAGCCTGGCCCAGCCCTCGCCCTGTCCTCCTCCAAGCCATGGGCAGCAGCAGAGGCTCCGTGTCCCCGCAGAACCACATCCAGCGGCCGCTGCCCAGCGGGTGTCCTTCCTCCTGGAGGTGACGTCCTGCCTCGGGCTGCCCAACCTGCATGGCGACACTCGAGGGACAAGTGAGCACAGCTCCAGCGCTTGCAGGAGCTTACCGTTCTTCCCGAAACTCACCCGGTGCGTGGCAAAGTCCCCCTCCGTTGCTCGGCGGGACCGTCGGAGGCCCTTGCTTGGGACCAGCCTGCAAGAACCAGGCTGCGCTCAGAGAGCAGCCCCGCAGCGCAAAGGGCCGCCGGCGAGCTGCCAGCTGGCACCAGCAGCCTGGGCGCGGCAGAGCCGGGACCCTCTGCCCTCCTGGGCTCTCTGCCCCGCGGGGCAGGTTTCCCCCCAGCACCGCCGGCGAGGATGTGCCGGCATTCCCGGTGGCTCCCCAACCCTCTCCGCTCCCCGAGTGGCACCACCCTTCCCTCCATCCCTCACCCCACTGGCTGCACGTGCTGGCACAGCCAGAGGTGGGCGAAAGGCAGCCCTTCTCACCTCGGCCTGGCCCTCCATCAGCCTCTCCAGGCTCCCGGCGCTGAATGTCCTCCACTGGGCAAGAGAGAAGGAGCGGAGGCAGGTGAGCAGCGATGCCTCTGCCGCTCGCTCGGCTGGAGGACCAGGGCTCGGGGGCAGAGCCCAGACCGGGCAGGCACTCACGGCGTGGCGGCGGCCCAGCTCCTTCTCCAGGAGCCTGATTGACGGGACAGGCGTCACCCGGGCTCTCTTGGCTCCTTCTGGTGTCCTGTGCGCCGGGAAGGCACAGGGAGAGAGCTGGCTGAGCCCCAAGCCGCCTCTTCTCCCTTGTGCGGCAGCTCTGCCCGAGCGAGAGCTGCCGGCAGCCGCGGGGGCACCTCTCCCCAGCTGGGGAGCTGTGTTCCCCCATCCGGCTGCACCTGCAGCATCCCCGCGGCTTACCCCAGCAGCGTGCCCACCCACAGCTCCTTCAGCGCCTGGGAGCTGCAGAAAGAGAGGAGAACCAGCGTCAGGCCCCGCTGCCCCCCAGCCCGTGGGCAGAGGCGGGCGCCTGCGCAGCCCTGCCCCGTGGGGAAGGACGCCAGAGCGGGACGAAGCCCCGTGGGGCAGGACAGAGGCACTGCCCGAGCCCTGGCTCCCCGTGTCCTGCCAGAGCAGCTGCTTTCGCCCTCCCCTTCTGGGGACCCAAAGGGGATGCGGGACCTGCCCATGCCCCCATCCCTCCCTGCCGGCGTGCTGCTTGCTCCCTGCCCAGGCTCTGCACGCAGGGCAAAGGCCGTTCTCACGATGGCGTGGGCGTGCTTGGGAACGTCTCCCGCCCGGCCGTGGCACTCACGGGAAAGTGGCAACGCAGGAGCCGCTGGGCCAGACGAGGAGGATGGAGGTCCTGTCCTCATCGCCGCCTTCCTCCTCTTCCTCGTCCCCCGCCGCCTCCTTTCCGCCGCTCAGCACCCACAGCTGGTCCAGGGCCAGGCGGAGCTGTGGGCGCACGCTGGTGCCGCGTCTGCAGAGAGCAGAGAGGAGAGGCCGGCGGTGAGCTGGAGGTGGCCTCCTGGGGGTCCCCCCGGGCAGAGCCCTGTCCCCCACCTGCCCTTGGGACGGACGGACAGCGATGGGCGCCTCCAGCACCCACCAAGGTGCCAGGGCCTGGGGCTGGTGCCGGGGTGTCCCTGCCCCGGGGCCAGGGCCGGGGCTGGGGGAAAGGCAGCTGGGCTCTGAGGGTCTTACTGCAACTTGGCGATCACCAGTTCCTCCTGGAGGAGGAGAAGGCGTCTCTCGCTCCTCTTGCGGCCCCGGGTCAGCCGCACGTCCGTGCTCAGCACCGGCTCGGCGTCGGCGAGAGCCTCCCTGCAGAGCAGAGAGTGGCGGGCATGAGAAAGGCCGCCGCCGCCGCCGCTGCCGCGGGTCCCGGCCGTGTCCCCGAGGCACAGGGAGAGCCCACCTGGAGCCGCAGCAGCAGTTGGCCTGGCCCATCCTGCCCGGGAGAGGAGGACCCTCGCCGTGGACCAAGGACGCGGGCCAGTCGGCGACAGCGGGGATGGGAGGCGAGGTGCCGGTGCCGGCGAGGTGCTGCTCGGCCAGATCCTGCCTCCTCCCAGCGCTCCTGCGTGCCAGCACAGCTCCGTGCTGCTGTCTCTGGTGGCTGTGGGCTCCAACTGACCAACATTCCGAGCCCAACGGACCAACATTCTGAGCCCAACGGAAAGTGGGAGGGGCACCGGGGCGAGAGTTCTCTCCAGTATGGCCGTCTCTACCTGGCACTGGGGAGCCCCGGGCGGGCTGGACAGACCCAGCAGAGGGGAAGGACCGTCTCCCTCCACCTCTTGCCAACGCTTTGCCTACTGCAGCCCAGGAGGCAGTGAGCCGCCTTTGCCCCAGGGGCACTTTTCTGGCTCGAAATCGGTCCACTTGGCGTCCACCATCACCCCAGGTGTCTGCACAGCTGCTTTCCAGCTGGGTGACCCCAGCACTTACTGGCGCAAGGGCTTCTTCGTCCCCAGGTCTCCAGGACTTTGCTCTTCCCCTTGGGGAACTACAGGAGGTTCCCGTCAGCCCCTTTCTCCAGCCGGTCAAGATCCCCCGGGTTGACAGCAGGACCCTCCGGCGCATGAGCCTCTCCTCCCGGTTCTGTGCCACCTGCAAGCTGCCGGAGGGTCCGCTCTGCCCCATCTCCCAGATCCCAGTGAATGTGAACAGGTCCCCCGTAGTGCAGCCCAGGGGGTGCCTAGGACATCCTGTGTCACAGCAGGGTCAGAAACCAATGGGGGCAGGGGGAAAGTCATGTTGGGTTTTTGTATTATTTATACACTGCTTCCCCTTTGTTGTTCCTGCAAGCTATTAAAAGGTGTTCAAAATAGGTCTCGTTTCTCCTTTGAATGTCACAGCTCTTCACAGTGCTGATGTCATGTGCAACATTGGGTCGGGTTATACTCTCGCACAGAGCGTTAGGTAGTATGTAGCCTAGATTATTAGGGAGAAGATCGCAGATTACTGCATTAGTCGTGCTAACACCAATGACAGGAGGCTGCATCTAGCTCTTGAGCCAAAGGGTAAAAATCCAAGGTGTCTGTTGAACTCAGTGGGCTATTGGTCAGCAGATTGAACTCACCCTGTTCAGAAAAGAAAAGGTACGTGAGAAAGGCCTATTCTACCTTGACTGCTACAATGCGTGTTTTTGTAGGTATGAAGATAAATTATCCATGCCCCTCCCGCCACCCCTTTCCAAAAAAGAAAGGACTAGAGAAAAAAGATTCAACTGCTAGAGCAATGGGGCTTGTAACAGCCAAGTAAATTTCCCTAGATCATTCCCATTCAATGAGCCACTTTGCCTGACATTCTGCCTCTACTTGGTACCAGCAGAAGACTCTACCTGTGCCATGCTGTCCTGATTTCAGCTGGGATAGACTTAATTGTCTTCCTAGTAGCTGGTACAGTGCTAGGTTTTGAGTTCAGTATGCGAAGAACCTTGATAACACTGATGTTTTCAGTTGTTGCTAAGTAGTGTTTAGTCTAAAGTCAAGGATTTTTCAGCTTCTCATGCCCAGCCAGCGAGAAAGCTGGAGGGGCACAAGAAGTTGGCACAGGACAGCGCCAGGGCAGCTGACCCAAACTGGTCAACAGGGTATTCCATACCGTGTGATGTCCCATCTAGTATAGGGACTGGGGGGAGTGGGGGCTGGGGAACACCACTGGGGGACTAACTGGGTGTCAATTGGTGGGTGGTGAGCATTTGCACTGCGCATCATTTGTACATTCCAATCCTTTTATTATTGCTGTTGTCATTTCATTAGTGTTATCATTATCATTATTAGTTTCTTCTTTTCTGTTCCATTAAACCGTTCTTATCTCAACCCATGAGCTTTACTTTTTTTCCTGATTTTCTCTCCCACCCCAGCCGGTAGGGGCGGGGGGGGAATGAGTGAGCGGCTGCGTGGTGCTTAGTTGCTGGCTGGGGTTAAACGACGACAGGGGTCTGCTCTGAACCTCGTGACTCAACAGGAGGGGGTCTCCTTATTCCCTGCACTGATGTATATGGTTACACGGTTTACAGAAGTAGTCTGATGCTAATTCCTGTTGTGAGAAACCCTGCCACCTACTACCACGCCTCCCCAGTTCCGTTTGCTTTTGTCCTAAATAAAATCTTGAACTGATCATTTGGTGTCGTTTCACCTCAACTTAGCCAGAGGGAATTCTGAATTAAACAGGACTCCCTGGTCTGTCCAGTCTGGGTCGTGACAGTTGGTTTTGATTTTTTTTTTAATTTATGATTTTTAATTTAATTATGGCACTGCCTTTACCTGAACCCGTGAGGGATGGTGCTGCGCAGGGTCTGGCAAGAACCCCGTGGCCGCTCCCCAGGGGCTCCCCAGCGAGCCCTGCTGCGTGGCACAGGGGCCCTGTGCATCTCTGCGCACGCACAGCTCTCTAAGGGCATTCCCCGTGGGGATAAGGCACCAGAGCCCTCCCCTCGGCAATGCCAGCCATAGCTCACTCTCTTCTGGGCTATGAGCAATTCCTCGTCAACGGTGTTCCCCAAAGAGAGGGCAACCAAACCCTGCCTCTTCCTGCCTTTAGGGGTTTATCAGGGCTTTCCGGCCCTGTCGTTGCAGGTTCTGATTCGTTCTCACTGGCTGAACCGCTGTGACTGCTGACCCCCCACCGCAGTTGATGTTCTCAATAAAACGATATTTTTTCTCTTCTGAGTGTGTCCGCCATCAGCTGTTCTGAAGCGGGGAGCTGCTGTTTGGGGATGACCCCTCGGGGAGGAGTTTGGGATCGTGCCTTGACCCAGCATCCTTGCCGGCGGGCATGAGGGCTGAGTTCAGGTGCTTTAGGAGTGAAAGCAAGGCACAGAGTTGCACAGGAGGGTGGAGGTTGGAAGGGAGCTGTGGAGGTTGTCCAAGCCCTCTGCTCAAGCAGGCTCCCTTAGAGCAGGTTGCCCAGGACCACGTCCTGGTGCGTTTGGGCTATCTCGGAGGAGCAGCCCCATGAGCTCCGAGCGAGGGCAAGACGTAGGCAGACACGGTGGCCAGGAAGGGCTGAAGGTCCTTATGCAGCCACCGTCACCTGCAGCTTGCTGCTCCCTGCGGCCGTCACCCTTGCACAGCGAGTGCCGGGCAGTTTCTGCAGAATCGCCTCACTCATGGCAACGGTATAAACCCAACCGCCGTGCTGGGCGCTAGGAATGCGTCAGCTCGCCCCAAAAAGCTTTGGAAGCGGCTCCAACAGCAGCCGGATCGCTGAGGCTTTTGTGCACCCCGGTGTGATACAGGGGACGCCCGTGCCCTGAGGGAGGAGGAAGGATGAGCGCTCTCCCCGTCCATCGGTAGGTAACTCTTTTGCTCACAGGTTGTGGTGGTTTAAGCCTGGCCGGTGGCTGAGCACCACACAGCCGCTCGCTCCCTGCCCCCCAGGGGAATGGCGGGGGAGAATCGGGAGGGTGAAAGGGAGAAAACTCACGGGTTCAGGTAAAGGCAGTTTCATAATTAAATTAAAAATCGTAAATTCAAAAAAAACCCAAAACCAACCTAGAAAGGGAAGGGAAACTAAAGCCCGTGAAAAACAAGGGATGCAAAGGAATGCACTTGCTCTCCACCAGCCGACCGATGCCCAGCCATCCCCTGAGCAAGGGCAGCCCCTGCCAACCTCCCCCCCCAGTTTTATTGCTGAGCACATGTATTGGGTTTGTGTGGCAAGGTTTTGGTAGTGGGGGCATTACAGGGGTGGCTTCTGTGACAAGCTGCTGGAAGCTTCCCCTATGTCTGCCAGAGCCAACACCAGCCGGCTCTACGACGGACCCGCTGCCGGCCAAGGCCGAGCCAATCAGCGATAATGGTAGCGCCTCTGGGATGACATATTTAAGAAGGAAAAAAAGTTGCAGGGGGCACAGACATGGCAGCCGGAGACAGGAGTGAGAACATGTCAGAGAAACAGCCCTGCAGACCCCCAGGTCAGTGAAGAAGGAGGGGGAGGAGATGCTCCAGGCGCTGGAGCAGAGATTCCCCTGCAGCCCGTGGGGAAGACCATGGTGAGGCAGGCTGTCCTCCTGCAGTCCATGGAGGTCCACGGTGGAGCAGATATCCACCTGCAGCCCGTGGAGGACCCTACGCCGGAGCAGGTGGGTTCCCGCAGGAGGCTGTGACCCTGTGGAAAGCCCGCGCTGCAGCAGGCTCCTGGCAGGACCTGCGGATCTGTGGAGAGAGAAGCCCACGTTGGAGCAGTTTTTCTGGCAGGACTTGTGACCCCATGGAGGACCCACGCTGGAGCAGCGTGCTCCTGAAGGACTGCACGCTGTGGAAGGGACCCATGCTGGAGCAGTTCGTGAAGAACTGCAGCCCGTGGGAAGGAGCCACGTTGAAGAAGTTCATGGAGGACTGTCTCCTGTGGGAGGGACCGCACGCTGGAGCAGGGGAAGAGTGTGATGAGTCCTGCCCCTGAGGAGGATGAAGCGGCAGAAAATAACGTGTGATGAACTGACCGTAAACCCCATTGCCCGTTCCCCTGCGCCGCTGGGAGGGTTGGTAGAGAATCCGGGAGTGAAGCTGTGCCTGGGAAGAAGGGAGGGGTGGAGGGAAGGTGTTCTGAGATTTGGTTTTATTTCTCATTACCCTACTCTGGGCAATTTGTAATAAATTGAGTTAATTTTCCCCAAGATGAGTCTGTTTTGCCCGTGACGGTAATTGGAGAGTGATCTCTCCTGTCCTTATCTTGACCCACAAGCCCTTTGTTATATTTTCTCTCCCCTGTCCAGCAGAGACGGAGTGATAGAACGGCCTTGGTGGGCACATGGCATCCAGCCAGGGTCAACCCACCACACCTTGACTGGGGCTAGGGAATAAATACGTCAGGGGACCTCCACAAGACCCCCGGCCCCTGGACTGGTGGCTGGAAGATGGCTGTAGGCCAAAGGACCCTGATGGGAGCCCTGCAGGGCCTCATCCATTGGACCAACGGGCACCTTCCCTTGCCACACAGAGCATCGCATGGGCTGGAAAATGGATGCTCGGGAGAGTTTCTGGCAAATCTCTGGAGAAGAGCTTCTCCGCGCCCCTCTCCCAGGAGGTTTCTCGGCTCTGGTGCCCTTCCCAAGGACAGCCGCACAGGCGGGTGCAGCCAGCATTGCAGGAAAGAACAGGCAGCAGCCACAGTGGTCAGCACAGTGGGAAAGCCAAGGATAAAGCCTTATCACCCAAGTGTGATAAAGCCTTAATAACCAAGCATGCTGCTCCACGGGCAGGAGTATTCCTGCCTAAGATCACCAGACATTTCATGTCCGTGTGGCTTTCAGCAGGAGATGAACGGCTCCTCAGTGCCGGTGGTCGCTCCCCTCTTTCAGTAAAAAATGCAGATTTTCTTCCTGTTGGACCTGCCTCAATTCCACTCTCTTGGGGATTGCAAGCTGGCGCAGCATGTGTGCCAGAGACATTCCCACTGCTGGGCTGGTGTCCACAAAGAGGAGTCTGTCTTTAGCCACGGTGGTCATTTCCAGGGAAAACAGCTCGGTTTGTTGACCAGGACCCTACATGGACAACAGAAGAGCAGGGATGCGGACGTTTGCCACGAGTCCAGCGGAGCAGGTTGCTCAAACACAGCCCGCTGTGGCTTTCTGTGCCGCTGGGCCTGTGGGGACAAAGGATGAAACCTGAATTACCTACATGAAAGAGAGCTATCGCTAGCCTCGTGCAACGGCACTGTTACGGATGCACGACTAACCAAATCCTACGGGTGTTAAAACTCAGATTTATTCTTCAGCAAAAGTTAGCTAGAAGTCCGGTAACATTTTATAAAACCACAGGCTCAATGATGTAAAGAGAATTAATGCTACACGGCCGACTTAAGAATCCCCAAGATTTAAAGTGATGGCTCAAAACGCACATATCACTCCCCTAAAAGCTGAGGGCTCTCTCCCTCGAGGAGTTACCTCGGGCAGTGCCCTGACCCGAGGGGGACTCCCTGACTGCAGACCCCCTGCTCCCAGGAGGACTGATTCCCACATGTCCTCCGGCACGACCCCGTTCATACCCCTGTCGAATCTGAGCTGTGGTCTTTTAATTCTGTTGGCCAAGAGGGCCACCTCGCTGTACCTGGCACATCTCCATCGGCCAGTTCAAATTTCAACCTGCAGCCTCCAGGGTTTCCTTCCCCTTCTCTCTTCCCGGAGAAGTTTTGCTTCCTGCTGGCAGGATGGGGGCCGGGGGGGATGTGGGGGAGAATGTACTGCCACAATCCACCCCTTGACCACAGTCATGATTCAACTGGTTTCTCTGGAGTGGTGGTACAGTCACCTCTTGCCTCCAAAGTTAAAAGGGGGTGCAGTTTGGTGAGTTTGACGCTCCTTGTGGGTCCTTGTTCCCTTCTGGTCTAGATTACAGTAATCATAACTACAAGCATTATTAAAGATTAGAGAGGGCTGGTTGCCTGCCCCGTGAAAGAAAATCTGAACATATCAAAAGTTTTCCCAACCAGTTGGTCCCTGGTGCAGAAGCAATTGCCTCCGAGTCTCTTGCCGTATTCTCTCGTTGATTTAGTCTTGAAGCCACATTGACACATTTGGAGTGAACACAGCAGGTGTCCACTGACATGTTCAAAACTTTACATATACCCTTCTCTTTCTTTGGCATCTAATCCAATACTGCCCAATTTTTGATAGCCATTTTACCGATATGTTACAACCGATTATTTGAGAGTCCCCAAATTGGCTGATGTAGCATTGGCTAAGGTTGATAGCTGTAAACTCAGTTCTAGGGTGCTCTATCGATGTTCCTCGAGTACCACACACAGTTGCCCCCATGGAATTTCAGGGCATAGTGTAGTACCATTCCAACTCCACCCCGTGATCCCGTGGGTTAGTTGGAGGATATAGTCACGTCTGGTGTTTCATACTGAACTAGCATTTACTGCACCTGGTGACCAACTATAAACAACATGAGTATAACCTCCTCCCCCATCCAGTCTGAAACTCCAACTATAATTGTCACATTGCTCTCACGCGAGCTCAGGGACTCGTGATATATTAATGTCCATCATTTTGCCACGACATTATCATCCAGATCTTCACCATCCACGCCTGTCACCGTCATCACTGTCAGCAAAAGGACTGGAATGACTCGTTCCTTCATGGTCTTGTAAAAAAGCACAGACTAGGCCTCGGTCTTAAAACCGGGTCACAGGGTTAGAAGTCCAGTATTATCCACCGGGCACTGATGTGGGGAGTCTTTCCACTCCCATGAGATGGTCTCAGAAGACCAATGTAATCAACCTGCCACGTGCTCCAGAGAGCCTTGCCTTGTCTGACATGCTGGGCCGCAGCTTGGTTTGGGTGATTAGCTTTAAGCCTTATTCGGCATTGTGGGCGAGCTGTAAGAATTGCTTCACAGGTTTTCATAGACACTGGCCAACCCCGAGATCGGCATTCATAATAGAGAACTCCTTTCCCTGAGCGGCTTTGTTTGACATGCAACCATTCTGCTAGTCTATCCGAATCTTCCTTCTCACTGGTGACCATCCTGATTTGGGCCAGGTGGTCCACCTGCCGATTCCATTTCGCAGCTGGGGTTCCATCCCAAGCATGTCCCTTCACCCATCCCACCTTTAAAGGTCGGGATCTCCCTCTTGCCAGGAGACGTTGCCAGTCCTCTGTCCTCCACACTTTCGCATGACCTACTTCCCACTTACTAGGTTCCCACTGACATATCACTCTGTAGCACCCTTAAAGGTTGCGTAACAGTCAGTACAGACGATGGTAGCACCATTCTCTATGGCCAGTAATAAAGCCCGTAGTTCTCCTACTTGTGCACTACCTTCACCCTCTTCTTTGACTGACTTCCCAGTACCAACCTCCAACGCCACTGCTTCATATTGCCATTTTGATCCCACTCGACAGGCAGATGCATCTGCGAACTACACGCCCTGCACACCCAAGCCTGCCACAAATTCGGGTGCCTCCTCAATCGGAGAAGGTTTATACGGTTGACCCAGCAAGGCTGGGTCAGGGTTTACAGGTTGCTGTAGTTTGAAAATCTTAGTCGGACCCTCCTTTAGTGGGAGCAATTGGCTTACCCCTCCTAGGTATGCATACCATTTCCTAACTGTGGCCTTTTGGGCTACTCCCTCTGGAGGAGGTGTCCTGGTTTCAGCTGGGATAGAGTTAACTGCCTTCCTAGTAGCTGGTACAGTGCTAGGTTTTGAGTTCAGTATGTGAAGAATATTGATAACACTGATGTTTTCAGTTGTTGCTCAGTAGCGTTTAGACTATAGTCAAGGATTTTTCAGCTTCTCATGCCCAGCCAGGGCACCTGACCCAAACTGGCCAATGGTGTATTCCATACCATGCGATGTCCCATCTAGTTTAGGAACTTGGAAGGGGGGGAGGGGGAGGTGGGGAATCGCCGCTCGGGGACTGGCTGGGTGTCGGTCGGCGGGTGGTGAGCAATTGCCCTGTGCATCATTTGTACATTTCAATCCTTTTATTACTACTGTTGTCATTTTATTATTGTTATCATTATCATTATTAGTTTCTTCTTTTCTGCTCTAGTAAACCGTTCTTATCTCAACCCAGGAGTTTTACTTCTTCTCCCAATTTTCTCCCCCATCCCACTGGATGGGGGGGAGTGAGTGAGCGGCTGCGTGATGCTTAGTTGCTGGCTGGGGTTAAACCACGACAGGAGGTGAACACTTTTTTAGTTTTAAAACATCTCTAAGTTTTACAGCAGTCCAGTTGTATGTGCAACTCCAAAACATCCCTCGCCTGTAAATCCGCCAGTCTGATGCTCATTTACATCACAGGTCTTTCACCGAGCGCAATGTTCCTGAGGTGGGCACAATGCGATATGTGCCAGTGTAGACTCTTTTCCATTACCAGGGAAGGTAAAAAGATGCTTTAATATCACTGAAAATTCAGGCTGGATGGAAAAACACACAAGTAGAAAATGCTGATTTCAAAAATGCCAAGGCATATCCTTTCATTGCCCACATGGAAAAAACCCATAGACCAGGTATGGCTATGGAGATCTCTTCCTCCACCCCACTACTGCCTAAAAGGACAACGGGCAGATTTTTCACACTGCTTGGGACCCACAAAGATCTATAATTTGCTATTATGTCTCTGCATGCAGCCTCTGCATTATGCGGGAGCCAAGAAATGCTCCTGCTGCCTTGCAGCCCTGCCACTCCACAACTCCCAGGACACCTCAGAGCTCTGCACATCCACATCGGTTCTCCTTGGGTGGACATTCCCAGAGGAATTATGCTGCTGTGAGCACGCAAAGCCGCGTAATCCAAGCCACTTGAAGGAGACAAAACAATTGTACATTTTCTCCTTAATAAACAGTCCCTCTGGACACAGAAGTCACAGACTGTCTGCTCGGCAGCACGTGGGATAACTGCGCATCAGTCACATCCTACATTTTCTCCGTGTTGTTTCTTTCTTTTGCAGCACTTGCAGATATCCACTGGGGAATATGGTAATCCCAAAACACTGCTGCCTCCATGCTACACGGTTTCACCATTCATCAACATTAGCTGTGTTCATGCATGATAAAGTACTGGCTTATTTGTACAGGAAGGAAAGACAAATTAGGAAGTTTGTGTACTAACATTTTACCTGCCCTGGCTTTGACACATCACACCCTGCCCTCTTCTAGAACCACGGTAACGAAAAAAAGCTATACAAAAATGACACGTACTCCCTGCTTCTAGTCTGCTTTCTTTTCCCCACCATCAAATCCCTTCTCAGAGATATGAGAAGACAAGCAATGTAGAGAGCACCTAGAAGGTTGCCTTACTGCTTTTCCAGGAAATTATATGGCTGGCTGCCTCTGGAAAATGTTTGGGGAGCTGCATCAACATGCAAGGAACCTCAAAAGGAGGAGGGAATTTTTGACTGCTCTAATTGTCACTCTGTCCTGAAATTGAGACCTCCAGCACAGCAAAGACCTCTGACACCAAACAAAATCAGCAATGAACAACAACCAAGATGGTTTCCCACACAAACCTCAGTCCTGCCCTTGGCAAACTGCAGGTAATTTGCTTAGAGAAGACATTTTCTTAAGCTGTCAACTGGGCAACAAAATTGCCATCAAGGAAAAAACAAATGCAACAGTATCTCCATGCAGATGCCAAAAAGAGAGCACTAGGTTGTCTCTAGGAGAAGAACCAAGAGAGACGCTGTAGACTAGGTTCATTCAGTAAAATCAGATGACAGCATCTGACTTCTCCTTTATCAGTCTGATACGCACCTACTTACTCCTAACTTACAGCGGACAGAGTAAATATGGTTTAAGAATTACTTGTTCTCAAATTTCACTTATATTCTTAAAAGTACAGGACTTCGGGCATAAATCTGCCACACAGGCATGCCTGTTTCCCCTCTGTATTCAATCTAAAAGCAGCCTTTATTGAAATGATCATAAATTACACATTGACATTTGGCAGCCTTTGTAAAAAACAGAAACCTACCACAGCCTCATCAGAGCTCTCTATTGCCATCTCCCCATTTCTGTAGCTAAACACACCCAGTGTGGCAAAGCAGCTGCATCATTTACTGTTCATTAAGAGGTAGAAATGATGCAGCAGGTACATGCCAGGTTTTGTCCATTACTTCACAATTACTTGTTCTGAATATTTAACCCACATTTTGGGAGGTGGAATGAGAACCATTTATCTAAATCAGAATGATTCACCTGAGGAATATTTTCCCCTCCTGCACCTCTTTTATACACCCCCCGCCCCCCCGCAACCTCATAAACTATTACATTCTCCTGGATCACCTTATTAGTACTCATCTATTAATAGCAGACTCCACAAACTCCTCACTCCTCAATTAATGTTGCTCAGCCAAACATCCCATGCTTGAAAGGGCTTAGGATGACTACGGAAACCTCTCTGTTGCAGGAACTAACAACCTTGAAAGATACCTTAACGAGGCCAAGAAGATCTCCTCAAGTTTATTAAAAAAAAAAAAAATTGTGCTAACTCGTCCAAATGCTTGCATGAATTTGGACCAGTTTCTGTCAAACTTCCCCTTGTTCTTGTGTGCCTAGGAGTCACTCTTAGATTTTAACCCAGCCACCTTTGCACACAGGATTTGTTCAGAATTGTAAGTTTCCATTGAAATGCAGAAAAACCTTGAAAGCTAAAGTTATTTCCATCTTCCATACAGACCGGTACGCTTGTAGAAAAAGCTCCACTGTCCAGAAGGCTGCTGACCACAGCCTTTGTTTGCAGCTTCAACTACAGGCAATCCAGATCACTGAAGGTGAGGACAAACACTCTGAATTGGACTCACAACATCATAAAAAGTCAGGGTAGTAAGTCAAGCACATGCCAAATAATTTACTTTTTACATATATGACTTCATTCTCCACAAGGATGAATCAGCTCAGCAGCAATCTCCTACTAGTGGCAAAATACAAGACTAATACATAGCAGTAGATATCTTGCAAGTGCCACCAAAATGTGAAACACAAATATAGGCAACTTGCTGTATACAACTGATCACAGACTCTGGCATCTGAATAACAGGAAGGTGAGCTGGAAGCTCTATGTGTTACACCACCCGCACAATTCTCCCACCAACAGGGCTCCTCTCTTGCCTGAGAACGGTAAATTCACACCGGGCTACTGCAAAACTATTGCCAACAATTGAAATGAGAAAAGGTTGTGGTATTTCATTAGGAATTTTAAAAAATGCCATCCATTAAATATAAACTGTCAGGACTTCATTCTTTCTGTCTCAGTGTTGTTCATTGAACCCTTCTTTGCTTTCTTGAATAATAGCCATGACGAATTTTGGGAAGGATGCAGAGAGGATTACTTAAAGTATAGTGAGGGCTGTGTCCCGTGCCAGAAGCTTTAAAAAAAAAAAAAAAAGAAAAAGAAGAAGAAAAAAGAAAAGAGAACTGTGGCAAATGGAAAGAATGACAGCTTCAAATCTGCAAGCACACAAGTGATCAACAAATGCTGGTTGATAGCCTAACGTGGTGAGTAAAGCAATCACAGTACGCCTGCTTCTGCCATGACAAGGGCCAAATGAGAGGACAACCATCAGCCAGGTGTCATGGGCAAGCCATCACTTCTGCACAAAATTAAAGTACAATGGAAACAGGCTGAAGAAAGAGAAATGCACAGAATGACAGTGTGGAAAGATACCCCTCTGCCTTACTTCAGATGTTCATCTAGAGGAAGGGAAGGAAGAAAACAACAGCTATTCTATTCATGATTTCCTGCTGCTGCATGAGTGCCTGAACTGGCAGGATAACATCTTCTTCCACCCAGGTGTGCCAGAAAGGGAATGCTGCACACATCAGTTACTGAATGAAATTAAATAGATGCAAGTAAGAAGTTCATAAACTGATCTCTAAATCACTGCCATTTTGTGGATAGGCAAGGTCAGAGTCTCCATCCCTGTATTTCGTCTCATCTACAGGCTTGGAGTCCATTTGACTCTCACTTAAAAGTTATTCCTGATTTCACTCTTGAACTGAACAACGGGGAAACAAAAACGGACTTCTTGCATCCCTAGCCCCATGGTTACTTGCAACGAATGGTAAAAGGATGGTCACAGTGCACGTTTTTAGGGTTTTATCTGCCATTTGACAACACTTCCAGTTACCCACTGGTCAGATAAACACTAACATTAGACACTGCGTAGAGGTCTGGCTTATCAGAGCTATCGCTCCTCTGTCATTGGGTCTTCTTGTCCACAGCTTTTGTAGAGCCACAGCAAAACAGCCCTCTTCTCTCCCGTTGCATATACGTAATGGGCAGCTACACTCATCAGCTAGTCACAGACCTGTGGCACATGAAAGAGGAGCTGGGCATGACCTTCAGCATCAAAATCACCCGCCTCCATGCTCAGAGCGGTGTGGCAGCCCGCCCCCCTCACTGAGGAGCGAGGCTCTGCAAGCCAACACAGAGAGAGGGGAATGCGCTGCCTCCTATCATGGACGCTACCCTCACACCGTCATCAGTTTTAATTGTGATTCTCCTGCAGCAGCATGAACTACTCCTATCAAAGAGGTAATGACAACAACAAAACTTTTGAAACCAACTTCCTGTATTCTACACGAGAGTGAAAAATGCGTGCTTTCCTCCAAACGATGCTGCTTGGTTTTTTCTTCCTCCTCCTTTTTTCCCCCCTTTTTGCTTAGTATTCAGCTGTGGGCTTTGCATCTCCTCAGAGATGAGCACAACATAGCGGGTTCCTCACTGGACCTGTTCATGACAAACTTCACTGCCAGTTTCTAATGCTTCTTCTAGCAGCTAAGTTTTGTCCCTCAGTATGGTTTCAGGCTTCCCACCTGGCTGAGTTGTTGCAGTGTCTTCATAGGTCTCAACCTACGATATTGCCCTGGAAGGACCAAAATTCCCACTTGCTGACACTAGAGAGGAAACTTGCAGTCTGTGACAGGCCACAAATCCTCCTCTCCTATCAGGGTAAAAAAAAGCAGGTACTTGGTACCACACGCCCTGCTTTTCCAACATATGCCACCTTTTTCAGGCTTCTCACAGAGCACAGCACTTGAAGAAGGAAGACAATCCGGGGCTGAGTTATCCTGCAGGACCACCAGCATCTCTCAGCAGGATCCTGGCCTGACATTCATGAAATGGTCCAGGGCTCTCCCTACCTACACATGCGCACACACGGAAAACCATCCATCTACTCTCATTCCTCATTTTCCTTTCCATGGCATTCCCATTTTTGCTGTCACAAACTAGGTATCCCAAGGACAGTGTTGCAAGGAAGGTCCTTGGCAAAGCTGGTTCCTTACACGACTCTTTGGTAAGGACTATGACAAACCACTAAACAGGCATGTAAAAAACACAAAGCACGTGATTCTGAAAATCATGCATTACCATTTTTCTATGCATTCTTTTCATGCTGCTTTGCAGTGTACATTTTCATATTGTGTTTTAACAGTGAGATTGATTTAATTGGCAATTGTTTATCTAATATTGCTAGTCTCCTACGTTATTACTATTTTTACAGGCATCAAAAAATGCTGATGAAAATGTTTTAAAGTTGAAAGAACACCCACAATAGAAGAAAGTTCCAAAATCACCTGAGAAATTTCCAAGGTTTACTTTCTTCCTCAGAAATACAACAAAATAATAATGATTTTCACTGCAATTTCATTTAACTGAAGTCTGTTTCCTACCTTGTGAAATGGGAAATAAGTACACCGTTATTCTCTGTGTTAACATACTACTTCCAATTAGCTGTACCTTTATATTAAGTTTAGCTACGAGACATTTACTTGCATGCTTCTAAATATACAGTTGGGTTATTTCATTTTATAATCCATGCTGCCTGGAAACTACAGAGCCAGAATTTTTTTTCTTTTTTTTTTTCGTAAAGAAGAGTTTCATTTTAAGAATATATGACCAAGAAGAATGAAGCCGAGAAGAAGAAGTTTCAGGAAATGGGTATAAAATGAACTCAGCGATCCTCTCTCAACTCTCCATTGGTTCTATTGAGACGATCTTCTCAAAGCCGCTTCGCAGGCTAAGTTGGCCATATGTCCACACTGCCTAGGCTGCAGCAAGGCACCAGCCTTTGTTCAACAAGCAGTAACGCTTTGAAAATAGTGGGCTTTTGATGCACTTTCCAGTTGGCACTCATATGTAGTTTGGATGCATCTTCTGGATGCAAGCCACCTGAAGCATCGCTAGTCAATGTACCCCTGGAGAAGAGGCATAGCCCAAAACACTGTAGTTACATGGCCAGGTCAGCACGATGCTATAGCCAGTGTGGCCCAGAAAACTAGAGGCAACGATGCCTCATCGTAACCAGTCATGATGTCATCTCAACACGGGCACCAAGCAAGGAGGTTGCTGATCAGGTAACTGCCACTGGGCTTCACAAGACTAAACTAACACCTGGGTCTTGACTGCTTACAAGTTCGGGACAGACAAAAGCCCTAAAACACGCAGAAATCGTAGACCTGATCAGCGACACTAGCATAAATGGAATGCTTATGGCAGTCATCCCAGGAAAATGCTAAGTGCCACACAAATGGACACTATCCTCCAGCAGATGCTACACAACAGGGAACCCGTGGACATGCCCAGCCCAGCCAAGGATGGCCTTCTGTCAGAAAGCGACTGTTAGTTTCATCGCTAAGTCGAGGACAAGCCAGATGGCTGTAGTTTCACACACCTGCACGCTCCAATGCTGACATTGAACAGGCTGGTGCCAAGCGAGGAAGGCCACAAGGTAATGCGAGTTTAGTGCAGGCAGAGGATGATGACCACCACCCTCTCCTCCTGGACTGGGCAGCTCATCCCAGACCTGGCACTACTCCAGACTTTCTGCCAGCTCAATTAGCCCACAGCCCAGTCCTGCAAATCCAGTCCTACCAAGGGATGCTGGTGTCACTCTGCCAGAAACAGCCTGAGGTGACAGGCCTTGGTTCAGTAAGAATCGCAAAAAAAAACAAACCCAAAAACAACAACAACAACAACAACAAAAAAATCACACAAAATCTCACGATGCAACAACATAAAACTGGCACAGGAGCTAGACCCCTGCATGTGAACCAGCTGGTTATCCATGACCACGAGGAGGTCACCGCAGGTCACCTCAGCTCTCTTACCTGCAGCTCTGGCTGTCCCGCACAAAACAGCTGAACCCCTCCTGCCTTTCCTGTCTTGTTAGTAACATCCCACTGAAAAATAATCTCTCCGTGGTCACCAGAGAACAGCCAAGGAGGACACGGGGCAGAGCCACTTACAAAGGTAACAGTGAGGTGGCCCTGGGGTCCACATGGTTACAGAGAAGTCAAGTATGGCACAAATGCTCTCCAAGACTAGGCAGACCCTAGTCAGGTGCTGTGGAATAGGAAGGATCCCTCGCAGCACTCAGCCTTTCTGTACTGGGGATGTCAAACAGCATGAACATGGGTGCAGTTGTCTAGCCAGAGCTACAGCCATGGGGACTTACTCTACAAATTGCATATACTTGGCCCTCAAAAGCCAGCATTTTGTCTCAGAGTTCAACAAAGCCACTGTTTATCTCAATCTGGTCACATAGCAAACCTGTTTCTTTCACCTCCTCTCCACAAAATATCTCCTGTTCAAAAAAAAAAAAAACCACCACAGATGGTCGCTGTTCATGCTACCCATCCGAAATTTTGAGTCAAGTTAGCTTTTGGTGCTTTGTTTCTATCACCAGAGTCCTTGAAATTCCCACAGAAGTATGAAGGCACTCAGAAGAGAACAGAGAACTGGTTGATTGATTACCTTGCTCTCCATCTGAATTGCACTCCATTAGCTAATGCCATTCAGCTTGTGACATCTTAGTTGCCTTAGGCATATACTGGTACAGCCCTGCTAAAGGCAGGTACTCTGATAAAACTGCACGGATAAAACTGGCAGAGAATCTGCTCTCACATCTGAGGCCATGCCTGGGCCAACAAAACCAAACAAAAATAGAGAATTTTAGAAGCCAGCTACTGAAAGGATTTAACAGGTAGTTCCCAAGAAAGTGTCTGTGGGCAGAAGAGTGTCACTAAGATGACTTCACCTTTGACAAGACAAAGGAAAAGTAGAATCACATTTTGCACATCAATAGACACACAAATTCAGCAATTGAAAGATTAATGAGAGAACGGGCTTATTTGCTTTCCTATCACTTTGTCTTATCTCAGGGCTGGAGGAAATACACTAGAAAATTTCCCATGTAGTATTTTAGGCCAAGTTCTCTGTTGACATCAACATTACTAGAGAGTACTGGTTACAAATAGATGCCACCTTAGTCTAGTATCTCTGCAAAGATCAAAATTTAAGCAGTATTTCTTAAGACCTAGAGAAAGCTCAGCAGGACCCCCAGAAATGCTTCTGCAGAAGCAACAAGCAGCAACCTCTGCGACCAGGCTTTGATTCAAAACAGATCAAAGCATTTGGCTGACCCTGGAAATAAACTAATGCTTTCTAAGGCTACAGATAATCTCACTAAGACCATTACCCAACTCACAATGAACTGATAAAAAAGTTTTCACTGCTTCTCTATGGAAGTTGTCTCTGTCATTTGCACTTCCCCTCCCTCCTTAGAGGAAACTTGTTCAGACAAATTTAAATTACACTTGCGGACCTGTATTAGTATCTCGTCACATGAGTTTCTTCTTTCCTATCATCTGAGCTGTGAACTCAGTGCCACTTCTTTTCCAGGACTGGGAGATGAAGCTTGCCTTTTAATAAACTTCTCTATGGAACACTCAACTCACAAAACACTCCGTTTACAGAGGAAAAAAGTTAAAATATGTTATCCTGGTTTGTCTCAAACACAGATGGGGAAACGCTCCAGAGAAAAATCCCAGCTGTCAATCTGCACTGCAGACCTCTACTTCGTACTGATGTTAGAGGGAGTTCCACCCAGCAGATGTGTGCAGACAATGCAACAAAAATCTGCAATGCAGACAACAGATCCGCAATGCGGATCAGACGCTAGGATTTTACTCACAGGGTGATAATTCAGCTTCGCTGTTCCCACTACAGAATCACAGAAATGCTGAGGCTGGAGGGGGCCTCTGGAGATCATCTAGTCCAACCCCCTTGCTCAAAGCAGCGTCAGCTACAGCAGGTTGCCCAGGACTCTGTCCCATCATGTTCTGAATATCTCCAAGGATGGAGATTCCACAACTTCTCTGGACAACCTCTGCCAGGGTCTGGCTACCCCTCCCAGTAAAAAAAACCCCAAAACCAAAAAAAATCCAACCCAAAAACCATTTAAGAAAAAAAAAAAAAAAGAGCTGCTTCTTATGTTTGAATGGTATTTCCTGAATTTCCATTTTTGCCCTCTGCCTCTTGGCCTATCACTGGGCACTACTGAGAAGAGCCTGGCCCCATCTTGTGTGCTCCCTTCCGTCAGGTATTTATATTGATAAGCTTCCCCCAAGCCTTCTCGCCTCCAGCCTGAGCAGTCCCAGCTCTCCTGGCCTCCCCTTCTATGTCAGATGCTCCAGTCTCTTCATCTTCTTCATGGTCCTTTGCTGGACTCTTTCCACTATGTTCCTGTCTCTCTTGCACTGCGGAATCCAGAACTGGACCCACCACTCCACATGTGGCCTCACCAGTGCTGAGCAGAGCAGAAGATGGACCTGCTGGTGACGCTCTTCCTAATGCCACCCAGGATGCTGTTGCCCGCCGCCTTTGCTGCAAGGTCACATTGCCAGCTCATCGTCTAAGTTGTTGTCCACCAGGACCCCAAGCTTCTTCTCAGCAAAGCTGCTTTCCAGTCAGTCAGCCCCCAGCACATACTGGGGCATGGGGTTTTTCCCTGCCGCGGAGCAGGACTTTGTGCCTCCCCTCGCTGAACTGCATGAGGTTCCTGTCAGCCCAGTTCTCCAGCCTGTGGAGGTCCCTCTGGATGGCAACACACCCAACAGGTCTACCAACCACACCCCCTCTTTTGGGGGCTGGGGGTGGTGGTGGTGTGTGTGTTCATCTACAAACTTGCTGAGGGTGCGCTGTGCCCCATCATCCAGGTCATTAATGTTAAACAGCACAAACCACAGTTGTATAGGCCATAACACAGCCATGCTGGGGCACGGGCGACTGGGGCGGAAACCAATCTGTGTAAAATAGATTGAATCAATTTCTGCTATTATAAAATTTTCACTCATTATTGTACCGCTGCTTCAAAAAGAATGACATATAGAAGATGACAAATCTGAGTTTAACCTCAATTCAGAAAAAAATGAAATGAGTTTGGAAAAAAGAGAGCAATACGGCTGATATTCTGCTGCAGCACAAAACTAAGGAGCCTGTATTCCGTTGATACCAACCGGCAGTTTTTGTAAGAAATTAAGACACTTTTGCTAGCAGAAGAGCTGATGTATCAGCATAACACAATTATTTATATTACATAATGAATTATAAAGCAGAAAAGCACTAAGCACATTTTTTTTTCTGAGAACTAATGCAATGAGCAAACACGCAAAGCCCAAGCAACACAAAGAAAACCTACATGTCAGCTCATGGCTTGCCAACACCATCCTCAGGTGCTCAGAAAGTGCCTTGGCTACATTAGAATCAGCATTAAAGCAGTGGAGAAAAAAGGTCAACAGTTAAAGGCCATACTGATTCCAAGTCTGCAAGCTTCACGGAGTTTTTGTGAAAGCCAGTGGGCATTCCACAGACGGGAATTTGCTGTATCTAGCCCAGGCCACTTTGACTAACACATCACTCAACAGCATCGCTCATGATTCAGCAAAAACACTCTGCCAAGTTTAGCAGATTTCTAACATTAATCCACAAAGAGGCACCTTTCAGTGCACGAGCACTGCTTTGAAATACCAAGCCACACACTCACCTGCAGTAAATCAGTATAACTCCACAGAAGTCAACTGAGTTTTATGCCAATTTACACCAATTTTGGCCCACCCCATTTACACTACTACACTCTCTCATTCTTTTACTCAAGTACTTCAGACATTGCAGGTAATCACATTAGAAGCAACTTTAAAACTCTTTAGGAAGCAAAGAAACTCTCACAAGGAGGTACAGTGCCAGAAGAGGAATCCAACTTTCTCAACATCTTCAGAATGAATCTGAGTATTACTTTATTTGAGTAATACTGTTTGGAATTAGGGCAGACTTAATTGTAACTGCTACAAGCAGCCGGTAGGATAACAAGCATCTTTTTGATTCAGGACCAGATACTACTGGTGACAATTACATGACAAAAATCAGTCTTGAGGTTCCAAGTACTGCAAAGAGAAATGTTACCTTCTTCTTAGAAACTCCAACTACAGATGCTCACACTGATCTAAATGCTGCTTGCGCACATCATTTAAGAGGAAGCAAAAGAAGCTTCTGAGAGCTTTCCTGTTTACAAGAAATGCTCTTCAGTAGCTCTCATTTAAAAGAAAGACAACTTCAGGTCTAGCCCTTTCTCAGCTGAGCTGAGGGAAAAGTTGCTCTGACAAGGAACTGCAAGAGCTCACATGAAAGAAGAGACAGATCAAAGCTACATACATAACAGAAGGAAGCCCTGGGCACAAATGGGGACCCAAAGCCCACATTCCTGGGTCAATTGCCACACCTCAGAATAAAGGCCTTTCCATCAAAACAAGATACAAGATTGCTCTTTGCCAGAGGACTGGTGCTGCACTGACAGCAAATTTAAACTACAGGCCTGGTTTCAAAACAACCGGAGTCAATTTATAAAGTTTAGATCCATTTATAAAGTTCACGTGGAAACCAGCTAACACATGATAGCTTTAGCAGTCTTGCTGTAAACACTTCAGTAGATTCAGATCCAAAAATTATTACAACTACAAATAAATGTCCCAATCCGCAAACTACAGGCACAGCGGCTCTGACATCAGCACGTGCTGAGTACTCAGATGGATAGTGTGATAACTTCCAAATCAGACCTTTCTGTTACATAAAAGAGTTTCTAGAAGTTGCCAGTTGGCAGCCTAACAGGCAAAAACCAGATAAAGAACAGCCATTAGTAAGTTAGGTGGGTAAGGGGTGTTGACACTTCACGGCAGCTTACCTACACCTTGCTATCTATCTGCAAAGGCACTGCTAGGCTGGGCTTTAGAATTTCTGGCAAAAGAATCTCCAGCAAAATACAGCAGTTACCAAAAATCATTCTGCATGGGGAGGCAAACCAGACAAAACCTTCATCAGAAAGCACAGGGTCAAAAGAGAGATACACAGAGCGGGGGGTGCAAACAGGGGACTCCAAGCAACCCATAGCTGGTAGTCATAGCATTCCTGGGGGAATCAACAATTCAATCCATTGGATGCATGACACCTGCAACAGCTATGGGGATTTCCAATGTGTCCCAGGGAAAGGTTTAGCATAGATTCTCTCTTGGGTTTCATCAAAAAAACAAATCTCAAATTGATCTTTCAAGCCATAAATGGCTAGTGTTTTCCCAAGACGGAACACAGTTTTCTCTCCAGATCTGATTGTCATACTCAATTAACTGGAGCTAAGTATCCCTTTTTCCTCCTCCTTCAAAGCTCTTCACACAAAGAAGAAACGCAGGACGTTAGCAAAGATTAAGCTCTTATCCATCAGCCTTAAGATTATTTTGGGTCATTGCATGATTGCTATTGTTGTTATTCCCTTCAAAATATTCCTGAACTCTTACTTGCAAGTTTTGTGGTCTCAAAACCAAACCAAATCTGTCCTTGATTGGATTGGATCTGGAGAATGTTTTACCACATCCTTTAGGAAAGCATCACAGTACAATGTACCACGTAACTTCATTGCCATCAGCCAGCCATTTAAAAGCAGATGAAACTGTATAGGAATTTCCTTTGGAGTGCCTTCTTAAGGTTTCTTGCTTATGCAAATTAAAGAACTCAAAGCTTCAGCAATTCATCAAAGACACTTAGCTCAGCTCATCACACTCTCTCCGACTGCCAAGACTAAGAAAGCCACTATCCCATTTTCTCATTGGGAATCAAAGATACACCATGACAGCCTTAATTCAATAACAGGATGAGCAACTTATGGACCACAGGACACGCACAGACTGCCAGGACAATAAATCTCTTCCAGAGCCCACATTCCCCTCCTCCCAACTGCCCTTCAAGGGCAAGCTGCAGGCTGGAGGAATAGGCCAGGTGGCCACCAGCCCCTTTCCAGTGCTATTCTGCCTGAAAACCCAGCTGCTCCTCCCCATTAGGTGACACGCCAGGACACTCAGTTCACAGCAGGAAACCCTCGACCTCTGCATGTGCACAGAAAGACCACGCTGGGTGTCACCACATGCCAAGAGGCCAGGGGGTCATGGCATAGAATTAACCCAAATAAGATATGTGGTCCACTCCACCAGGGTGATTACACACGATTTATAGCATAACAGTAGTGACAAGAGTACCTTTCATTAGCAGCACTTCGAGTACTCAAAGCTGCAGCACAAGCTGTGACTGGTTTCTTAGGCACTTGTGCTTTACATCTTTCCTACCTTCCCCACAGCAACACATTCTCTGATCTGCTGTGTCTCCTGCTGCTCTGCTCTCCTTGGGCTTTTCCTCCAAACAGCGCCCTGCCTGCTTGTGTGGTCACATATGGCGCCTCGTTCACAGCTACAGATGTGCTGATTACATAGAGAGGATGTTAGCACTGCTCAGCCAGACAGCAACTCTGGGAAGTCAGCTTCTCTCTCTCCTATCCATTCCTTCACCGGGACCCTTTCTTATCCTACCATCAGTTTTCACAAAGCAGAGACAAACTAAATGCCTGTCCTGGTTTCAGCTGGGATAGAGTTAACTGTCTTCCTAGTAGCTGGTACAGTGCTAGGTTTTGAGTTCAGTATGCAAAGAACCTTGGTAACACTGATGTTTGCAGTTGTTCCTAAGTAGCATTTAGACTAAAGTCCAGGATTTTTCAGCTTCTCATGCCCAGCCAGCGAGAAAGCTGGAGGGGCACAAGAAGCTGGCACAGGACACAGCCAGGGCACCTGACCCAAACTGGCCAACAGGCTATTCCATACCATGCGACGTCCCATCTAGTATAGGAACTGGGGAGGGAAATCGCTGCTCGGGGACTAGCTGGGTGTCGATCGGCGGGTGGTGAGCGATTGCACTGTGCATCATTTGTACATTCCAATCCTTTTATTATTGCTGTTGTCATTTTATTAGTGTTATCATTATCATTATTAGTCTCTTCCTTTCTGTTCTAGTAAACCATTCTTATCTCAACCCACGAGTTTTACTTCTTTTCCCAATTTTCTCCCCCATCCCACTGGATGGGGGGGCGGGGAGTGAGTGAGCGGCTGCGTGGTGCTTAGTTGCTGGCTGGGGTTAAACCACAACAATACCTTTGAGATGTCTACCATTCTGTTAAGCTACTGATCAAGTTCAGCTATGCTTAAGAACTTAACGGGAAGGCTGACTGAGAGATATACAGCAATTTCCTTTGGAAAAGGATAGCCAGTTTTCCTTAGGAAACCAGGCTAAAAATTATGTCAACAGGAATTGCAAGGCATCCCAGTTTGATATTAGTATGTAGAGGCTTTTCATCGCTCATGGTGGAGACAACTAAATAGCGCATTCTTAAACACTTCCTTATCAGAATAAAGGCTATCCTTAAATTAGTGTCTTTTCCTATATGTAACTCCCTGATCATATACAGTTTCTTCTGAAAAGGAAGGAAGACTGGGCTAGCAACTTCGGTAAGCCAAGCAACTAAGCACAGACCCAGGAACAGCCTTGTATACCCACAGGAGTGCCGCACGGACATTTGAGACTCACGGGGTTGGAGAGGTATGTAGCGTTTGCCACATATCAGGGTGCCACGATTAGATCACTGATCACCCCCAGACCAGGGAAAGAGACAGATAACACACACAGTGTGAGCGCCAACTTCCGCCTTTTATTGCGCAGTCAATTCCTTTTACACTAACAAGGGTAGGCGGGATTACAGATACGTCATAAGGCTGCGACTAACCCTCTAACTTTCCGTGACATCGCGAGATCTTCCGAACGCCGAACCCTACAGAGGTATACCACCATCTGGATTTAAAAATATGTTTGTCCTCTGTGTGTGGTGGGGGTACTGTAGTCCATGTCAAGGACTGGGGGTGATCTGCATGCTTACAAAGACAGACCTGGAAGCCTTGCACAACTGCAAAACAAATGCTCAGAGTTTATTATGGTACCAGATTCACGTGACGTACGTCAAGCGGAGAAGGGTGGTCAAGGAGAGGCATTGGGCAGTCCTCAAAGCAGGACTTCTTTACTACCAGGACTTTGTTTAGCCATGGAGCTTCAGCTCAAACTCTCATTCCCATTTTGGAAGTGGATTTCTTCCCTGCCTTTCCGAGGCACAGCTCTGTTAGGACACCCACAGTCCATCTGAATTTCTCAACTTGAGTCTTTTCATGTGTCTCATATTTACAGGGACAGAATCTCTGGCTTTGCTTGCCATCAATAATACATCTATCCTATGAAGAACAAGAAGACTGGGACACCAAAAAAAACCCCAACCCAAAAGACAGAGAAGTCCATTTCTCTTTCAACCGCCTGAAAAAACACTTGCCTCCTGCACCTCTGTGCATATACCCAAAGAGAGAGAGAATGCAGCCTTTGAACAGTAACTGGGATAAATCTTTCTCCTCTGATCATTCCCCCTCTGACTCACAAGTCTCAATCTACCAAGAAAATAGTGCACAGCTCTCACAAAGCATGACATGCACCTAGAAGGGAGGCACAATTAAAAGAACAGACAAGACAGACAAACGATATGGGAGCCATTTCCTTCATGAACAGAACACTTTTCCCTTCTTATTCATCATAATGACTACCAATAAATAACAGGAAGAAGCAACAGGTTTGAATACAACACCACTTGCATTAAACTTAAATTCATCGAAGTGCCTTATAACAAGTCTGGATTGAAAAAGATGTTGAGAAGGGTGGTTTTCAGAGAGACTGCTTACATTTTAATGTTTAGCGAGACCTGAATCTGCAGTAGATGGGTACAAAAAACAATGAGAAAATGTCTTTTTTTTTTTTTTTTTTTAAACAAGTTAGGGCAAGTGAGATTGATCTATCATTTTTGCGTGTTCTTTAAAAAAAACAAGAAGACAATCCAAATGAAAAAGGCAATAAACAAATACTGAGACCTGGCAGGGAAGGCGGGCTTTATTCTACCCCACGACTAGCCCTCAACTCCTGCTCTTCTGCGGTCATGCTCACAGCTCTCCCGCATAGCATCACCTCCCTCTCTGATTTTCAGACCTCACATACTACCTTAAGTAGCTACAGCCAAGCTTCGGTGCTGCCCAGAGAGTGTCAAAACGTGAGAGGTGCTCAAGGAGTCCTGTAGGTCCCTCTCCACCAGGTCACTAGAGATGCGCTCTTGCTAGGACTCAGGCAAGGGAGGGGGAAGGCTGGCTCATACCCCTTATTCCCACTGAAGCCACCTTGACCCACATGATTGAGCCTCGTGGGCTGACTCCCAGCACGTGCTGCTGTGACTGAAGTTTTCGCATTTGGAGCGCTGCAGGATCCTCTCTACCCTGTTGATCAAATGGCCAGTCGCTGGCACGAGCAACAGTTTACATCACTCACAACCGAACCCGAAATACAGGAAGATTAGCTGCCAGGGTGATTTAAGACTCCCAAAGCAGAACAGAACCAGATAAGGAAAGCAAAGCAAACCATCCTTGGAAAGATAAAGAAACTTTGCAGCTGACACAGGAAAAGCAGCTAGTAAGGTAAGCAGGGATGTTACCAGTCTCAAGCTAAAAGTATTTTGAAAGGTGACAGCAATTAAGAACCCATGCAAGCCTTGAGCTTAAAAACACTCTGACCTCGAAGGAACTCAATCTGCCTTTCTGGTTCCCAGGACATATGGCCTCAGTAACAGAGGATATACATCACTTCCTAGTTCAGTATAGCTACATAGGTATCCCATAAGGCTTGTCTGGTACAGGACAGAGGGTCTTTGCCTCACCTGCTGACTGTTCAGCTGCCTGCTACCCTGGCTGATCACTTTGGAATCACTGCTGCCCTAAGCCCCCACGTGCTAGATGGAGCCAGCTGGACTACTCCACGATTCCAGACCAACTTCAGCTGTCACACAGGCCCTGGACCAGGATGGCAGGTTGCACTGAACATTTTGTCTCAGACGAGCATCTCCACTCCTCCCTGGATGTCACCGACACCTTGTACCATGGGATCTCTCCTGCCACAAGATCCAGCACAGCCATTACATCCCATAAGCACCACCACAGTCATATACCCCAATCCAGTGCCCCAGGTCTTCGGACTCAAAAGAACAGCCCGTCTCTCCCGTACATCAAAACCAAACAACTCTAGCAGAAATGATGACGTCTTGGACACATCGAGTTTTCAGCTGGAACAGTGCCACCCTGGTGAATTGCTTCACTCCAGGCAGCAGTCTGGGAACAAATGCAGCAGTTTCTCTCCTGTCCTCCAATATAAAGCACTTCCACAAACTTCTAGGTGGTATTGGCAGAACAGCACCCAAACTGTCCCTCATTTCTCTGCTCCCTCTGCTGGGTGCCAGCCCAGCATTATCAAAACGCCTGCTTGGGTAGCGCTGCCAGGCAGCAGCACACAGAAGCTAAAGCAGGCTGTAAAGTTACTACACAGTCTCCCAAAGAGCTCAGTAATTACCACTGTTAATTCTTACCAAGACCAATAGCACCACTACTCTTTACAGGGACCAAGCAGATCAAAAAGCAGATCCGGGAAGAGAGCTTCTGAGTTACAGGCTTCAGTGTCAGCAACCGCTGACATCTCCAGCCAACAGCCAGATCACGCAGCCCTGCCAAGGCCGTACGCCCACCACCTAATATTCCACACTGGCATCAGTCCGCAGCCACTGCCAACGATTGTACGTACATGGATGCTGATCCACGCACAGCTATTCAAAAAGAAAGGGATCACAGCCCCTGTAATTGTGAACTTGCATCTTGGTGCAAAGAAAGACAGCCGATATATCGGGTTTGTTGCATAAAGTGTGGGCCAAGAAGCTCATCACTTCTATGTGTCTCATGATACTTTTTTCCCTTGTCAAAAGGGGATAATCCACCATTCTCCATATTCCACTGTATTTTCAAATGTAATTCAAGTTGGGGCCTCCCCTGCCTTTACTAGGCAAATAGACTAAATGCCAGTGAGAATGGATTTTAAATCTACATTTTAAGCACTGGAGTAGCAGAACTAGTCAAGACACAAAATTACTTACAACTGCTCGCTCACTGCAATATTCCAAACAAGATGATACTACAAACTCTTTCAACTCTCTCTTTAGAAAGGTAATCAGCCTTGTTTAGACCAATCTGGTGCTGGTTCTTGGTATCTTCAGAAAAGAGATAGTAAAATAATTGTATAAGACAATCAAGACCCATCAGAACACTTTTTCATTAGGGAGGGATCACGCACTAGACTTATGCCAGGTATAGAGAGGGGGTTGGTTTCATCTGGGTTTTGCTTTACATCTTACAGATGGATTATTACCGCAGGAAAAGTACAACCGAAATGAGTGAAATAGTCACATTCCTCCTTCCATAAGGTTTAAATGCGTTTCAAGCTCATATCTGGAAGCGGAACAAAATCAAACATAGATCTCCTCCTAATTTTCCAAGCTACAGAACAGTAAGTACCGCACAGTAGAAAACAAGATCTAATACAAGAGGTGGCAGCTGGGATTTCATGCTGCTTGTATGTATTCACATCAAAAGATATGCAATCACAAGCAAGCGTCACTCATTTGACACTGGAGAGGCATTCTCTCTCTAGCTGTGCATGGAAGGGATAGTTTCGCCATACACTGCTCCAACAGCAGTGAATCACAACTAGTAAGGGAGTCGCTGCTTTTTAGAGTTCGTAGCAGTCACGTTCGAAAGCAAGGCCTGGTTTTTCTCTCTGTAAAACCAGTTCATGCAAGCCCAACGTGGCCCCACGCACCCCCTGAGATTCAGCCACCAGATTCCCAATTAAGACATGCTGAACTGGACAACTTGGAAAGCACATTTCAGTCCCCAAAAGGCAACAGGGTAGCAAGATCTTCCACTAGTGTCTACTAAACAAGAAACAAGGAAAGCCCATGCTTGCCAGGCAATCACTTACCCTCAGACACACCAGGCAAACTCTGTCACGGAAGCACTTGAAGATCACCACCCACAGAAGACCTTGATGAATCAAACATGCAGCCCATCATACAAAAGATGCTACTGCCTCCTAAGCCCCAGTTTGCACCATAATATCAACAAGATCCCAAACTCAGTAAAAACACCACAGTGTTTTTATTTTCTCGCGTCTTTAGACAGTAATTGCAACGTACCCTCTTCTCTTCCACTCCCCTGCACAGCTCAAGCGCACATGGGGCTTCCTTTCTTTATGAAACTAGACAATTAAAATCTACTTTGTAACAACAATTTGTTTGGATTCCCATCTATAAAAGCCTCCAAAAATGCCACACTGTACAGTAATTGCTCTACTGGTGAAATACAAAGGTTCGGTAATGTTTATAAAGCCACTTAAACTGCATGAGCAAAACTATTTTGCTTAATTACATTTTCCAACCCTTCATGCTATATACAAGCTCACTTCTTCCAAGAGTCACCCCTACTCACATGATCAAATCATGCCACTTGAAACGCTCTGACATTATCTTGGCATATAAAAAGGTTGAAATTATCGTGACAACGGCAACCTAAGGACTGCAGATACCCAGAATCTGGTATGAGAAGTGAAAGCTGAAAAAGAGTTAGATCTCTTGAAATTACACATTTGAAATACCAGAGACACAAAGCGTTTAAAAGCCATTCAATACCACAGCTCACCATAAAACCATAAAAGGTTCTGAAACACTTGTCCTGAATCATTTCCATGGGAATATTAAAGGATGAAAATGCCCCATGGAATTACAGGATTCATTTATATAGACTGACAAACTCACTTTGCGGTAACGTGTTTTTAAATGTCAAGCAGTATAAACAAGGTAGCTGAAATTACCACCTAATACAATGACTTGAACTTCAGCGCCTTCAAAATCACAATTATACCAAGACTGAAATAAGTTTGACAGACTGAGGTATAATCAAAATCACTGTAGTCAAGAGAAATTTATCCAAAGCAAAAACCATTTCATGCTTACACACATGTATGTTTACTGTAAAAGAAAAGTAGAGCATAGGTTTTCAACAGTGACCAAAAAAAGGCTCGAAAAACACCTGGAAAAAATATATTCTGCCACTCACTCCGCTTTTGCTGGGCACGCCGATTTTCACATTTTGGTCAAAGATCACTCGGCTTCTCCAGTTTACCTCACTTTGAGAAAATCATTTTCAGAAAACATGCCTCCAAGAAACATCGGACAACGGTACGTCCACATGATTAAATAAGAGGTAGGAAAACCCAGCAATAGGTCTATCACACGCTTTACAACAGCAGCGACCGCTTGCTTGCAAGACCCTGGCCAGAATCCTTCTCCTTGGCAAAATAAGTTAATGCTAGACAGTTCTCAAGACATCACATCAACAGGAAAAGGGTTAGCTCTCCCTCGCATCAATAAAGCACATCATCTGACCTAAAGTGCAAGTCTTCATCACTAAACCACTTTCAGAAGAAACAGTGCCAACCTTCAAAGACATCTTCCTAGAAGGAGCTGTCTTTCCTGACCATTTTGACTAGGTACAGACTTTATATCTGTCTAGTTCGACCTCATTAGCCTTCCTAAAAGATGAAGGAGAAGCAAAGGACAAGTCCAGCCAGTATTATTTATGGACCTCTTTTTTCACTGTTGTTCAGTACAGATACGCAGCATTGCGGAACCCTTCGGGACTGATTTCTCCCACCAAACCCACACTGCAGACTTAATCTTAAAAACATATCCTCTCAAGGACAAACAAAGTAAGCTCATATCCGCCAGACCTGAAAGATGTTTTCACCAATGCCTCAGGACTGTCCACTGCTGGCAGTTCATCCGCTAAGCTTTCTTCAGGAGGTCTAGGGTCACCGATGATGGTCGGCTTTGGCCTTTCCTCGAGGTTGCCGGTCAGCCCACCGATAATGGTGTTCCACAAGCAGTTCTGTCATTTAGACCCTGCAAAACCAGACAGTCAGCAAAATACATTCATAGGCCTACTGTCCAGCCTCTCAGCAGTCTGCAAAACAAAGATGCTCTCTGAACTTTTTACCTTTGCATCACCACCAGTTTGGGATTAAGCCTGAAAACCCAAAACAAAGCTCCAAGTGGAAATAAGCACTAACTTGCAGCTCCTTCCAAGTCCAAGACCGCAATGCTTCCCATAAAAAGATTTGGTTACAGAACAGGGAGTTTTCACATCTCAGTAAAAACCCTCCTCTCCACATTAACTTATACCTTAGCATGTATTGGCGTGGCTGTATTTGAAGCCAAAGCACTAACCAGAAAACAGAGTACCAGATCAATACAATATTAATCGTTGAGTTTCTTAGTGCTTAAATTACAGATTTGAGATATCACTGAAGGACTCCTATCAAAAAAACATACTTCTTTTCTGCTGAAATTGCAACCTTTCCCAGCAGACATTCAAATGCCAAAATATTTCTATGGATGGTCTTTTTACACTTATTTCCAAGAGTCACCAGGTGCCTCTTGCATGTCATTCAGAGAACCCATCCTCATCTGTTAAGTCCAGCTCCACTGACAAAGTACAATTAGCACCCTTCAGTCAGATCTCCTCTCCACCCCTGAAGAACAGAGTACCTGACTTGCAGCTCATCAAATTTAAGGACAGGGAGGGATCACTCCCCGCTTATGGTCACGGTCACAAGACAGGCTCAACCTGGGGAAGAAACCAAACCAATGTCACCTGCTACCCATCAAATCACAACAAGGCTATGAGGAAGCAAAACCCAGCCTGAGAACAGCTTCCCCCCGGGGAGCCCTCCCGCCTCAACTCCACTCCCCGTTCTCTCCACCTCCTCCCCCCGGCGGCGCAGGGGAACAGGGGACGGGGACGGGGGCTGGGGTCGGCTCCTCACCCCTTGTCTCTGCCGCTCCTTCCTCCTCAGGGGGAGGAGGACTCCGCGCTCGGCCCCTGCTCCGCCGTGGGGTCCGTCCCTCCCGCGGGAGACAGCCCTTCCCCAACTTCTCCAGCGTGGGTCCTTCCCGCGGGCTGCAGTTCCTCACAGACTCCTCCAGCGCGGGTCCCTTCCACAGGCAGGGTGCAGTCCTTCCGTCACAGACTGCTCCAGCGCGGGAGCCGCCGCCATTTTGGGGGACATCCGCTCCCCCGCTCCCCTCCACGGGCTGGGGGGGACAGCCTGCCGCCTCCCCGCGGGCTGCGGGGGCATCCCCTCCTCCTTCCCTGACCTCGGGATCCGCAGAGGGGTTCCTCTCACATCCCGCTCCCCCGACTCCCTCACGGGGCGTTCGTTCCCCTTCTGAAATCTCTTCTCCCAGAGGCGCTCCCGCCGTCGCTGAGGGGCTCGGCCTGGGCCAGAGGCGGGTCCGGCTCCCAGCCGGGGCAGCTTCGAGCAGCTTCTCCCAGGAGCCGGCCCTGCGGCCCCTCCCCCGCCACACACACAAACCCAAAAAACCCGAAACAGGGAGGGAGCAGATCCCGAGAAGAGCAGCGAAGGGCTGCAGTGGTGCTTACCTCAGTCAAGAGGCTTCTCTCAGCAGAGGCCCAGCAAGCCTTCATCCTACTGGATTCCAAAGGAGTAACTGTTAGAAATTAATTTAGTCCCAAACAGGATTCCAATCAAAGTTAACAATTTATTAAATGAATAAAGGCAAGAAAACAGCGCTGTACATGCGGGGAGCTTCTGCTCTACCACAACGCGCGCCCTGAAAAACAAGACAGCTTCTTTTATAGTCTAACGCTCATTACATATTCATACTAGGCGTGTTCTTCTCCATCTCCTGGTTGTGTGGGTGCAGTAGTTCTCCTAGACACTTGTCTCTGACCAGGCTCCCCCTGTTCGCGCCAGACAGCAGACATGCTGTGTGACAGCCGACACCTTGCACAGCACCAGCTGGGGTCACCAGAACCCAAACAAGTTCACAACAGACACCTCCCCCTCAACAAATGCATACCACGAATGGCCCGTCAAGATCCCAAGCACTGCAATCCCTGAGGCCAAACACACATCCAAATGCCTCAGTTCTCCTCCAGGATAGTTAACAACAAAACCGGTTTTGGGTTGGCAAAAAGAGAACGAACTATGTACATATCATCTGTCTCCTCCCGGCCTGCGGTTATACAAGGATCGACAAAATGGTTAAAGATTACATAGACAGTGAGGGTCACATTTTATTATGCAGCCCTACCATTGTTTATATTGACACGAATCAGATGAACATATTTCACAGTAACAAAAGAGGATGGACTTGAGAGAGAAGCAATTAATTATTCTACATTGATACCGAAAAGCCGGTCGAAGAAACTCTCTAAGACTCGTTTTGGAGTTTTAGAAAGCAGGCATTCTTTATTACAGAGCTGCATGCACGGGGGATAGTTCCACGTAGCATCCATACCACAGCTTTAGCACAAACAGGTTATATAGAATAAGTAATTGCATATTAATCGAATTAGTATACATATACATAAAAATGATCGCAACCGATTATCTCAGTACTGCCTACATCCGATCATGCGCAATGAAGGATCCCTTTGAGTTGAAGGGCTGCTTTTGCGACCACCGACCCATTGAAGTTCTTGCTGGCTGTCCGCAGTTACCCTTTGTCTCTTGTTTCAACCATAATGTCAATGTATGATCATTTATCAAATCTCACTTAGACAGTCATCTAGCAGCAAACCAGTTTTCATAGAAGGTACAAAATATTAAAACCATAAAAGTTTGAACAAACCACATGAAATGTATCGACATATGCTATCAAGTTCAGTTATACACATTCGATTTCCAAAGTTCTTCCCCAAAACTATTACCGGGAGTCGCTTATCTCGCACAGTTTCTATCAGGTTGAAGTTCCCCTGCTTCGAATTAAAGGTCCAGTGTTCTTTTCTTCTACAGCACATGCCCAAGGGGGCGGGGGAGGGGGTAAGTCTTTTGGTCGTGAATTGAGTCGGTGGTCTGATCTGCTCGTGCTGCCTTTACCTTTCCTCCGGTTATCCAAGATTTTTGCTGACTTCGTGCCTATTAGCAATTTTTCAACTTCTCGGCGCCTCCTGGGGTAGGATGTTCCCTTCTTCTCAGTCTTTTCGTTCTCCTTCAGGGGCCCAGTCGTTAGCAAGGCATGCCTTGTACAGACAAAGGATCTCTTATTTCACAAGACCTCTTCTTAAGTAAATCCCTCCTTCAGTCCATCGCTTCTCTCTCCAGTCCATCCTCTTTTGTTACTCCTTTGGAATCCAGTGGGATGAAGGCTTGCTGGGCCTCTGCTGAGAGAAGCCTCTTGACTGAGGTAAGCACCACTGCAGCCCTTCGCTGCTCTTCTCGGGATCTGCTCCCTCTCTCTTTCGGGTTTTTTGGGTTTTTGTGTGGCGGGGGAGGGGCCGCAGGGCCGGCTCCTGGGAGAAGCTGCTCGAAGCTGCCCCGGCTCGGAGCCGGACCCGCCTCTGGCCCAGGCCGAGCCCCTCAGCGACGGCGGGAGCGCCTCTGGGAGAAGAGATTTCAGAAGGGGAACGAACGCCCCGTGAGGGAGTCGGGGGAGCGGGATGTGAGAGGAACCCCTCTGCGGATCCCGAGGTCAGGGAAGGAGGAGGGGATGCCCCCGCAGCCCGCGGGGAGGCGGCAGGCTGTCCCCCCCAGCCCGTGGAGGGGAGCGGGGGAGCGGATGTCCCCCAAAATGGCGGCGGCTCCCGCGCTGGAGCAGTCTGTGACGGAAGGACTGCACCCTGCCTGTGGAAGGGACCCGCGCTGGAGGAGTCTGTGAGGAACTGCAGCCCGCGGGAAGGACCCACGCTGGAGAAGTTGGGGAAGGGCTGTCTCCCGCGGGAGGGACGGACCCCACGGCGGAGCAGGGGCCGAGCGCGGAGTCCTCCTCCCCCTGAGGAGGAAGGAGCGGCAGAGACAAGGGGTGAGGAGCCGACCCCAGCCCCCGTCCCCGTCCCCTGTTCCCCTGCGCCGCCGGGGGGAGGAGGTGGAGAGAACGGGGAGTGGAGTTGAGGCGGGAGGGCTCCCCGGGGGGAAGCTGTTCTCAGGCTGGGTTTTGCTTCCTCATAGCCTTGTTGTGATTTGATGGGTAGCAGGTGACATTGGTTTGGTTTCTTCCCCAGGTTGAGCCTGTCTTGTGACCGTGACCATAAGCGGGGAGTGATCCCTCCCTGTCCTTAAATTTGATGAGCTGCAAGTCAGGTACTCTGTTCTTCAGGGGTGGGGAGGAGATCTGACTGAAGGGTGCTAATTGTACTTTGTCAGTGGAGCTGGACTTAACAGATGAGGATGGGTTCTCTGAATGACATGCAAGAGGCACCTGGTGACTCTTGGAAATAAGTGTAAAAAGACCATCCATAGAAATATTTTGGCATTTGAATGCCTGCTGGGAAAGGTTGCAATTTCAGCAGAAAAGAAGTATGTTTTTTTGATAGGAGTCCTTCAGTGATATCTCAAATCTGTAATTTAAGCACTAAGAAACTCAACGATTAATATTGTATTGATCTGGTACTCTGTTTTCTGGTTAGTGCTTTGGCTTCAAATACAGCCACGCCAATACATGCTAAGGTATAAGTTAATGTGGAGAGGAGGGTTTTTACTGAGATGTGAAAACTCCCTGTTCTGTAACCAAATCTTTTTATGGGAAGCATTGCGGTCTTGGACTTGGAAGGAGCTGCAAGTTAGTGCTTATTTCCACTTGGAGCTTTGTTTTGGGTTTTCAGGCTTAATCCCAAACTGGTGGTGATGCAAAGGTAAAAAGTTCAGAGAGCATCTTTGTTTTGCAGACTGCTGAGAGGCTGGACAGTAGGCCTGTGAATGTATTTTGCTGACTGTCTGGTTTTGCAGGGTCTAAATGACAGAACTGCTTGTGGAACACCATTATCGGTGGGCTGACCGGCAACCTCAAGGAAAGGCCAAAGCCGACCATCATCGGTGACCCTAGACCTCCTGAAGAAAGCTTAGCGGATGAACTACCAGCAGTGGACAGTCCTGAGGCATTGGTGAAAACATCTTTCAGGTCTGGCGGATATGAGCTTACTTTGTTTATCCTTGAGAGGATATGTTTTTAAGATTAAGTCTGCAGTGTGGGTTTGGTGGGAGAAATCAGTCCCGAAGGGTTCCGCAATGCTGCGTATCTGTACTGAACAACAGTGAAAAAAGAGGTCCATAAATAATACTGGCCGGACTTGTCCTTTGCTTCTCCTTCATCTTTTAGGAAGGCTAATGAGGTCGAACTAGACAGATATAAAGTCTGTACCTAGTCAAAATGGTCAGGAAAGACAGCTCCTTCTAGGAAGATGTCTTTGAAGGTTGGCACTGTTTCTTCTGAAAGTGGTTTAGTGATGAAGACTTGCACTTTAGGTCAGATGATGTGCTTTATTGATGCGAGGGAGAGCTAACCCTTTTCCTGTTGATGTGATGTCTTGAGAACTGTCTAGCATTAACTTATTTTGCCAAGGAGAAGGATTCTGGCCAGGGTCTTGCAAGCAAGCGGTCGCTGCTGTTGTAAAGCGTGTGATAGACCTATTGCTGGGTTTTCCTACCTCTTATTTAATCATGTGGACGTACCGTTGTCCGATGTTTCTTGGAGGCATGTTTTCTGAAAATGATTTTCTCAAAGTGAGGTAAACTGGAGAAGCCGAGTGATCTTTGACCAAAATGTGAAAATCGGCGTGCCCAGCAAAAGCGGAGTGAGTGGCAGAATATATTTTTTCCAGGTGTTTTTCGAGCCTTTTTTTGGTCACTGTTGAAAACCTATGCTCTACTTTTCTTTTACAGTAAACATACATGTGTGTAAGCATGAAATGGTTTTTGCTTTGGATAAATTTCTCTTGACTACAGTGATTTTGATTATACCTCAGTCTGTCAAACTTATTTCAGTCTTGGTATAATTGTGATTTTGAAGGCGCTGAAGTTCAAGTCATTGTATTAGGTGGTAATTTCAGCTACCTTGTTTATACTGCTTGACATTTAAAAACACGTTACCGCAAAGTGAGTTTGTCAGTCTATATAAATGAATCCTGTAATTCCATGGGGCATTTTCATCCTTTAATATTCCCATGGAAATGATTCAGGACAAGTGTTTCAGAACCTTTTATGGTTTTATGGTGAGCCGTGGTATTGAATGGCTTTTAAACGCTTTGTGTCTCTGGTATTTCAAATGTGTAATTTCAAGAGATCTAACTCTTTTTCAGCTTTCACTTCTCATACCAGATTCTGGGTATCTGCAGTCCTTAGGTTGCCGTTGTCACGATAATTTCAACCTTTTTATATGCCAAGATAATGTCAGAGCGTTTCAAGTGGCATGATTTGATCATGTGAGTAGGGGTGACTCTTGGAAGAAGTGAGCTTGTATATAGCATGAAGGGTTGGAAAATGTAATTAAGCAAAATAGTTTTGCTCATGCAGTTTAAGTGGCTTTATAAACATTACCGAACCTTTGTATTTCACCAGTAGAGCAATTACTGTACAGTGTGGCATTTTTGGAGGCTTTTATAGATGGGAATCCAAACAAATTGTTGTTACAAAGTAGATTTTAATTGTCTAGTTTCATAAAGAAAGGAAGCCCCATGTGCGCTTGAGCTGTGCAGGGGAGTGGAAGAGAAGAGGGTACGTTGCAATTACTGTCTAAAGACGCGAGAAAATAAAAACACTGTGGTGTTTTTACTGAGTTTGGGATCTTGTTGATATTATGGTGCAAACTGGGGCTTAGGAGGCAGTAGCATCTTTTGTATGATGGGCTGCATGTTTGATTCATCAAGGTCTTCTGTGGGTGGTGATCTTCAAGTGCTTCCGTGACAGAGTTTGCCTGGTGTGTCTGAGGGTAAGTGATTGCCTGGCAAGCATGGGCTTTCCTTGTTTCTTGTTTAGTAGACACTAGTGGAAGATCTTGCTACCCTGTTGCCTTTTGGGGACTGAAATGTGCTTTCCAAGTTGTCCAGTTCAGCATGTCTTAATTGGGAATCTGGTGGCTGAATCTCAGGGGGTGCGTGGGGCCACGTTGGGCTTGCATGAACTGGTTTTACAGAGAGAAAAACCAGGCCTTGCTTTCGAACGTGACTGCTACGAACTCTAAAAAGCAGCGACTCCCTTACTAGTTGTGATTCACTGCTGTTGGAGCAGTGTATGGCGAAACTATCCCTTCCATGCACAGCTAGAGAGAGAATGCCTCTCCAGTGTCAAATGAGTGACGCTTGCTTGTGATTGCATATCTTTTGATGTGAATACATACAAGCAGCATGAAATCCCAGCTGCCACCTCTTGTATTAGATCTTGTTTTCTACTGTGCGGTACTTACTGTTCTGTAGCTTGGAAAATTAGGAGGAGATCTATGTTTGATTTTGTTCCGCTTCCAGATATGAGCTTGAAACGCATTTAAACCTTATGGAAGGAGGAATGTGACTATTTCACTCATTTCGGTTGTACTTTTCCTGCGGTAATAATCCATCTGTAAGATGTAAAGCAAAACCCAGATGAAACCAACCCCCTCTCTATACCTGGCATAAGTCTAGTGCGTGATCCCTCCCTAATGAAAAAGTGTTCTGATGGGTCTTGATTGTCTTATACAATTATTTTACTATCTCTTTTCTGAAGATACCAAGAACCAGCACCAGATTGGTCTAAACAAGGCTGATTACCTTTCTAAAGAGAGAGTTGAAAGAGTTTGTAGTATCATCTTGTTTGGAATATTGCAGTGAGCGAGCAGTTGTAAGTAATTTTGTGTCTTGACTAGTTCTGCTACTCCAGTGCTTAAAATGTAGATTTAAAATCCATTCTCACTGGCATTTAGTCTATTTGCCTAGTAAAGGCAGGGGAGGCCCCAACTTGAATTACATTTGAAAATACAGTGGAATATGGAGAATGGTGGATTATCCCCTTTTGACAAGGGAAAAAAGTATCATGAGACACATAGAAGTGATGAGCTTCTTGGCCCACACTTTATGCAACAAACCCGATATATCGGCTGTCTTTCTTTGCACCAAGATGCAAGTTCACAATTACAGGGGCTGTGATCCCTTTCTTTTTGAATAGCTGTGCGTGGATCAGCATCCATGTACGTACAATCGTTGGCAGTGGCTGCGGACTGATGCCAGTGTGGAATATTAGGTGGTGGGCGTACGGCCTTGGCAGGGCTGCGTGATCTGGCTGTTGGCTGGAGATGTCAGCGGTTGCTGACACTGAAGCCTGTAACTCAGAAGCTCTCTTCCGGGATCTGCTTTTTGATCTGCTTGGTCCCTGTAAAGAGTAGTGGTGCTATTGGTCTTGGTAAGAATTAACAGTGGTAATTACTGAGCTCTTTGGGAGACTGTGTAGTAACTTTACAGCCTGCTTTAGCTTCTGTGTGCTGCTGCCTGGCAGCGCTACCCAAGCAGGCGTTTTGATAATGCTGGGCTGGCACCCAGCAGAGGGAGCAGAGAAATGAGGGACAGTTTGGGTGCTGTTCTGCCAATACCACCTAGAAGTTTGTGGAAGTGCTTTATATTGGAGGACAGGAGAGAAACTGCTGCATTTGTTCCCAGACTGCTGCCTGGAGTGAAGCAATTCACCAGGGTGGCACTGTTCCAGCTGAAAACTCGATGTGTCCAAGACGTCATCATTTCTGCTAGAGTTGTTTGGTTTTGATGTACGGGAGAGACGGGCTGTTCTTTTGAGTCCGAAGACCTGGGGCACTGGATTGGGGTATATGACTGTGGTGGTGCTTATGGGATGTAATGGCTGTGCTGGATCTTGTGGCAGGAGAGATCCCATGGTACAAGGTGTCGGTGATATCCAGGGAGGAGTGGAGATGCTCGTCTGAGACAAAATGTTCAGTGCAACCTGCCATCCTGGTCCAGGGCCTGTGTGACAGCTGAAGTTGGTCTGGAATCGTGGAGTAGTCCAGCTGGCTCCATCTAGCACGTGGGGGCTTAGGGCAGCAGTGATTCCAAAGTGATCAGCCAGGGTAGCAGGCAGCTGAACAGTCAGCAGGTGAGGCAAAGACCCTCTGTCCTGTACCAGACAAGCCTTATGGGATACCTATGTAGCTATACTGAACTAGGAAGTGATGTATATCCTCTGTTACTGAGGCCATATGTCCTGGGAACCAGAAAGGCAGATTGAGTTCCTTCAAGGTCAGAGTGTTTTTAAGCTCAAGGCTTGCATGGGTTCTTAATTGCTGTCACCTTTCAAAATACTTTTAGCTTGAGACTGGTAACACCCCTGCTTACCTTACTAGCTGCTTTTCCTGTGTCAGCTGCAAAGTTTCTTTATCTTTCCAAGGATGGTTTGCTTTGCTTTCCTTATCTGGTTCTGTTCTGCTTTGGGAGTCTTAAATCACCCTGGCAGCTAATCTTCCTGTATTTCGGGTTCGGTTGTGAGTGATGTAAACTGTTGCTCGTGCCAGCGACTGGCCATTTGATCAACAGGAAAGAGAGGATCCTGCAGCGCTCCAAATGCGAAAACTTCAGTCACAGCAGCACGTGCTGGGAGTCAGCCCACGAGGCTCAATCATGTGGGTCAAGGTGGCTTCAGTGGGAATAAGGGGTATGAGCCAGCCTTCCCCCTCCCTTGCCTGAGTCCTAGCAAGAGCGCATCTCTAGTGACCTGGTGGAGAGGGACCTACAGGACTCCTTGAGCACCTCTCACGTTTTGACACTCTCTGGGCAGCACCGAAGCTTGGCTGTAGCTACCTAAGGTAGTATGTGAGGTCTGAAAATCAGAGAGGGAGGTGATGCTATGCGGGGGAGCTGTGAGCATGACCGCAGAAGAACCGCAGAGTTGAGGGCTAGTCGTGGGGTAGAATAAAGCCCGCCTTCCCTGCCAGGTCTCAGTATTTGTTTATTGCCTTTTTCATTTGGATTTTCTTCTTGTTTTTTTTAAAGAACACGCAAAAATGATAGATCAATCTCACTTGCCCTAACTTGTTTAAAAAAAAAAAAAAAAAGACATTTTCTCATTGTTTTTTGTACCCATCTACTGCAGATTCAGGTCTCGCTAAACATTAAAATGTAAGCAGTCTCTCTGAAAACCACCCTTCTCAACATCTTTTTCAATCCAGACTTGTTATAAGGCACTTCGATGAATTTAAGTTTAATGCAAGTGGTGTTGTATTCAAACCTGTTGCTTCTTCCTGTTATTTATTGGTAGTCATTATGATGAATAAGAAGGGAAAAGTGTTCTGTTCATGAAGGAAATGGCTCCCATATCGTTTGTCTGTCTTGTCTGTTCTTTTAATTGTGCCTCCCTTCTAGGTGCATGTCATGCTTTGTGAGAGCTGTGTACTATTTTCTTGGTAGATTGAGACTTATGAGTCAGAGGGGGAATGATCAGAGGAGAAAGATTTATCCCAGTTACTGTTCAAAGGCTGCATTCTCTCTCTCTTTGGGTATATGCACAGAGGTGCAGGAGGCAAGTGTTTTTTCAGGCGGTTGAAAGAGAAATGGACTTCTCTGTCTTTTGGGTTGGGGTTTTTTTTGGTGTCCCAGTCTTCTTGTTCTTCATAGGATAGATGTATTATTGATGGCAAGCAAAGCCAGAGATTCTGTCCCTGTAAATATCAGACACATGAAAAGACTCAAGTTGAGAAATTCAGATGGACTGTGGAGGCATGGAGGCAGCAGTGTTCTGGGATTACCATATTCCCCAGTGGATATCTGCAAGTGCTGCAGAAGAAAGAAACAACACGGAGAAAATGTAGGATGTGACTGATGCGCAGTTATCCCACGTGCTGCCGAGCAGAGAGAGTCTGTGACTTCTGTGTCCAGAGGGACTGTTTATTAAGGAGAAAATGTACAATTGTTTTGTGTCTCCTTCAAGTGGCTTGGATTACGTGGCTTTGCATACTCACAGCAGCATAATTCCTCTGGGAATGTCCACCCAAGGAGAACCGATGTGGATGTGCAGAGCTCTGAGGTGTCCTGGGAGTTGTGGAGTGGCAGGGCTGCAAGGCAGCAGGAGCATTTCTTGGCTCCCGCAGAATGCAGAGGCTGAATGCAGAAACATAATAGCAAATTATAGATCTTTGTGGGTCCCAAGCAGTGTGAAAAATCTGCCCGTTGTCCTTTTAGGCAGTAGTGGGGTGGAGGAAGAGATCTCCATAGCCATACCTGGTCTATGGGTTTTTTTCCATGTGGGCAATGAAAGGATATGCCTTGGCATTTTTGAAATCGGCATTTTCTACTTGTGTGTTTTTCCATCCAGCCTGAATGTTCAGTGATATTAAAGCATCTTTTTACCTTCCCTGGTAATGGAAAAGAGTCTACACTGGCACATATCGCATTGTGCCCACCTCAGGAACATTGCGCTCGGTGAAAGACCTGTGATGTAAATGAGCATCAGACTGGTGGATTTACAGGCGAGGGATGTTTTGGAGTTGCACATACAACTGGACTGCTGTAAAACTTAGAGATGTTTTAAAACTAAAAAAGTGTTTTTAAAACCTGAAATCAGTTGTTTGTTTTGAGTGGGCCCATGTTTAGAGATGGAAATACTAAGTAGAGTGTAAAACAGTTGGAATTACAGAAATGAAGGATCTCACCCAACTGGCTTACCAGTGGTGGAGATGTAAGGATAAAAATGAAACAAATTGCAGATTAACCTCTTAACACTTTGTTGTACGTGTGACAGACAAATCGCTGATCTACCTGGGCTGATTCCCATTTCTCTATGATTCATGTACAAAACCTCACACTCTGCAGAGTGCGTGAAAGATGGTCAGCCTTTCAAGCCGTATCACTGTGTAAGCTTTGTATTAATCACAGAGCAATAACTTGAAATAACATTCAGGGTAGGTGAAAACAGCATTGGACTCTAGCCTTTCTGTTGTCATCTTCACCTCTGGAAAGAAACTAAAACTATAAGGTGTGTTGCAGTGAAGCTTACAACTTGCAGTTGAGTGAGTAGGTGTATCCTTGTTTTCTCATGTTGAGATATGTTTCTTCAGCTATGACATAAATAACCGATCATGTGAAATGAACACATGCATATGTATTTTATAATCTGAGGTATGTAGTTACAGGACAGTAAGTTCCATGCTGGTGGATAGCAGTGTAAAGATAATATACAGCAGGTTTTTCCAATAGCTCAGCTAAGTTTATGACTAGAAAACTTGCTTCCAACAATTACGAACTGAGATTCAGAAGAAAAAAAGCCATCAGTACAGTGTGAAGTATTTTCAATGCTAAACTGTGTGCATGTGTTTTTCCTTTGGAGGCAGGGCTACAAACCATGCAGAAACACACAAGCATACTTGAAGAGCTGCTGACATTTACTACTCCCTGGTAATTTCTTCTGGAGAAACAAACAAATCCCCCATCAAGCCAAAACACACCCTAAGGGGCAAGACACTTGTATTTGTCAAGTATGTCCAAGTGGAGAAGGACTGTTAAGTACTCAGCTCAAAGGAGTCCTCTTAGCTGCAGATTTTTGAAAACAGTTAATAAAAGCGGCAGCTCTTGCTCTTGAGAAGAGTACTGTCCAGTTTCAGAAGGCAAATCCTCTTCCGCTTTCTCCCTTCTCACCCAGTAAATTCACTGTATCGCGTGCATCTTAGTCCTGTGTTTGTCTACGCTGTGGATAGAGGATGCAGCACCCATCCTGGATGCAGCAAATGAGACTGTTTTACCCACCTCGTTAGCCTTTGCACAGGCATTGTCTCAGGAATGCCAGATTCTGTATGTGCGGGTACCTGTGGGAATCCTACGTATACCTAAGGGTTGACCAGTTGATGTTGCCAATGAGACGGTATTCAAAGCAAGCTGTGATGAAAATAGCCCTAGTAAGATAAGTTGCTTTAAATGAGTATGCCTGTATGAACGAGTGAATATTGATAAGCAATGCAGGTAATTAAGAAAGTATATAAGAAAGGTCTCTGTGCATACAGGGTGTCTGGCACAGGATGCACGTTAGGCACCTATCCATCAGGTAATTTTAGCAGAGCTTGAACTGAAGCAGACTCTTTTTATTTTCTTTGAAACACTGAGCTTTATTTTTGTTAATACATCTGCCAAGGTTTTGATTAATTTTAGAAGTCCTGATCTCTAACTTGCCTAGTTTCTCAAGCTAAGGAGAACAAGCTTAATCTATGAATATTTACCTTCTGCAACGTGGTAATACTTTCTACATCAGCTTTTATGGTATGCAATTTAATTATGGAACAGCTGCATAACAGCTTGACTTAAAATCAGTTTTACATAAAGAGGACAACTTTAGGAATACAGATACGTAGAGCGTATCAATGATGTTTTGCTAACTGAAGGGGACGTGCAAGAGCATGCTGTGAAATATCATTCACAAAGATATTTCTAAGTGTACTAAGGCGAAATCATACTGTACTCTGTGAGCAACCTCAAGTAGGATCCATGGTTCTAGTGCGAGGCAGAGGGGCATATGTGTAAAAGCGATGAAACCGTACCCCAAGAAGTTATAAATAATAGGGAAGTTTGGTTAATTGGTGTAAACGGTGAATATTGGCAAACATAACTGCAATACTCTTTCTTGGGAAACGGAGAATGAAAGTAGCTCTGGTGCGATTTCGTTGCGAGTTTCTTTGACCTGTGAATCAGCCTGTTGAGCCACAAGACAGCTCTGGAGTAAGTTCTTGGAATTAAGTTTTTTCAGTTTTTCCCTGGTCCTGTTCAGAGCAGAAGGGATGAGATATATACATAGGTATTTATGTTACAGTTTTGATAACAGACTCAAGATTTAAATGCATTTTAAAACATTTGGTCTCGTGGGGAGCAAAGCTTGGGTCAGTTAATGGGTTCTTGGGTTAGATGATGTCTGTCTGGCATTTGATAGCATTACTTGAAAACCAAATGCATGATTTATTTATCCGCTTTAGAGAAGGAGACATATAGGAACATAGGAAGGCCGAGAATGACATGGACTGCGAAGTATTTTATTTGGGCTTTTGTCCAAAAAACCCCCTGCCTTTTCAGCAAACTGGTAAGATGTAAGGGCTCAAAAAATCATCGAGAGAGTAAGTCGACCAGACTGAGTGGAATTCTACCAACGATGCGTTCTGTGGTAACTCTAGTAATATAAGAGGTAGTTGTACCCATTTAGCAGTGCTCTTTTTATTTGTTTAAAAAGATGCTGTTGCCTCGTAATGGGAGGAATCCAAGTCCCATAATGGCCCAACATTCCGAAAGTCGACAGTGGGGAAGATCTGCTAGTGCAAGTAATTAATCAACAGGCAATACCTGGTGAGGGTGTGTTGGTACGGCTGGTGGAAAGCGCTCTCTCTGTGTGCAGTGGACAGTCTGAGCAGTACCCCGCTTCTTTGGAGGCAGAGAGTTACACTGTCGCTCGTGGCATCTGTTTTGTCTGGGATGTTTTTAGAGGCAACGCGTCTCAAAGTGTACTGCCCTGCTTGCACGTGCTGGAGAGGTAGCTTATGGCTGTTGCTTCCTTGGTAAGGAGAAGGAGGCAGCAGTGCTGTGCGTGGGGTAGGTGTGTAAGCAGGGGGTGAGGTGGCAGCAGGGCTCCTGCCTGCGTACTCCAGCCCCAAGTGTAGCCCTGGCCACAGGTGTCCAGATGTAAGTGTGGGGGCACAGCACGGAGGGAAAGGCCTTGCCCCTGTTGCCCCGAGCTCCTGATGCACCACTGCCTCGGCAGCCTCTGCTGCTCGCTCAGAGCCCTTCTGCAAACCCCACGTCTCCCCCACGTCCTGTCCCAGACTGCTTCCCACAGGGAGAATCTTCCCGCCCCGCTCCTTCCAGAAGGTGGAAGGGGAGTGATAACGGAGACTATAGTCGCTAATACAGACTTGCCCAGTGAGTCGTCATCGCAGGCGTCTTTGCGCCTCGCCCTGTTTGGCAGCCCCTCGCTGCAGAGCCCCTCGCCCTGCTGCAGAGCCCCTCTTCTGCCGCCTCCCAGGCCCCCGCGCCTTCCAGCTCAAAAATCCTGTCTTCTCTTCCAGCCCCAGCTCCTGGCACCGATTTCCAACACTCATCTACCAGCTGTACTTAGAAAAATGTCATTCAGAAAAGAGCCCCGCAGCTTAAAAAAGAGGACAAGGCTGAGAAAGATGGACCCTTTGTAGACTTTGTCAGGCCCTTTATTTATCCTGTGATTAAGGTTGGGGTGACAGAGGTGTCGAACTCTGCAGAAGAACATTGCTGCTGTGGCAGAAGGTGCTTCAGAGGTAGGAGACAGCTGGAGCCCGCACGGGCAGCGTTTGGAGGGGGCCAAGGGAAAAGGTGCTGGGGAAAGAAGGATGTGTTTCTGCATATGGTGACCTCTGTGGGATTGTGCTTGTTGTCACAGGGTCATTTACTGTGTTGTTTCAAGGATGGGGTCTTTGTGCTTTTAGTCGGTTAGGAAACCAGCGGTACTTGGGCTTACATTTCACCTCTTGTTTTTTCTTTCATACTGTCTGCGCAGAGAAAGCGCAGGCTGGATTTAAACTGGGGCTGCTGTTTTCTTCTCCTGGAGATTGGTGAAACTTTCCTTGAACAGAGAGCAAAAGGAATTTGTTGGAGCTTTTGCAATAGCAGTGATGCGTCAAGGTTAGAAAAAGTCTAACCATGCATGAGGCTCCAGGGTCTGGTGGTACAGGAGAAAAAAGTTTGCCTGAAAATCAAAACTGTTGTCTCTAGAGTGCAGGAATGCATTTTCCTTTTGACTGTCGTGGGAAATGCAAAGCCAGGAACTGGCCCAGCAGTAAACTGATTTGGGGCTTGATTTCTTCACCCTTACACTGAGCACCTTATTTCAGAGGGCCTATTCGTGAAAGCAGCAGTAGTGCTCACGCAGGAGGATGCTGTTCTGTTCAGTAGAGGGGGCAGAACCATCCCTTCTGAGGCTGCTTGAGCTACTGCTTGCTTTGGAAAGCAGCACAGCAACCTTCCTTCCCCTCTGCTATTTTCTTTGTGGGATTTATTTATTAAAAGTGAACCGAAGGATGTGCTGTGAACACCAGATTAACATGGCTATGCAAACGAAGACCCCTGGTATTTGATAACTTACTGAGTGAGTGGGATTGCCTGGTCACCAGCTGTTAGAGTGAATCCTGGCGGAGAACAGGCAAAGGGGAAAGTCATTACTAGATTAAATAAGAAAAAAGCAAATAAAACCATCAATAACTCGCTAACAAAATACTTACCTCCCTGTCATCCTCAGGAATCCATTTCTTGTAGTTCTGCAATTCCCTGTTTTCTCTAGCTGAAGAAATGGTGTCATTATATTAAAAAAAAAATGCTGAAAGGATATATCCATTAAATAAAATTTACATAGAATGTCTTCGTATATAATGTTTTTTTTACCCAGGAAGAGGAAAGGTACCTTCTTCTAAAACAGCATGGTTGTAGCTTAGTTCATGTATTCCTAAATACAGCTAAGTAAGCTGTCAACTTAAAGATTTGTCTAAGTTAATAGCTTTTCTTTTAAATACAGCCTGTTAATGTTAGCATAAACGAACGGAAGGAGATAAAGAACGCTGTGCGCAACTGAAATTACGGGGTTGATTTTCCGATAGGCAGAGTGAATTTGCTAAAATTAGAAATATTCCCACATACCTGAGTTAGCGTCTTCCTTTTTACTTCGGTGTCACTTGCTACATTAACAGTAGAGTGGTAATGATAGGTGTTTTCTGCCTGTGGGACATGAATGCTGGAAGAATGGGTGGAGGAATCTGGATCCATTCCTGAGATGACAGTACAAAAACCCTTTGCGTAAATTTATCCTTTTAAACCCAAAGGGTCTCAGTTTTGAAGCCTACCTTGTGGTATAGTCTGCTAAATATAATAGTGATGAAAATGCAAGAAAGGAAAACTTTACTCCGGTAGGCACTTTTAAATGACATGTTGTTACTTTGTAGAAGTGAACTCATGCCTTAGTTGTTGTCTAGCTGGTCAAAGCTACACCCACAGTCGCCTGTACCTCCTTTTCTGTGTCTTTCTATGAGGTCGTGATGGTATAATACAACACAGATCTGTGTTGCATCTCAGCGCCATCTTCCCTAGCCAACTTGCCAAACTAACACAACAAAGACGTGGTCTGAGGCATCACATGTTTGCTTGAGATTCCTCCAGTACTTAGGCAAGCCGGGAGGACGTTTGAAAGAGACGAACTGACGTTTCTAGCTCTGAATTTTTGGCTTGGCATTATTTACAATTCAGTATTAAAAAATGCTTGTAGGCTGTCATACATCAAGAAATGTTGGTATAATTTCAAAACAGGGGACTGACCAGAGGGCAGAGCAGAAATTTCAGTTGGTCGGTATGACTTCCTTAATGGCTTCCTTTAGTGAAGTTCAAAGCAGCTAAAGGACTGGGACAAACGTATGATCTGCGAAGCTCTTCCTGTGCATTTTGAAGGTCTGAGGACACTGTATGAGATGCAAACTACTACTAGATGCAAACTACTCGCTAGCTTTTGTCCCAAGCCTCAGCTGCTTTCCACTGAAGGAACCTGCAGCAAGGCAGTAGGAGACTGCAGCACTGGCAACATTAGGTGAACTCCCATGGTGGGGGCATGAAGCCAGCAGAAACATCTGCAGGATGGAGGGGGCTAAAAACCTGCACAGGACTGAATCCAAGACCTTTTTCTCCGTGGCAGACCTTGTTTATTAGGGTCTGGTGGTTTTGAGAAGGAGCAGCAGGTATTCCTTGTCTGGACCTCTCAGAGCCAGCAAGATGGATCATGCTGGATGGAGCAAGGACATTTGGTTTCCCTGAGGCGCTGACATCTCCAAGGTGGTGATACGAGGCATCAGGAATGGAAACCCACTTCTTTAGGAGAAGGAAAAGCCTGTGAGCTCAGCCTCTACAATAATTCCCCTGGCTGTGTGTCTGGCCCTGAGCGCCAGGAGCCCTTTCCAGCTCTGCTTTGCATTTTGCAAGTTGTTTCTAGAAGTGACCACTTTTCATGGGCGTGTCGCAGTGTGATGAATGACTGAGGATGATCAGCGAGGAGAACTGTCTCCACCAAGGCTCTGTGAGTCAGCTACCCCATGTCTAGCTGCTACTTTTCTGCCTTAAAAGCCTCAATATTCTCCACTCAGCTCACCTTCCTGCTGTTTCCTGGTCTCCAGATCCATTAGTCTGTCTGGGCTGGTACCCATTAAACTGCTGAACATGGGCTGCTCCAAGCAATCTAATCAGTGCTGCAGCTCTTGAAGGCAGAAATAGTAAGAAACTGAGTCACCAGAGCAGGCAGTCTGGCCCTTGGATTAAGAGAGAAGTTTTGTGAGGGCTTGTCATTGTTTGTGGAGAACCACGGAAGCTGCTGTGGACAGTATTTGATTGCTGTGACAGTGGTTATTAATAAATACTTTGCTAATGCAAACCAGCAGTATTCCTAGAGCCAATAGTCTTGAGTTTTGCAAGGTTTCCAGTAGCAGTGGTCTCTGTGCCACTTCCCAAATGCAGAGAGGCTTGTGCAACAGGGCAGTATTGTTACCTTACAGCCCCAAGTGAGGAAACCGAGGCACAGGCTTTCAAAGCATTTGGTGCAAGGTTGCTCAGGCAGTCTGTGATAAGACATTGCCTAAGGCAAGTAGATCTGCACGTGTGCTAGGAGGACCATCGCTTGACTGAGCTGCATTTTACACTGGTACCTGTATTTTTTTTCTTGTACGATTTACAACGAGCATTGTAAAGAGTATGTTTAGTGCAAGCCCTTTACCATCAAGTACAGGATTAAAAAGACATCTGGAAAATGTTTAGCTCCTTAAGCCTGTATTGGAGTAGAGCTTTGGGAATGCTTTGTTTAATGCAATACTGACTTTGTCAGTAAAGCTGCTTGGGGTTTGTCCCTCAGATAGTTCTGAGCCCTCTTTGTCAATCAGTGTTACTCCTTTCAAGACTGTGGTGAGAAAGCTTGAATGCTTTTTGACTGAGGACAAATTTGGCCAGAGCCGCCTTTGGTACATAATAGCGTGTGCACGGTTGCATAGTCACAGCCTTTTCTTGTAGAAGTTTGTTTCTATGCATTCAGGATGGGCACATGCATATTCTGAGTGTTATACCCTTAGTGAGAATCAGCCATTGAAAACGTTTCCTCAAATGTAGCATTTTTCCTATTCATTTCCATAAGAATAAAGTACTGAGACTTCAACTGGACAAAATGAGCAAAATAGCTCACTTCAGGAGATGTTAGTGTTGGTTCCTAGCATAGGGACTGAGTGATCTAAAATGGCCTTTTTGCTGTCCCTTTCCCATGAGTGCAAGGGGGTGTGAGTCCTTTGCTAGGGTACAGCTCTAAGGTGGACACTGATTTGGAGCAAAGGCACATCTAACAAAGTATCGGACAAAATGATGTAATGTTCTCTGAGGCAAGAAAGGTAAAACCGTGAAGTAATTATGGTAAAGAGGAAATGAAGATATTTGCCAGATGGATCAATGCAAGGCTTGGAAGTATCTAAATGTAAAGTCAGCCAGAGTCTCTCTCAGCCATCAGTAGCAAAGATACCGTAAAACTGCCTGCCCGTGGGACTGTGCCAGATACCATGTTTACACGTGAATCATCTGCGGGACATTGGTTAGAAAAAAAATAAAACCAAAGGTGTGACATTGGCCACAGGATGAGTTATTATTCAGCATATGACAGTAATAAACCATGAAATTCCCTTCAGGTTTCCCTCTACTCCAATTGCTTTTCCTGACCCTGTTCCCTGACAGCCTGCTCTCTCCACCTAATTGTTCCTTTCCCTAATTCTGCAGGGGTTACTAAAAGGCATGGGCAAGTTCTCTTAGAATTTATTTTCCAGTTTGGTAACTAGTAACTTTTTCTCAGTGGTAGGTTCTAGGTGTGAGAATGTGATGACTCCCTGGCCTCCTGGCCTCTGCTCTTAGGGAAATGCATATTCTACCATGAGAGAAAACATCTGGAAGTGTAAGGAGAAATATTAAAATCCCTAATGAGTCAGCCAAGCAGCACAGCCAGGTCTATAAAAAAGACTGTGAGTCCACAAGGGATCTTTGTTTGAGGGGACCTGCAAGAAACCCCGTTCTAAAGCCCTAGGAGAGCCATAAGATTCACAGTAGCGACCACCTTTGCGTGACTGTATTTTTGTTGCCCCAAACAGTGATCTCAAAGAGGATGAATGAGAAACCCAAGCTCAGTTTTTCACTCTGCCACAGATCTCCTGGGTGATTGTGCCAACTGGCTTTGGTTGGAATTCATTTCACCTTGCGTGAAGAAGCAAATTGTCTACGCTTTCTTCTTACTTAAGGGAGCAAGGCAGTACCTCCAAAGGACAATTCATTCCACTTACCTGAAGGTGAGGAGAGCTATGCTCTGGAGGTGCTGATCTCCATCCAGGCTCTACAGCAAAACCAGCTGAACTGGCTTGTGCTCGGGGACAACCTCTTGTGCATACAATCTGCCTTTCTGCGGTCCCTCGATTGCCACAGTCATGTTGCTTTCAATTCTGAAGCCCAACCTGGATGCTCTTCCCTGAGGAGTAACATGCTCCAGTGCCTCCTGTGCTGAATGTAGAGTGTCCCTGTGAATCGCAAGGTTTACTAGAGACATATTTGGAAGGAGTCAGGCCCTGTCTGTCTCAAGACCTGACCCAGACTGCTAGGCAAGTGTTAAAAAAGAGAGTACTGGAAGGGCATGAAAATACATGAGTAAGTGATGGAATAGTTTGCATTTTTTTTGCTCTAAGAGGGAGAGAGATGATGTAGCAGATAAAAAGAAAAAAAAAGCCCAAACAAACCAACATAAACCAAACCAAACCGCCCCAATGTTTTAACTTATGTACAGAGCAAACTGGATGCGAAGTCCTTGAGGTGCACCAGCACTGTCAGTTTTGTGTGTTCCCTGGTTTGCTGCAAGCCCTGGGCTCCAGTAACCTGTGCTGGACACCTGCCAGTCTGCTCCATGGCTCCACGAGGGAGCGAAGCAGACAGTGCTGTGTATTAGAAACCAAGGTGTAGAAAAGTAGCTGACAGCATGGCTTGCTCCCTGCTGGCTGTGGGTTTAAGCCCTTAAAGCCAGAGGAGCTCAGGAGCTCCCAGAGGTATTTTTTCCTGCAGAACTGGTTTTCACGGTGTCGCAGTGGAGACGGACACGACAAGTAATAGATCATGCAAAATGGCTACTTTATTGTTCTAACACAGCTTTTTAGACCCTTCTTTAGAGTATGTGTTAGTATATGATTGGTTTGGTTAGTAACTAACAATTCATGATTGGTGAGTTCGTTAGGACGGTTCTTCTTATCACTATCTTGTTTTTGTACTGGTCTTCTCGGATCTTTCCAGACTCTTCAAGGATATACTACAAGCTGCTCAAGGTCGCGCTGTTCTCGAACTGTCAGGAATTCCGTAGACTCGTTGCATGCCCCGACATCACAGCAAAGCTCCACTTCCATGTTTCATTCCTACCATTGAGATGAAGCTTTTTTCTCCCCTGTCTCATGAACTAGGGGTGGGATGCCGCTTCCCTGCATGTTGGCAAACACCGCTCGCATTTGAACGCTCTCATACTTCTTGTCTGATCAAGCAGATTCAGGAAGCAGGTAGGAGAGATGAGCCCGTGGCTTGTATCCTACGAAAGAGAGTAGGGATGCAAGCTGGGGGTAATCAAGCTCGCTCTATTTTTATTTATTTATTGATTGATTACACAAGGCCTTTGCTGTTCTGGATTCCAAAACTAGCAATAGTGAAGTGCGTGTGGGAGATAAACAGGATGGTTGTCTATGTGGTATTGGGTCAGGAAAGCAATTGCTTTGCAGTGTTGTGGAAGATGAGCAGTCAGACCCAGCCCTGAGCCTTCTCTTCTCCCCGCTGCACAGTGGCAGTTCCTTCCGCCTGCCCTGGTGTGCCATGTGCCCCGGCCCCTCACCATCTCGAAGGCGCTGAGCTGGGCCCGCAACGCGTTTGTCAGTGTCTTTCTGTCCTGGGGAGACCAGAATGGGACACGGGAGTCCGCATGGAGTCTCAAAAGTGCCAAATAAGAGAGGAGAGCGTTTTTTGTTTTTTTAAAGTGGGTTTGATTGGGTTTTATTGTTTTCTGCTTGGGTTTTATTGTTTTCTTATTGGTGTTTTTAATTGTTTATTGCCCAATCTTGCCAAAAGTTCTTCCCACCAGAGCTCGAGGCTTGTGCTTCTCTAAAGAGCTGTCTCTCCATCTTGAATGTTTCCAGGGATGGGGCATCTACCTTCTTTGATGACCTGTTGCTATACTCTGCGCACTGCGCACCCCCCAGTGGCTTTGATATCCTCAGAGTGGCAAAATGCCACCTGCAGGCCCCAGTAACCTGGGTGGCACTCCAGGGGAGTCCAAGAGTGGTGTCTGGCGGCATCTGGTGATGTCCAGCGGTGTCTGGTGGCCTCTGGCGACCTCCAGCTGTCTCCGATGGTCCCCACTGGTCTCTGTTCATCTCCAGTGGTCTCTGACGGTCTCCGGTGGTGTCCAGCAGTCTCCAGTGGGCTCCAAGGGATTTGTCCTGGTGCTGTGGTGCTGCCGGCCAGAAGATGGCAGCCCTTCTGCTCACCTCTTCCCCAGGGCTGAGGGCGGAGGAGATGGCCCCCCTCGATGAGGGGCAAGGGTGGGAAAGCAGGGCTCATCTGCGGCTGTCAAGCCGGGTGATCTTCCTGATGAGCCTGCCGAGCGGACGCATGTGGCTGTGGATGGCCCACTTATGGCTGGCGTTGGCTGCGGGGGTGGTGCCGCTTGTTGGGAGCTGGCTGTTTAGAGGGTCCCCGAGAGCCCCCGGTGGTCCTGCGGCGCTTTGGGCACCATGGTGCCGGAGGAACCCCGGGCACGGTGGTGTAGTGCCCCGTCAGCCCTGCGCAAGGTGGATGTAGCTCCACTGATTCTTCCTGCTCTTGAGGTGGATCCACCTCCACTGAATCTTCCTGCTCTTGAGGTGGATCCACCTCCACGGGCTCGTCGACATTCTGTGGCGGGTCAACCTCCGTGGACTCGACTCGCCTGCCGTAGGTAGGTGTTGCTCCTCCCATCAGCCTGCTTGTGTTTTTTTTTGGGCTGTGGAGGCATCCTCAGTGGCTCCAAGAACCTCTTCTGTCTCTTCCCACTGACCGTGGGCTCTCGCCTCGCTTCGCCGGGTCCTCCTCTACCAAGCACGCTTGGTGTCAGAGTCTCTAGCTGCAGAGCGAGCTGTGGGCCGGCCGCAGGGGTGCCAGCTTGTGTAACGGAAGGCTGGTGACGTCACCACTGGAAGTTGCTGTGGCTGGTATGGTGGCCCATGTTGCCCCATTCCGGGTGGCCATTTTGCTTGCCAGAGAGAAAGGCTGCCCCTCGGGCGCCGGGACTGCCCTCCAGCTGCCCTTGTGTGCCCTGGGCTCCAGCCCCCTCCTCGTGCCAGGCCCGGGGTCCCCTCAACAGGACAGTGGCCGCAGTGTCCCGGGAGGGTCGGGGAGTCTCCGTTAGCCTCCAACCGCTCGGCTCCCTGCAAGTGGCGTTGTCCCCGCACCTGACAGCAGCAGAGAGGGGCAGAGGGGAGGAGAGGGCTTGGCGTCCTCCGGGCTGCTGCGCAGGGGTGACAGGAGGAGTCCACTGTAGGGCCACCGAGGGAGGTCGTTGGGGCCTGGAGGTGGGGTTTTCAGTCTGAGGACGGGGAGGCCCGTGGGAGCTTGCTGTCGCCGGCTACTTCTGGCCTCAGCTACCAAATGGGTGGTTGAAGATGAAGCCAGAGCTGCCCTGGCGTTGCTCAAAGAATAGCTGCAGATGGGTCGTGCCTCTAGACAAGCACGCAGGACCGATTTGATCTTGGCTATGGGCTCTTCAGGGGAGTGCTTAGGGTGAAGGGTGTGTAGGGGCTTGTCTCCCATCAGGTGATTGCCATGTACAGTGTAAAAGCTGCGGGGAGTACCACATCAGTTAAGGAGTAAAGGGAGGTGTTTTTCCTTCCTCCACAGTGACTCAATGAGAAGCAGTCTGCAAACAGAAACCTTGCTGACTGTGGCTGGAAGAAGGAAACTGAAGCTGGCTGTGAAGGTGTTTCTGGTGACGGCTTGCTGTGCCTGTGCTGCCACGGTGACAGCACATCCCAACGTGCCCCTTTGTCCTGTGTCATTCCAGTCCTCTGCTTTCATGGCCTGTATAGATACAGAAGGCAATGCTGACTTCTAACGTGTGCGCTGGTGTCATGGGGGAAGGTGTCATCTCTCCGCTATTTACTAGTTTCCTTTCTCCCTTTGGCTCGTGCTTCTTCTCTCAAGACCACTGTGCAGACCGCATCTGTAGAGGATTGTTTGTGTTTTCTTTGGGTTAGATTTTTGCTAGCTTTTAGGTGAGAGAGAGAGGTGGCGCAGGTGGGGAGGAGGTGCTGATGAGCACTGTCATTTTCCTGTAATGAAAACCATTCTGGATGATGGAGATGTCAGGACACCTTTTCTATCTTCCTGCCATACTTGTTGCCATGATGCCGCGTGAGCAGGAACAAAGTAGGAGATAGGTTTAGGCAGTAGTGGCCAGAGGGCAGCTTGTCTCTAGGATATTTCCTCGGCCTGAGTTGATAGGCAAGTAATCTTTATTGGAAAATGTTCTGCTATGAGTGTGCTTGTGAATACTTAGCCCGGTGCAACTGTGACTCCTGGGAGGAGATTAACTCAAGGGCGTGCCTGCCTCTATCAGCTTGATAATAGCTGATAGATGATAGAGATAAAACCTCCTTTGTTTTTCCTCAGATTGCATTATTTCTTCTTTTCTTGGGTACACTTTGAGGTTATGTATGTTATAAAGACTTGGATAATTTTTCTTGAGTCAAGTTATTTAATGAATCACTCAGGACAATTACTATTTGAGTGAATTGACTTTGGTTCTTCATGAACTTCTTCCTGAATACAAAACTGGGTTTGCATCATTGGGACTAAAGGAGAAGAAGGTACTGCGGAACTACCAGGGGGTTCTCTGACTTTATAGTCCCACAGGGAACACTGGAAGTGAAAGCTGAATTTGCCTGCCTCTTCACTGTATGTCAATACTAATAATCTCGATAAAGCCTATGTATTCAGTGCTACATTTTTGCACAGTTTCACAGCAATGTGCAGACATTTGAAAGTAGTACAGGCTCTTCTCTTAACTCATTTCCTCTTTGAGAAGGTACAATATATTTTCTAAAAGGGAGAGAAGATGAAACTATTTCAGTTGACTTGCTTAGACTATGTTCCTTAGGGAGCTACCGCGGAACCGATTCTTGATGTGTGCACTGTGTTGCTCCCTGGAGGTTCACCTTCCCTTGAGGGGCGGCGGGGGGACGTGTGTCATACCGACAAGTCACCTCCAGCAATCATTCCACGGGCTGTCGCTGTGCCCAGGAGGCCCGGGGGTCTCTCCCTGCCCTTGGCGGCCATGCCCTGGGCCCAGCTGCTGGGTGTCCCTGGCGCCTGCTCTGCCACTCGGCTCGCAAGGAGAAGCCTGGTGCTGTTCCTCTTCTCTCAGGCCATGGCAGGAACCAAGCGTGCAGCGCAGAGACCGCCCCTATTAGCCGTCCCCTCTCTGCGCCAGAGCTAAAGCCTGTGCGGCCCCGCAGCCAGGAGGAGCAGGGACTTGATGTGGCTGGACACAACCCCTTTTCGTGGGGCGTAAGGGGGGTGATTTCGGCAGCCGCAGCCTGGAGGCAAGCCAAAGTGTAACCAGAGCCATAGGCTGGGATGGTGGGTGCCAAGAGCCCGCCACGGAAGTAAGCCAGGCTTTGAGGAACAAGTGCGCGGAGATGACCCCGGTGTGGTGGAAGGAAAGGTTGGTCGTATTCAGACGTGGACCATTTGGATCCGTGACCAAAGCCCAGCCAGGCAAAGGACAGACAGCTCTTCCAAACTGTCAAAATAGCCCATTGCTGCTATTGCCGTCACATCCCCTTGTCCCACTGAAACCCAGCTGCGCAGCCTTTCTATTAAACACACGCGTTGGCCGTGTTTATATGGGATACCAAAGGCGCTTCAGCCATGGGTGAAACTTCCACAGCTCACCTGTGACTTGAACCTTTCTGAGAGTTCTTTGCCTACCTCGGTTTGTGGGAAGATGTTCGGATCTTGCCTCAAACCCTGGCAAGTCTCCTTTTCCTTTAGGATTTAGTATTTTGAGTACTGAGAGATTAAGAGAGGTAGTCTCCTTGCCATTTTGTGCGTTGGTGCCAAAATGGATCTGTACCTTCAGACTATGTAAATAAGGGCATGTAGGCCACAGACATTCCTTTGGTTGTGGTGATGCCAGAGGTGAAAGACAGGGGTTTGGTTCCCTCTGCAGGAACTCTGCAGAGATGTAGAGAGCATGCACGGTTTCCTCACCGTTCCTTACCAAGGCACCAAGGGACACTTGCTACCACGCTGTCAGGGGAGGTTCGGACTTGACATGAGGAGACATTTCTTTGCCAAGAGGGTGGTCACACCCTGAAACAGGCTTCCTGGAGAGGTGGTGGATGCCCCGTGCCTGTCAGTGTTGAAGAGGCATTTGGACAATGCCCTTAATACCATGCTTGAACTTTTGGTCAGCCCTGAAATGGTCAGGTAATTGGACTAGATGATGGTTGTAGGTTCCTTCCAGCTGAACTATTCCATTCTATTCTGTTCTGTTCTACTCTGCTCTGTTCCCTGTGCTCACCATGAGTCAAATACCAACGAGACTGTTATTTGCCTGAAACGCCAGGGGGGTTTCAGCTCCAGAACCACTTTGAAGGACACATAACACAAAGGTTGCAAGTGGAAACAGGCTATTATTTTTATTTTTCTGAGTCTGTTTCAGAGCTGATGCTCACAAGCCTTAACACAATGTGCCTGTGTAGCCAGGAGCAGGCTGATGCATTCTTCAGTTGAGCTTGAGAAAACATCCTTTGCAGCCTGGCAAAGGCAAGTCCCAGAGCTACAGAAAGTAGCAGGAGGAATACAGGCCAAGCAGTCCCTGTTTCCTGAAGAGTGAGAACGTGCAGAATGAGGATCAGGACCGACCACACACAAAAGAAGAAGAAGGAGGAGGAGGAGGAGGTGTGTGGTACCGTGGGGTATTTTCCAAAGTATGACAGGTAGAGGTGAAAAGCGTATTTTTGCGTTCGGCAACTTGCTCCGCCGCTGTGCTTCTTGGCCAACGATGCACAAAAGGCGCTCTCGTGCCGGCCCTGCGCTTGATTTGCGTGCAGGGAGAGGTGAAAAGTGGCAGCTCCTGATGGGGCAGCAAGCCTGGAGCCCTTCCAAGCACAGGCTGTTTTGCCCAAGCCATAAGCCCTGGGGAAATGGAGCTAAGGGAAGAGCAGAGCTCGCTCCCGCTCCCGCTCCAGACTTGCACTGGGCAAGAGAGCCCGAGAGAGGCAGGGCACGAGCGGTGCCTTGGAGGTGCAAGAGCAGCAGGCAGGGAGCTAGGCGAAAGGGCCCAGAGGAGCCCTGACAAGGGGCTGTGCTCAGTGCTACAGAGGACAAGAAGCAACCCCCGGGAGCATCCCTTGGAGCCCGGCCTGGGAGTCAGAAAGCTTCCTCCCCCCGGATGCGGGGCACGAGGGCCACCTTCGTGGAGCACGAGCAGCGGGCACCTAGCCACAACGGCCCAAAGGAGCCCTGGCGAGGGGCCGTGCTCAGTGCTGCAGAGGAAGGCAAAAAACCCCCGGGGACACTTGCTAGCCCACCGTGGGGGAAAAAAAGCCTTCCTCCCCCTAGCTGCAGGGCACGAGAGGCCATCTTTGTGGTGCACGAGCAGCAGGCAGTAACCTAGCCAAAATGGACCGGAGGAGCCCTGGCAAGTGGTCCTGCTCAGTGCTGCAGAGGAAGGCAAAAAACCCCCGGGGCCCAGTGCCAATCTGCGCCGGGGGAAAATTCCTTCCTGACCCCAGAGCTGGCGATCGGCTATTCCCTGAGCACGTGAGCAAGACCTGCCCCCTGGTCCCGCAGGCTGGTCACGCCTCCCAGGGGATGCCCAGCCCCAGATTTCGTCAAGGCCGCTACCCAAGATGATTTTGCTCCTTTGGAGGAAGCTCTCCTCTTCGGGATGCACCCGAGACTCCTCCCAGGCATCTCCCAGAGTCTTTTAGCCTCTGCTCTAACTACCTAATGCCTCAGGTAGCAGCCCCAGACTCTTCCAAGGAAGCTACCCAAGACGATTTTTCTCCTTTGCAGGAAGCTCTCTCCTCTGGGATCGACCCAAGACTCCTCCCAGGCATCTCCCAGAGTGTTTTGACCTCTGCGTTCGGGACCCGAGATCCCAGCTGCCTGCCCCAGACTCCTCCAAGTAAGTAGCTCAAGACATTTTTTTTCTCCTGTAGAGAAATCTCTCAACTCCGACAGCCACCTGAGACTCCTCCCAGGCACCTCCTAGAGTCTTTTGGCCTCTGCTTTACGTACCTAAGATCTCAGGTAGCAGCCCCAGACTCCTCCAGGGAAGCTACCCAAGATGATTCTTCTCTTTTGCAGGAAGCTCTCTCCTCCAGGATTGACCCAAGACTCCTCCCAGGCGTCTCCCAGAATGTTTTGACCTCTGTGTTCGGGACCGGAGATCCCAGCTACCTGCCCCAGACTCCTCCAAGTAAGTAGCTCAAGACATTTTTTTTCTCCTGTAGAGAAATCTCTCAACTCCGACAGCCACCTGAGACTCCTCCCAGGCATCTCCTAGAGTCTTCTGTCCTCTGCTTTACCTACCTAAGGTCTCAGGTAGAAGCCCCAGACTCCTCCAAGGAAGCTACCTTTGAGGTTTTTTTCTTTTTTGGAGGAAGCTCTGCCCTCCGGGATCCCCCTGTGACTCCTTCCAGGCGTCTCCTAGAGTCTTTTGGCCTTTTCTTATAAGGAGCTGAGATCCCAGGTAGCAGCCCCAGACTTGTCTAATGAGGCTACCCCGGATGATTTTTCTCCTTTGGAGGAAGCTCTTTCCTCCGGGATCCACCCGAGACTCCTCCCAGGCATCTCCCAGAATCTTTTGGCCTCTGCTTTACGGACCTAAGATCCTAAGAAAAGATAGCTATGAAAAGGCCAAAAGGCTCTGGGAGATGCCTGGGAGGAGTCACAGGTGGATCCCAAAGGGGAGAGCTTCCTCCAAAAAAGAAAAAACCTCAAGGGTAGCTTCCTTTTAGGAGTCTGGGGCTGCTACCCAAGATCTTGCACGAGCAGCAGGCAGTAACCTAGCCAAAACGGACCGGAGGAGCCCTGGCAAGCGGTCCTGCTCAGTGCTGCAGAGGAAGGCAAAAAACCCCCGGGGCCCAGTGCCAATCTGCGCCGGGGGAAAATTCCTTCCTGACCCCAGAGCTGGCGATCGGCTATTCCCTGAGCACGTGTGAGCAAGACCTGCCTCCTGGTCCCGCAGGCTGGTCACGCCCCCCAGGGGATGCCCAAGCCCTGTTCTCCCTGAACCTGGAGCCACCTCGGGGCTTCCGAGAGTGGCCAAGTGCCCCCGGCCTGATCGACCTTGGGGGCAAGAATCCTTCCCACGCCTTCGGGCCACCAGCGGGTGCTCCAAAGCACTGGGAGCCCTGGCAACATCTCTGCATCCCACTTCTTACGGCTGCTGCCACTGGTTCTGCAGGGAGTGAGGACGGCGAGCTCTGCAGTGCTCCTCAAGAAGGCATTCCCTTGGTCTTGCCACAGCTCTCCATCCAAAAAAGCCTGATGGCCTCGGGCACCTCCAGGGCTTGGTGGTTCTTCTCATCTCCAGCAGCCTGGTGCAGCCTCCGGTCTTCCTCCCTCAGCGCCCGGCAAGTAATTCCAGCGGCTCCTCACAGACTTCCTCTGGGATGTCTCTGGGCCGCCTGCCAGGCAGACTGGCAGTGGGACAGGGGAGGCTGCCCCTTTTATAGTGCCCCGGGGCATTGTGACTGCTGCGTTGCCGGGTGGTGGCACTGCGACACGGGGGGGTGGTGTGAGGGGGCCCCCCCGTGCGCAGCGCTGCCCGCCGCCCCTGGGCCCAGCATCCTTCGGAGGAAGGCCTTTGGGGCGCCGGCCCCGGGGGCTGTGTGGCGTTACTGAGTCCAGAAGTTTGGCAGAAAATAAACCGCCTTGCGTTCCAGCTTATCCTCAGATGTCAGAGGGGCTAGGGACGGCTGGGTTTAATTTCTGAGTGATGTCCAATTCGACGCTCTAAGGGCGGTCGCGTTCAATGTGCTGAACTATCACGATGAGGGATGCCCTTAATAGCGTACTGCACTCTGGCTTAGCTGCGTTCAACGCACGAGAATGACCAGACTTAGGGAGTTTGGTTGCGCTAACAAATTATCACGACTAGATGAATGAGCAGCGCAGTTTATTAAAGCAACGGTACAGGTGCTTTTGGATTGCCCGTGATAAATAGACTGTCTGCAAAGCACGTGCAGGTGACAATACAGTCGCCTACAGGCGCGTTAAATGATGAAAGAAAAGAACTCTAAAGAATTCTAAGTTTCCCGGGGAAGCACTCAGTACAGCCGAGTGTTCAAATCTCACACAATAGGCATCCCTATGGCGGGGGGGAGAGAGGCTCAGCCCATTGACTGATGCCAGAAGTCAGCGATGTCCTCCCGACTTGGAAGTTGCCTGGTGGTATAAAAGGAACAGCTTCTTCTCCCACTGTTCCTTGGGAGGTGAACAGTTGCATCAGATGCCCAGGTTTCTGCGTGCTTCTGCATGATGACGTGCTGCCCCCATTTCAGAAACCTTTTGGACCTCTCCACAACTGGCTGAGCCTTTACGCAAATATCGTCTGTGGGCTTGCTGCCTGCTGGCCAGGGCATGCTGCCTGCTTGCTGCTGTAGGCCTGGTTTCAAAGGGCCAGTCTCAGCATAATTGCTCTGCAGGGATCCCCTGCATGTACAGTGGCCTGCAATTTCAGGTGCTGCTAGTTGCATGGTTCCCTTCAGCCTGCACAGGTAAACTCCTGTATTGAAACAGCCCTCACCTTGTTGTAAGCCCAAAACTTTCTTTCAGAAGCGGGGTTTTTGGCAGGTTTGTTGGATTTCCAAGATAGGAAGGACACTGCCTGGTAACTCCTCGGGAGCCTTCAGTACAGAAGAACTTCTCTAAAACAAGTAGGCTGATTTGTGTCTAAAACCTGTATCCCTTTTTTTTCCCCTCAGCTCACCTTTGCAGGATTAGTGACAGGTCTCTCTACACATGCCCTTTCTGGCTTCTTTCCTCAGGTGCTCCAAACACTCTCTTGGTGGGATAAGGTCATCCTCTGAAAGATGCTTTTTTTAATTCCCCTCTTTGCTATAATCGCTGTCCCCAGAATGCCTCCGCTCCTTGTACAGTGGCTGAATTTCCCAAACATGAGGGTCCTTGGAAGCTGGAGCTCCGGGTTAGCATGTTGGACCCTGAGAAATGATGTGGTAGGTGGTAGCCATCACCGTAACCTCCTAGTGTGTTAACTGATGTGGGAGGACATGTCCTGAGCTCTTTCCAGGTAATCGGGAACTATGATGAGTGAATCATCAAGTCGGCAAATACCAGTTCAGGTGAGAAGAACCTTCTCCAGAAGAGGTGCCTGTGCCACCATGACTCGTACCTGCAATTTGCACTAGTCAGGGCACTGTTACACTGAGAGGGAGCTCCAGACACAAACTGGTGTCTTTATGAATACCAGACCAGATGTCAGGAGCACCGCATGGAATCCTGAGCAGATGACCTCTCCCTCGTGTGCTTTTTTAGGAGATCAGAGCCAGGTGCTTCTGTGACATGCCTTCCATTTGGTTTGCTTTCCATTTGTTTTCGTCTGGTATTCAGGATGAGAAGAAAGATCAGGTTTAGGAAAAAACCATCTCAGTAGCGCCTGTGCTTTCTCAGGATTCTTCTGGTCATTCCTCCAGGGCTCTTGTTCAGTTTATGAGCAGTGTATGACTTTGGATCCAAATCCAGCTGGTGTTTTAGAGTGCATCTCGAAAAGGGAAGGCTCTTGTTAAAACATGAAGGAAATCTGTCTGCTTAGTATACACGTAGGACTGACTTTACAGCATCGGCACTCAATTCAGAAGGAGGAGCATGGAAGTGCCGCAGTCGCATGGCTGTTGAATAGATTGCCTTTTCAGCTCTCATCCAAATGCCTTCCAGGCCTGCGATTTTGACAGGAGGCTGTCTGGTCAGGATGACTGGAGTTGAGCCTGTGCATCTTTCTGCTTACCAAGAGCACCAGTAGAAGTCCAAGGAAGAAAGAACTGGGAGATGCTCAGCCTGTCACTGCAGATAATTTTCCTACCTTAGTTAATGCTCTGAGACTAAACTGCCAAGATCTCTGGCCATCTAAAGTTTGGAATTTCACGTGAACCTGAGCTTAGTGCAAGAGAAGCACCATCAGGGAGGGATCTATTCTTCTCTTCTCTTATCTCTGTGACAAAGTTGTTTCACTTTCTCCTAAAGAAGCTTCCAGGGTGGTTTTGTTGTTTGTGGTCCTTTGTATTGCTGATAGCCTTGCGAATGGGTATTCCTGGCTCACCTCTTGCTTCTGGCACTTTTCACTTTTGTCCCTGCCCTGTTACTCTGCTTCCTATGAGTGTGTCTTAGCAGGGCTGATGCCTAGGGGCCTGTATTGTCCAGCGGCTGTTATTTCCCACAGCACCTCTGTCGATGTTTTTTAAAACCTCTGTCTGTGCCATAGCTGGTGTTCCTCTTTCACTATCTGCTATATTAAAGCCTAGTCAATGAATTCCAGCTTTATGTTAGGCCTGGGAATGTCCTGAGGAGGGAGGGGCAGAAAGCTATTGGTGAAGAAAGTCCTCGTAGTAGCAGGCAAGAAAATAAAGTCACAGAACAAGAGAGCAGACCTTGCCTTTTAGTTCTTCAAGCAAGCAAGCAAAGAAACAAAGATCTCCTGTAGAATAGAATTTTACATGGTGTGAAAGTTCTTGGGTTCCTTTTCCTTTCAGAATTCCTGCAAAGAAGATGAGCGTGAGTTTAGTCCAGCATCCCTTACTGTGGGCTGTAACCGGGTGAGTTTGTGTAAGTAAGGAATTCCTGGCTTGTTTCATTCGAATTGGTCATATGAAGTCAAAAGCTGCAAGGATGACATCGATAATAGTTTTCCTTTAAAAGTGGTGTTTGGTATTTTCCAGCACGTGAGACTAGGAATTAGAACCACCATAGAGCGGCAGGTCAGCAATGATTTTGGCTGTAAGCGATTCCCACCCACAGAGCCGGGCTACGTAGCTCTTTCAGAGCTGGGCTGTGAGATGGGAGCCTACCTCCAAACCAGTCTGCACTGTGATTGCTTTGAAAGCTCCCAGGCGTGATGTCAGTCAGAGTCTGGACCGACCTCTCGGTTTCAGGGTCTGCCGTTGGGTGGGCAGGGAGTGTGGAGAGAGCGAGCTTGTGTTTTTGTTCTTGCTGCTGTTTCTGACAGGGGCGCCTGTGGGATCTAACCTTGAACAAAGAACAGGAACCGGTCAGGCTGAGGGTGCAGTGCAGCTCCTGCAGCAACTGGACCAAATGGTAAACAAAGGAAACGTGGAGTCAGAAGGAAGAGGCCTGTCCAGGTTCTGGAGAAGGTACGACTACTGCAGCTACGAGCAGATGCAGTCCTGGCTCTGTCTGAGCCTGTGCCTGATTCTGGCAGTTCAGGCGATTCTACGTTCTCTTGAAGAATGGGTCCCCCTTTTCTGTGTTTAAACAAAAAAGTCTGCCAAGGCAAAGGAACATTCAGGGGTGTCCTTTTGTCTTGTGGTAAGGTGCAGCATTCCCAGGAAATGTTCCTCTTCTGGGCTGTCTTTGGGGAAAAAACTTCTCATGGGGGAGGGGGGGGAATGGAAAGGGGGGTGGGGGGTTGGGGGGGTGTTACTCACCTCAGTCACAGCCCTCATAGGATGTGGCTTTTATCAGCTGCGGAGTGCCGCCTCCAGCCCGGTTTCTAAAGGACTTTTACACACTCCCCCTTCTCGAGGGGCCTTCCTGGGAGGGACCTTCAGTCCCCTTAAGGCAAGTATGGCCTTTATTTGCCCGCTTAGCAACTGTGGCCTTTGTAACTTTGACTCCCAAAGACACCATTTTAAACCGAAATGAAAGTAGCCCCGCCAACAGTTGCTGGGCATTGCTGACTAAAAGAGTGCTTTAAAGCTGTCGAAACAAGAGTGGTCTGTTCACTGCACAGCACGTGTTGAACATCGGCAGTAACTGTTTGTTTGATAGGTGGGTTAGTTTTGGAAGGAATAAAACTCCTTGTTAATCATAATGTATGCCAGTCCCCTTAAGTATTGAGACTAGACCGTTACGGCACAGGTTGTTCTTTATGTTTCCTCTACTTTTTCGGTCTTCCTCTGTATTATTTTGTGCTGGGGTTGTGTCTTTCTGGTGGACAGAAATTACCTTGTTGTTACAATTCTCAGAGAAGTACTTTAGGTACAATGTGGGGGATTTTTGTTGTTGTTGTTTCCCCAGCATAATCTTCTTGCCACTACAGCATCTCTTTGTTGGAAAGAACTGACCTGGAAGTACTAATGGTTGTGGAAAGGTAAACTTGTAGCATGAATGTCGGGTTGTATTGTTTCTTTTGTAATTCAGCTTTACACATTGCTTGTCTCTGCTATTAAATGCTTTAAAATGAAATTCTACTTTTTTTACGTTTTCAAATTAACATACTGAAGATGTTGGGTTAGAATGTCTTTTTCTTCACAACGTAGAGGTTTTGGAAAAAAGAGCGACAAGCTTTACGATGTTGATCCTTGAGTGTCATAAGTCGGGAATTTTACATTTGAAAATCATTGTATGAGACTCTAATAAAACAAGCATCAGCTTGGCACTGTGTGTTATTTTAATCAGTCTTACCCTGGCAGAAAACACTCCTTCCCTCCAAGAAGAAGAAGTAGAGGTTTCTAGTCTTGGATGGACTGCTGCCCTATGCTTCAGAGCATTAAAAAGGTCAAAATTGGTGAAAATGTTTTGGATTAGATTTTACCACTCTGCTACAAGTTGTGTAATTATTTCTGCCTTTGATAGGTAGTGGGATGAGGCTGGGAGTTAAGATTTCAGATGTGCCTAGGGCATGCTCAGGCAGCTTTTTGCCATCACGCTAGCGCGTTTGCAATAAACCATCATTCTTCAGCCCTCTCCTGAGCTGAGGCACCATCAGCACCTACACGCACAATGCTGGTCTAACACATAACACTGTGTTACTGGTTGTTACTTTAGCAGTAGTGACGTGCGGCCGTCTGACGGGGTAATGTGTCTGGCAGAATGAGGCGATGTTCTGAAAGAGTCAGATGATAATGCAACACGGGGTCTGTTTGGCTTGTTCCCACCATGGTGCACGGATTATCTACCCTATCTGCCTCTGTATTCATTCCCGGACTCCCATCAGCAGTGAAAGAATGCTTTCCCTCCAAGAAGAAATGGGGTTGAGAAACTGGTTCCATTGACGGCGTTCTCCTCAGTCCTGTCCCACAAACCGTGGTACAGGCTGAGTGCACCAGGGTTCGGTCCCTTCTGCTGGGGGGCTGTACAATGAGATGGACAGCGGTGAGGACCAGGGAATGGCTAGCGAGTTGACCAGATGGAAGATATCCATGAGCTGATCTTCTTTAGCACTGGTTCTGTCAGGAGGAGGAGGATGTCCCACTTCCCTGATCTTAGATGCAGCTGCATAAGAAAGGGCCTTTACCCTGCAAGAGCTGGGCTGGCTGAGGCTACAACCTACACACAAAGACATTTTGATGTCTGAGTCCGGAAAATGCCATTACAGAATTACGGGCAAGATGTGCATCCATTTTGGAAAATCATTTTAGATGATAAAGAACATGGGTTAATGAAATCTAAACAAAAATGGTTTTTATTTTAACTGAGATGGGCGTTCTTTTAACTTTGAGAAAGCACCTTGTTCTTTAAAGCAGTGGCCGCCTGCTAAAAGGAAAGGGAAAAGTACTTAAAAAAGAACAAGCAGAAACAAGCAAGCTCTTCCCTCTCTTCCCCTTGGCATCCCATAAACCCTGGAAAAAGCCACACGCTTGCATCTGTTGTCCTAAAAGCGGATTCGGTACACGGTGTGCAAGAGACCAATCTCACACAGGCGGGAGAGATACTGTTTTATTCTGCGCAGGGTGCTCCGTGGACTTTGCACAAATCAAGCAGGCTGGATTCGTCAGTTGTGTCCCTTTTATACAGTAACAATTGCATCTAATTTATTAAACTACTCCTACCTAATACATATTCAAACTATCTGATGCGTGTGCGTAGCATTGCGTAACCCTGACGCATCAGATGCCCTCTCTGCACGCGTGGGGGTCTCGGCTGGCCTTTGGTGGTCTTTTGAGGAGGTATCCCCTCCTCGCTTTGACCGCTCAGTCGCTCTGTATCGGGTCAGCGGTCCGTTTTCCTGCCAAGAGGGACGCAGCATCCATGAGGAAGAGCAGAAGGGATCAGCAGTGGTGCTCCAGGTGAGGCACCGTTAAACAGGAAGACTAGAACAGATCAGACTGATCTTGGCTAAGTGACTAAATTTAAACCAGGACTTTCTAACCTACCACAGGGTTTTCTGTATCTGACATCACTTCCAGCGGCACCTGGGCTCGTGGCACCGGCGCCGTATTGCTGGCACTGGTGACTGTGGACCTTGATGCTCCTAGCTGCTGAAGTCAGCGTGATCAGGCCGGAGAGCTCGTGGGTGAGGGAAGTCGGAACTGGGAAAGGCTTCTCCGTTTTTCCTCCTCCCGCAGGACGTTTTTGTGCTACTTACCCGCTCCCTCCCCAAAAGGGGGGATCTCCTCTGCCCCGGTGCTGCTTGTCCTGCTGCTGGCTTTGCTTTATTAGCGATTGACTTTCTTGGGGAGGATAAGTTTGTATCAAAATACTGTATAGACACCGGGTGCTCCTCCGGTCGATGGTTGCTGTTACGGCTTGTTGGCAATTACAGTTGCACTAGAGAGAGCGCGAGAGCTACCTCGCTACATGCACAGTGTCCGTGTGTAGGGTTCGGCGTTTGGAAGATCTCGCGATCTCACGGAAATTTAGAGGGTTAGTTGCAGCCTTATGATGTGTCTGTGATCCCCCCTACCCTTGTTAGTATAAAAGGAATTGACTGCGCAATAAAAGGCGGAAGTTGGCGCTCACACTGTGTGAGTTATCTGTCTCTTTCCCTGGTCTGGGGGTGATCAGTGATCTAATCGCGGCACCTTGATATGTGGCGAACGCTGCATAATGGTGACCCCGACGTGATCGGTCGCACTAGGCGACGATGGGACTTGCGCAAGTGATTAAGGTGTTGCAAGTGTTGGCTGATGATGTGGGTGCCCGCGGAACGATTAGGAGGGGCCCCACGGGCGAATGCATCCAATGGGTGCTGCGCCGGGGAGGGATGGGCTCTCCCAGAGAAGTATTAAGTCCCCCAAATTGGGGAGAGATTCGGGAGCTGTTGCTGCAGTCGGCGCTGGCGGGCGAGCGCGGAGCTGCGGAACGATTACAAGCGTGGGGGAGAGTGGAGGAGGTGGTTACGGCAGGACGGAAAGCTGGGGAGCGTGGGTCGGCGGCGCGAGCTGTTTTGTTTGCGGATGAAGCGCCGCCTCAAAACCAAGGGGGGGCAGTGCCCCCAGGGACAGTGGGTCAGACTCGGACGGAGTGGGCGGCTGTGGAGCGGGGCTCACAGAGCGGTCCATCTCCGACTGAGAGCGTGGACGCGGAGGGTGCGGCAGAGACGGAGGTTCTTCCTGTAGGGACGGCACCAGCGGGGACGGACGAGCCCCCTCTGCGGCGTCCATGGGGGGAGTTACGGCGGGAGGTGCGGAAGGGTTTGGCGGAATGCCTCCCGGACTGGGTTCCAGGCAGGAATGTTAAGGCAGATTTATACCGTCAGTTGAAAGAGTGGGAGGAACGGCCACCCTCGGAGGGGGAATCAGAAGGCTGCGGGGCTTGGAGACTGTGGCAGAGGAGGAACCACCCCCCGGCGAGGGAAATCGGGCGCCCTTGCCGGGAGAGCAGGCTGAGTTTTTGCCTGCTGACCCTTTGCTGGCTGAGCCTTTGCCTGCGGCGCCTGAGCCCGCTGAGCCTTTGCCTGCGGCGCCATCTACCGCGCCTGTGCCGGAACGGGTTAAACCCTCGGCTGGGTCCTTCCGAGACTGGCGCGAGGTACCCACGCAGACAGATTCCGCTAATTGTGGTGAGGAGAGGATGGATAGTGTAGTACGGAGACCACCGGAATCCGCGCCACAGAGTCAGACAAGGGAGGGACAGGACGCTTTACAGACGCTGCAGGGTCTGTTGCGGAGGCTTGAGGGGGCCATACAGAATGCGGAGCGTGCGGTGCCGTTAATGCCTCCGACGCAGGGGGCCGGGGATGGTCAGGAAGGGGGCACCCAAACAGGTACAGACTGGCGACTGGTGGCCAAAGAATGTTGCCTCTCAGGGGTTCAGTTTCAGCCGGTCGTTCTCCCTGTTCGGGCGGCGGCGCGGGGCGGGCACGCGCGGACACCTTTTGATGTAAAGACCGTTCGGGAACTCGCAAGCACTGTGCAGGCGCATGGAGTGAATTCCTCGCAGGCGCTCGCTTTGTTTGAATGTCTGCTCTCAACGCCTGTTGCGCCCTACGATGTGATGCAGCTGATGAGAGGGGTGTTGCCCCCATCTTTGCTGCTGCTGTTTAAGGAGGAATGGCGAGCTCAGTGCGTTAGGGCAGTGGCCGACGCCCAGGACCCTGGTCACCACCTAGCGGGAGTGACCGTAGAACAACTCTTGGGCGAAGGGCCGTTTGCCACGCCTCAGGCGCAGGCACAGGGCATGCGCGGACGTGACTTTGCGGCGGTCGCGGCTACCGCCATGGCCGCACTCAGGCGTGTGGCAGCTATGGACAGAGCGGATCCCCCTTGGGTGAAGATCCGCCAGGGGCTTGCCGAGAGGTTTACTGCCTTTTTAGATCGGCTTCAGCTTGCTGTGCAGGCTGCAGACATTCCGGAGACGGCTAAAGACGCGATTACAGTTGAGTGTGCCAAGGCTCAAGCGAACCCGCAGACCGCAGCGCTTCTCGCTCAGTTGCCGGCGCGCTCCACGCTAGGCGACATGATACGTCACGTACTGGAAAGGGAACGAGAACGGGAAGCGCGTCCGCTAGTGACGGCCTTGCAGCGAGCTTTGCGCACGGCTGCAGGCGCTTGTCACCGATGCGGGGGGAGGGGCCACCTGGCGAGGCACTGCGCAACCAGACCCAAAGGGTCGGGCCAGGAGGCGGGGGCGGGCAGCATTCGTTGTTGGAGGTGTGGCAAGCTCGGGCACAGAGCCCGAGACTGCCGTGTGCCCGAGGTCCAGCAGGGGGCGCCGGGGCGTACAAAGCCACAGGGACCGAAGTCGGTAAACGGGACGGGGGTGGGGGGGGCGCGAGAGTCGAGGGAAAGTACAGCCCTGGTGAAAATCACTCTTGCCCAGCCCGCAACTGCTGCAGATGCTGAGAGAGTGGCGTGGTGCAACCTGATGGCGGCAGCGGTCCCGACAGCCGTCCTTGGGCGCTGCTGCCTACATCGCTGGGGATGTCGCCTGTCCACGGATTTTTAATGACGGCCACCGCCGTCTGCCGTCCCTTGAAGCTCACCTGGCTAGCGGACAAGCCGGTGTGGGTGGAGCAGTGGCCAATGGCTGAGGAGAAGCGGGCGGCGGTAGTGGAATTGGTGCACAGGGAAGCACAAATGGGCCATCTTGAACCCTCCACCAGTCCTTGGAATACTCCTATATTTGTCATAAAGGAAAAATCAGGCGCATGGCGACTCCTCCGTGATTTGCGAGCGGTTAACGCCCGCTTACAGGACATGGGGGCTTTGCAGCCAGGATTGCCCTCTCCGGCCATTGTGCCAAAAGGACAAGGTGTCATTGTAATCGATGTTAAAGATTGTTTTTTCAGTATTCCCTTACACCCAGAAGATTGGGAGCGGTTCGCCTTCTCTATCCCCGAGCGGAACCATCAAGCGCCCATGCAACGGTATCAGTGGAAAGTGCTCCCTCAAGGCATGAAAAATTCGCCAACTCTCTGTCAGATCGCGGTAGGTAAGGTCTTGCATTCTCTGCGAAAAAACTACCTGGAGGCCACCACCATGGATGACATTCTCCTGTCCCATCAGGATGAGTCTGTATTGCAACACCTCTATGATCAGACGGTACAGCAACTACGTGAATACGGGCTACACATATCCCCTAACAAAACACAAATGGGACCTTCTGTTAGTTATCTAGGCACTCAAGTAACCCCTCGCACAGTCACCGCTCAAAGTTTTATGGTCCCTGACCAAGTGTGTACTTTACATGATGCCCAAAAGTTAGTAGGCAAACTATTGTGGCTGAGGAACTTCGTTCCCATTGCTGAAGATGAAATGAATCTCTTGTACCAACTACTTCGGGGGGGGGGAACCCTTGCAAACGCCACGTGTATTGCAACCAGCACAACGTGAGTTGCTAGAAAACATAGCCCAACGGGCCCGGCAGTGGGGCCTGCAGAGGTTTCAACCCACACAACCAGTTGATGCGCGGCTCTTGGTAGCCAGCCAGAGCTGCCACGGTGTATTGATACAGAATGCAGAAGGCCCAGAGTGGCCCTTTGCGTGGTTACATCAGGGTAAGGTACGCACAGCTATCATTAGTTGGCCTCTGTTGGTAGCCACCATGATCATGCGTTGCCGGGAGGCTTGTCAACATTTTACCGGCAGAGATCCAGACCGCATTGTTTTGCCTTGCTCACTAACGCAATGGAATTTGGTTTATCAGCAGGTGGCTGTTTTGCAGGGTGCATTAGCAGAATTTGCCAGGACTATAGCGGGACATGAGGTCCATCCTTGTGGGGAGATCTTGCATGCTTTACCCATTCTTCCAGCACAGCAGGTGGCGAAGCACCCTAATGACGGACAAACAATCTTTACTGACGCGTCCTCCAAGACCAGCAAAGCCGTTTGTGTTTGGAGAGAAGATGGGGTATGGCACCAGGTAGTATATACTGAGCCAAGTCGCTCGGTGCAGTTTTTGGAGGCCAAAGCAGTGACCATGGCATTGTTACGTTGGCCGACTGAGCCTTTAAATGTGGTCATGGATTCACTGTAGGTATATAAGCTTTTGGTTGCGGGGGAATGGGCATTAGCTTCTTCTACGGAGATAGCTGGTATGCTGCTGAATGCCTTACAGTTACGTAGTGCGCCCGTTTTCCCTATTCATGTCACCAGTCATTCTGGTCTCCCTGGACCATTAGCTGAAGGGAACAGCCGTGCCGACCAGGCGGCACAAGCGTGGATGGCTGCTGTTGGTGACGATAACACCACGCCAGCAAGGGCCCGCGCGATAACGTTACATCGCCTTTTGCATTGCAGTCCGCGAGGCTTGGTGACACTAACGGGCATCTCTCGTGCTGAAGCCAAAGAAATTGTCGCAGCCTGCCCTCATTGTGCTAAGGGACCCCTTTGGGAAGCAGGGGTCAACCCTCATGGTTTGCGACCAAATCAGATCTGGCAAACAGATATTACAGAATATGCTCCTATTAAGCCTCTGCAGTATTTACATGTTACCGTAGACACTTACAGTAGATATATTCTTGCTACAGCGCATAGTAAACAGAATAGCTTGGCAGTTATACAACATTGGCGTGCTTGCATAGCTCAATTAGGTATTCCGCAACAGATTAAGACAGACAACGTTGCAGCTTATACTGGGGAAAAGGTGAAACGGTTTTGTACGATCTGCGGTATTGACCTTAAACATGGCATCCCTCATAATAGCACCGGCCAGGCCATTGTAGAACGAGCACATCGAACTTTAAAGACCTTACTCGATCGGCTTAGGGAGGGGGAGCAGGAGGAGCCCTCCTGGTTACAGGAAAACACACCTGCTCTCCGTACACAGCGTCTTCTGTTAACTGCATTAACTTCATTAAATCAGACAGTTTGAGGGGACCTGGAAGAGACGGCGGCGCAACGACACTTTATGAACACGGAAGAGAAAGGTCCTTACCCGTTGGTCCGCGTGCGTGACCCTCAGACACGTCAATGGGATGGGCCGTTTGAGTTGCGTTGTCTCGGGTGAGGGTATGCTTGTGTACAGACACCTGAAGGGCAACTGAAATGGGTCCCTAGTCGTATGGTTCGTCCTGCCCTAACCTCGTAGTGTTTGAGCGTTTTCCTTACAGATTGCTGTCATCCTTTCCTGGCTTGTGACATCTTGGGTATCCGCTACAAATTTCTGGCAATGGATGCAAAGCCAACTGGGGGACCCTGATGTGTATCTGGATGATGTCCCTCTCAGAGTCCATCAACACGTGCCTTTATGGGATCCGGCTGTCAGAGCTCGCAGCCAGGAATCCAGGTGCCTCAGACATTAAGCCTTAACATCAGCGCACCAACGATAAACTTTATAGAGTAATAGAAGTAATTCTTTCCAAGCCTTAACTTTCAATCTACCTCCTGTGTGAATTTCTGTAAAGGAGCTTTTTGCTCTGCAGGGTAAATGGGACATTTACGGGTGTTTAAGATAGAGTGTTTCAACTTAGTTGTAGAGATATGTTTACACTCATAGTACTTTACATAGTTGTTTCTTTGTGTGGAATTGTTCATAACAATAGAAGCCAACTCGTCATAGGGAGGGGAGAGATGTAGGGTTCGGCGTTCGGAAGATCTCGCGATGTCACGGAAAGTTAGAGGGTTAGTCGCAGCCTTATGATGTGTCTGTAATCCCGCCTACCCTTGTTAGTATAAAAGGAATTGACTGCGCAATAAAAGGCGGAAGTTGGCGCTCACACTGTGTGTGTTATCTGTCTCTTTCCCTGGTCTGGGGTTGACCAGTGATCTAATCGTGGCACCTTGATATGCAGCGAACGCTACATCCGTGTCGTCCGTCGTCCCCCCCACACACACACCCACACCCACACCCCGAGGCAATCTGTGGCAGAGTGGAGCGGTTCAGGGGAGGAAGCCCCCATGGCCGTGTGTCGCAGGGGAGGCGAGGGACCCCCTTTTGTCTGCCGCCTCGCCCCCCCCCGCCGGGGCAGCTCCCCAGGGCTTTGTGCGTGACGCCGCTGTCAGTCAGTCCCCCCCCCGCTGTGAGGGCAGCGCTGTCAGTCAGTCCCGGGGCGGACCAAGGGGGTCTTTCCTGGACTGGGGAGACCAGGAGGGGACAGAGGAGTCCAGACATAGTTGCCAAAGTACCAAGTGAGGGAGAGGGAAAGCATTTTTACTGTTACTTTTTGTTCTATTGAGGTTTTTTTTAGTTTTTTGTTGCCCAATCTTGAAAAGAACTAACAAAGCGGCTAGAAGGGGCCTTAATGCTGAAAGCCAGCACTTCTTCCTGGCAGACCTGTAGTCTTCTGCTTCTCCAGAGGAACGGCTGTCTCTCCGACGTCTCCTCTTGATCTATTGCTGTTCTTTGTGCGCCACCGCGAAAGGTCTGGCTTCATCTCCAACCTCCCGTCAGGCAGCCTTCTCGTCCTCAGGCCGAAGAAACCCCACCTCCAGGCCCCAGGGACCTCGGTGGCCCTCCGAGGGACTTCTCCCGGTGCAGCAGCATGGCGGAAGCCATGTTGTCTCGTCCCCTTGTCTTGGGACTCAGAGCAGAGGAGATGGCACCCCTTCAGAAGGGGTGGGGGTAGGGGAGAGGGTGGACGGTGGGAAGGAAGAGCTCACAAGACCCGTGGCCGTCAACAAAGTATTGTCGATGCCGGGGGGATGGAACACGTGAGCCTGCAGGCCGCCCAGGTGTGGAGGGTACTGGCCGGGCACTCCTCTAGCACCGTGTCGATGGTGTTCCAGGTGCTCCTCTAGCACCGCGTCAACGGCGGCGTTGTGGAGGGAAGCCCTGGGGCGTGACGTGGTGCTGCGTGGGGAGCTGTCCTGGAGGTGGATCCACCTCCATCGGCTCCTCCTCGTCTTCAGGTGGATCCACCTCCATTGGCTCCTCCTCGTCTTCAGGTGGATCCACCTCCATTGGCTCCACACCGTCAGCTGCGCGAGCGGTGGCCATCGCTAGCGTGTAGCTGACGGTGCCTCCCCTCCGACGCCGACGCTGCCTCCTCCGTGCCTTCCGCAATCGCTTCTCCGGTTGCCCACGCAGAAGCGGGCACTTGCTCGCTTTGCTGCTGTGGGTCCTCTTTCTGCCAGCCATCGTGGAAGTCGAGGGCCCAGAAGCTCAGCGAATGTGGGCCAGCTGCTGGGGGTTCGCAACAGGAGGCGGTGAGGTAGTTTGTGACATCAGGAGGCCACTGTGATTGTTCTGCGAATAACCATATACGGCTATTCTGGCAGCTGGGGGGCCTGTGGCCTTCAAGGTAGCCTTCTGTAGGAGGAAGAGGAGGCCTGGGGGGGGCTGAGGGCCCCTTTCCTGGGGATCGCTCCCCTGTGTCCATTCCTAATGGAGGGACATTTCAGGGATCGGGTCTGAAACACGGGCAAAGATTTTTCTGAGGAGGGCCAGAATTGTTTGGATTCTACCCACCCATCCTTTTCAGCATTTTAATGGCCGAGGGATTGTTAAAAATCTGCGTGAGCCAGATGGAGACTTTCCATCAACTTCGGTGGAGTTTGGATCAGGCCCAAAGTGAGTGGGTCCTTACAGAGCTTGGGGAGAAGAGGGGGAAACTTTGCAATGTCTAACTGGTCCGGAGAAGCGAGGCAGAGGGTGAAGAGGATGAGTGCTATGAAGATGCTGTTACCATTGCGCTTCATTAGCTGAAGGATATGCTGCTGATTTCTCAGGGTGGATGGCAATAGAGCCCTGGACGCTATTCGCATTTGGCTACTGGGAAAATGAAGGGGAGCTTTACCAACTGTATGTGTGAAGCCACACAAGATCTTAAATCACAGCAGCTATGAATCCATCCCAAAAGCCAAGTGCTTTGTGCAGAGCACTGCTTACAGACTCATTTCTCAGCCTCTCCCAGTCCTGGCCAGACAGGGAACAGCAAGAACCTGTTGCAGTTTTGGCAGTCCTGGGAATGGATCAGATCCCACTGCTCCAGTCCTAGAATGCTTCATCTCCATCCAAGAGCTACAACTGCCCATCCCAGCGCTGTTCCTGGATGCATCTTTCCACTAGAGGAAACTTCAGCTGGAGAAGATGGTCTTCCTAACCTTTGTATCCAAAAAGATGCGATTACTCCTTGGTTTCTGGAGATCTTGTAGAGAGGGTTGGGATGTCTTTGCAGACTAGGTGGCCTCTGAATTGGATGGATAGTCCAAAATATCCCTTTTTTGGCTATTCAGAACTGCCAGTGGATTGGTGCCTTTCATCCAAATGGTGCTTTCCAGCCTTACATTCCCGACTTTGGGCCAAAGCCCTTCACAGTTGGCTTCTCAAGCCCCAGAGCTGCCTTATAAGCTACACTGGATCTTATTAATTTGAATCCGTGCCATCCCCTTTTCTCATTTACCACTTACTGCAGGGGGCTTTGGTTGCATGTGTGTCAGCATCAGGGTGCTGTGAGTTCAAGGCTCTTGCCTTACATTGGCTGAACTCTGCTGCCTCTGCAGATTGGGACTGGCCTGGCATTTTTCAGGCAGGAGAAAGGTATTTCTGATACTCTGGCACTGTCGAAAAGCATCAGCATTTGCGTTATAGCAGCACCTCAGAGTCCTGCACTAATGGTCTGGAAGTTCACTCCCAAACAACTGCAGGATCCTAATGAAGGGATAGACTGTTTAAAAAAAAAAAAAATGCTGTGGCTACTCCAGAGAGGCACAACTTACCGCACTGGACTGGGCCCTGGCCAACATCTACCGAACACTGCTCAATATTATGCAGCACCCTCAAAGAGAAGAGAGGGGAAACATACCAACAGACACTATGGCTAAACCAGACACTATATCAGTTGCCCCTATAACTAAAAAGAAACAATGGAAGCAGAAGTCAACTCATTTAGCAAGGGATGAATAAACTTCTGATCCTCTCCCCCACCCCACCAGGGGGGAGTGAGCGAGCAGCCGTGGGCTGCTTAGTTGTTGGGTGGGTTTAAACCATGAGAACAGGCCAGGACAGCTGAGTACAGGGGATGAGGCCCACCAAGGATATAGCACCCTTCTAAACTTGGTTCCTCCCTAACCTGAAACGGAGCCAAGACCAATCAGTCCCCTGCACTGGAGTGCCTGTCCTGGTTTCAGCTGGGATAGAGTTAACTGTCTTCCTAGTAGCTGGTACAGCGCTATGTTTTGAGTTCAGTATGCGAAGAATGTTGATAACACTGATGTTTTCAGTTGTTGCTAAGTAGCGTTTAGACTATAGTCAAGGATTTTTCAGCTTCTCATGCCCAGCCAGGGCACAAGAAGTTGGCACAGGACACAGCCAGGGCACCTGACCCAAACTGGCCAACGGTGTATTCCATACCATGCGACGTCCCATCTAGTATAGGAACTGGGAAGTGGGGGCAGGGAATCGCCGCTCGGGGACTGGCGGGGTGTCGGTCGGTGGGTGCTGGGCAATTGCCCTGCGCATCATTTGTACATTCCAATCCTTTTATTACTACTGTTGTCATTTTATTAGTGTTATCATTATCATTATTAGTTTCTTCTTTTCTGTTCTATTAAACCGTTCTTATCTCAACCCACGAGTTTTACTTCTTGTTCCCGATTTTCTCCCCCATCCCACTGGATGGGGGGGAGTGAGTGAGCGGCTGCGTGGTGCTTAGTTGCTGGCTGGGGTTAAACCACGACAGTGTCCCAGCCAAAAAATGGCCACAGCAGAAGCGCTGGTGATACCGCTCAACCACCACAAGCATAGCCCAATGATTCAGCTCCATTCTGCTGGTACCGTGGCATCACACACCAGGAAACAGGCAGGCATTCAGGGCAGGGGAAAGCAGACTCTGACACCCCTTCGCACGCAGGATTGACCTGAAGAGGTGTGCGTCCCAAAGCGCCTCAGGCCCCACTGAAGGAGGCAGTGGCAGGGATGCAGCCAGCCACACCTCTGGTGGGGATCCGTCTGCATCCTTCCCCTCAGCTCCCCTCTGCTCTGGACTGCCTTGCAGCTCCTGATGACAAATCCCCTCCAGAACCAACAGGACCAAGCCGCCACTCACACGCTGCCCGACCCGGGCAGGAGGGGGTGCGGGGGGCACGCTGCAGCCATCGGGAGCACAAGGCATGGCTGTCGGGGGGGGGGTGTGTGTGTCACGCAGGGCCTGGCCTGGTTTGGCGCGGGTCCTCTGCTGTGCAGGGCAGCGTGCCGAATGGGAAGCTCGACTGTTTGAGATGGTGAGCGCTTCCTTGCCCAAAATTGCGTCATCCTGGACCCTGATTCAAGCTGAAGTCTAGTGAAATCCAGAAATCCAGTGCTGCTTCAGTAGGTTGGTAATGGGCAGGTACTGCAGCTTCACTTCCTTCTTTCAGGTGTACTGCTAACTCCCCTGGCTGCGCTACAGGTAAAAGTGCCAGTTTTACGTCAGGTTTTTATTATAGAACTACTCTCCCCATTCCCAACCCAGCATGTCTAAGAAGCTTGGCTGAAATTTTAGCATCGTTAACACCCCGTCAATGCTGTGTGAAACCCGCCTGTAGGCCAGCACTGGGGAAGTGTCCATCTGGAATCCATCCCTGGCATGGATCAAAGACACATGAGAGCCTGTCCCTGGACATTTGGGAGACTCTGCTGTGGGGAGAGGAGGCCTGCGGTAGTCCTAAGCATTTGAGACTTCTGATCAAGTGTCAGTAGCCCAGACACTCTGTCCACGAATTATGCTCCGGCTGGTGGAGGGGATGTAGAGGAGAACCCTGTTGCAAAGGGAGCTTGCTCATCTTTGACCAGAACGAGCCAGGTGAACCCTCACTGCTTTGCAAGATGAAACAAAGCTGAAGCTTCCAGCAAAGAGCAAGCACCAGCTGAAGAAGTCTGAACTCTTGCAGTTAATCTGAGCAGGAAGCAGAAGAGCAGGCATTCAGCAGCTGGCCGAACTAAGGACCAAATCAGTGCAGAGATGGGACAGGGAAAGATGATCTTCATATACAAAAAGTCTGCTTTGTTCCTCTCATACTTCGTGTCAAGGAATCAGAGAAGGAACTGTAAAATCTCGGACAACTTTTTTCAGAGCCGTATGCTCTGCTTGACTGATAGAAAAAAATGCAGGCCATAAATGTATTACATCAATAATACACATCTGCTGTGCATTCAGGGCCTACACAAAAGTGAATAGGCACACTTATCCAGCTGGGAACATAGCCGCTGTGCAGATTTTTCCTTATCGGCCTGGAACAAATTCTGAACATCTCCAAAGAGAGATGTGGGGTTTCCACTGATCAGAGCAGCACAGAGGAAGGGAGTTTCTTCTGAGATAGTGCCTGATAGGTTCCCACACAGCAAGCTGGCTGAAGTTTAAATTACCTACTTCGGAGCAGTGAAGGACTGATATGCTTGAACTCTCTAAGGTTTGCATTACTCAAACACCTCCTCTGACTTCAAGACTTTGAAAATAAATCAGAAGGGGGCTGATTAACGCCAAGCTGACACCGTGCTCCCTCTAAAGGCTCAAGGATGCAGGCATGGCATCTTTGGTCCAAAAGAAGACCTTGCAGTTGTCTCTGCTGTGCCTGTCTCTCAACACATGGCCTCCTCTTCCCAGAAATTTTCACTCTGGCAGCACTTGGCCCTCAACACATATCAATTGATATATAGTGCTTGTCTGGCCACATTTGGACCCGTTCTGATTCTCTGCCCCTTTCTTCTCTCCCCTGCTTTCCAAATAGCCATCCACGACTGTTTACTTTGGCAACGCCTACAAAAAAAAATAGTCTCAATGAAAAGGAAAAATCCATTAGGAAAAGCCATCTGAGTGCTAAAAGGCCCCTAATCAGTGGAAAGTTTAAAGAGCACTGCTCTGAGAGAGGCTGTGGTGCCTCTCCAACACCTTCACAGCAATGTGTGAGGCTATGACATGTCAAAGTGAAGCCCCAAACGCAGGCACTGTGCCAAAAGAACTGGTTTCATTAGGGCTGAGGAGAGCGTTCATGTCCGGGTGGGTGGTGGGGAGGGAGTTGCTTATGTGGAAACAACTGCATCAGAGCAAATAACTGCAATCAAATTAATAAGATTTCCCCTAGCTGGTTACAGCACACAGCCTTGGCTATTCTTCTCAGTCAAAAGTGAAATGAGAGAGGTTTATCTACAGCTCAGAATTACACCTTGACCAAAGCGGGAACTTGAATTTTAAGAACCAATGCAGGTCAAAGTAAGGGGAAGTTGAATTTTAAGAACCAATGCAGGTCAAAGTAAGGGGATCTCAGCAAAGCCAGCTGGGGCAGAAAGGCAGTGCTAGGAAGAGGATCTAGTGCTGTCGAGAAAGAAAGGCCTTCCAAATTGTTGTCTTCCTTGATGTCTGAAACAATAAATTCAGCCAACAGCTGGAGAAAGCAGGGAATATAGTTTGAGATAAAATGCAGCTGCCCAAGAAACACCTCTCAGCTACTGATCCCAAAGTGAGAAATGACTGTCCACTTAAGCTATATGAGGTATGTAATGCTCCCGTGTCTGGGTAGACTAGTTGCTTTGGGTTGCAGGACCCTCTGTATTTCAGACCACCATTATCTAACATTTCACAAGTCCACCAAATTACAGATTTCAAAGCATCACACAGAAGTCAATGAACTGCTCCTTTCAGTTCCCCTATGAAGAAGAAAGATGCATGTTTTTCTTATAGGGAGGGATCAAAATATTTGTAATGAATCTGCTGCTCTATGAACTGTTTTTTTAAAGCTTGATAGAAACAGTCAGAATTAGGTTTAGTCCATTCTCCTTCATCTTCTACACTTTTTAATCCAGCATGTAAGGAAACTCAGTCACAATTTAGCCTCTAAAAAGTCTATGCCATAAAAGTCTGTGTACATTGCAGTCCAAAGCTGAACTTACAGATCAGGAAAATCTACTCCAGCTAATTGTATATTGCCAGCTCAGCCTTTTGCGTGCCCTGTACAACCCTGTCTTCAACTCCGGGTAATCGTGTTGTATCTACAGCCTAAATCACTGCCATGACGTCTTTCAGAATCTGTGCTATCTAGCTGAAGATAGCTCAGTGCATGTACGTAATATCCAAACATGGACAATAATACAGACCAGCCCTTATTCGCATGCCGTAGCAAGCGCAGCAGTTTCAAATTGCTGCAGGAGGAATATACTCTTGGAAGGTGCTTTGATTATTGAAACCAAAACCTTTAATTTTCCACAGAAGAGAAAAAGGACTGGGTGAAGGGCTTGGACTGTGGTACAGTGTACTTTTACAGTAAATGTGATCTCTTCTGCTGCTCAGGATGAAGAATAGGTAATCAAATTTGTCTACTTGAGGCAGAGGCAAAATGGAGACGCTAAAGAGAAGGATGTTTTGGTACGCCACTTCGAGGTATTCTTTATCTTTCACATAAGATACATAGACACCCCCCCCACACACTCCACACAAAATTCTAAGGCATACCTAAAAAAGTGACAATAATTTAAATTATGTTGGGCTACATTTAAAGCCATACGAGAGGTAGAAGTCCCATTATGTAAGAGGCTTCTGAAGGGGAACAAACTTGCTTCCTCCTCGGATCTATTTGGAAATTTTCAATGAAGGAAACTTAGAAGTCCCATATTGTTTTGGGATATTCAAAATGTCTTAGCATCAACTTTTAAGAATTTTGCATTTATACAGAAAAACAAAAAGGTATTTCTGGTGCTTTTAGAAGTCTTCCCATAACTCCAATTTTATTACAGAATAAAACTCTAGTGAAACATCCTAAACTGAGAAAGCCATGCAATTTCAGAGAAGTACCTATCACACTATGAAAATTTAATCACCAAACCCTAGATGAGATCCATACAGCCAGGAAGGACTGAAGTACAAAGACTGCAGCATAACCTGAACTTCCCTTCTAGCAATTAGAAAATAAACTGATATGGAAGAATAAAAACAGCTGTGTCTGGAACCTTCTGTCATCTATAACAGACAGCTGTAGAAAGACCCATTACCCTCAAATGGGCAGAAGCAGCAGGTAGAGATGAAATGTCTTTGAATTAAGTGATTACACTTTTTGGAATAGCCTCCCTCCAAACAACACAATCTGGAGATATCCAGCATGCCTGCTGGAGCAGAAACAACACGCAGTCTGGGCTTTCCCAAGAACGACTGTACTGTTGGCAATGTGTAGATATGTTGCTATAGTAAAACATCCCTGTCTGGGCAAGGCTCAGCCCACTTCAATTATCTTCTTGTTCGAGGACTTGATTCATTCAGTATTTTCACCTGTCTCTGCTGTCAGCCAATCCTAAATTACCATCTGTCCCTCTTGCTGACCAATCCCACTCAGCCTTTCAGGTATACATAGATAGATATGCACACAGCTGCTCCCCTCCTGTAGCTCTCTAAGCCTTATATGAGGCCTTTGTGTTTAGGTTGTGGGTTCTTTGTTGTTTTGTTTTTTTTAAAAAAGCTGTTTGGGGGTTTCTGAAGCAGTCCCTGTGTAAGGATCTGTTGCTAATCTCTGGAGTTAGTTTCTAGCTACAGCAGCATGCAAGGTAAGAATAATTCTCTTGTGCTGATAAACTTTTCATGTATGTGTTGGTATTTTTTTCTGCTGTTCTACATGGTGATTTGGTTTGGGGGTTGTTGTTGTTTTATTATTATTATTTGAAAGGACACATGCCAGACAAAAGTGGAGCAGGCTTGCTTTCTCACAGGGAGCTGTATAAGGGTTGTGGAACTATACCTGGTTGCTAATAGTTGGTTGTTTCCTGGTTAAGGGACTGGTTTGGTTTGGATCACTACTGTCTGCTTCTAGGCCTAAGGCTCTTTTTCTGATGTAAAACCACATGTCTGAAGGGCAAGCCTTAAGTTCATGTGGGCTTATAGAAACAGTCTTTGCTCCTGAATCTGTGGAAGTAAACAGTTCCTGTGCCCTCCATGCTGTTTTGCCTAGGAAGGTATTATTAAAAGTACTTGTGAATCTTGTGGGTTGATAAATAGAGTAGTCTTGGAAACCTCTCCCTGAATTCTGAGGGAGGAATTGAGAATAAAACCTAAGCTAGAGCACTGTACTACCCTATGCTAAGTAATCTGATTTGCTGACTGGTCTTTTTGTCTAGATCCCTGCCTAAGAGGCATCTTGCATATCCTTGGCACACTCTGTTCTTGCTGGGTATTCTCTCGATGAATCCTCATATTTTCTGTTTAGCTGCCGTAAATACACTTCAAGGACAGCCAGCAAGAACTTCAATGGGTCGGTGGTCGCAGAAGCAGCCCTTCGACTCAAAGGGATCCTTCATTGCGCATGATCGGATGTAGGCAGTACTAAGATAATCAGTTGCGATCATTTTTATGTATATGTGTACTAATCTGATTAATAAGCAATTACTTATTCTATATAACCTGTTTGTGCTATAGCTGAGGTATGGACGCTACGTGGAACGATCCCCCGTGCATCCAGCCCTGAAATAAAGAATGCCTGCTTTCTAAAACTCCAAAATGAGACTTAGAGAGTTTCTTTGACCGGCTTTTCAGTATCACTATAGAATAAGTAATTGCATATTAATCGAATTAGTACACATATACATAAAAATGATCGCAACTGATTATCTTAGTACTGGCTACATCAGATCATGCGCAATGAAGGATCCCTTTGAGTTGAAGGGCTGCTTCTGCAACCACCGACCCATTGAAGTTCTTGCTGGCTGTCCTTGAAGTCTTTATTCTTGTCCTTGTTCTTTGATCTTGAAGCTTAATGCAGTTTCAATCACATGTGGTCAGTTTCAGCATTGTTCTCATCTAGTGTACAGGAACATCTTGTCATAAGAGCAAAGGACTGCACAACTTATGAAGATCTACTAGTTAATCACTTTGTTACCGAAAAACTCGGAATAAAGAACTTATCAACACCAATGTAGTGTAGATAAGCAGACACTTCTTTATTAATGGCCGGGTGCGCGGGCGAGTCCTCTCATGAACCACGCACACCTGAACACCAAAATCACACACCTTGTATTAAACTTACTCATACATAGTCATTAGATTTCTGAGAAATGTTATGCATATTCATTAGATTTCTGGGAAGTTCTTAGCATATGTAAATGTCCTTTACACAGGCGCAGTGAAGGTCTCTGGTGGTCTTCCATAGTCTTCCTCACTTTGTCTGATAGCTGACCTTTCATGTGATTCTGCGCAGTACGATTTTCGCCATCGTGTATTAGATTTACATAAAGTACATTCAATGTTAATTCTTGAATTTAATATTTCTAGTGATTGGCCCTCAGTCACACCACCTTATCAATATTCTTATACTAAAACAATAATTGGTTAATCTCACTTAACTCTACTGATTGGAATTCTCGTTAATTAGATCGAAGTAAATCTTTACCAAAGCTTCTGTGGTTAACTGATTTCAGACAAAACTCGAATTCTTATAGTTACACATAATACATTTTCTTAAGTTCCTAAGTTCCTATTAATTTGAAATTCTGACATCTGTTATCTAAGTTCTAAATGTTCCTACTAGATGATTTTAACCAATTCCTCTGGCCTTGGTACAGGGCTATACAGGGGATTTCACAGCAGCTGTTAGTTGTTGGTTAAATATATAGAATGCAATATGTAATTTTGCTAAAAATATTTCTTATAGTTCCATATTCCTATGAAAATTAATTCTAACTAATAACAAATCAGTAACAACCTGACTACACTTTTGTAATTATCTCCCCAGTTACCCTTTGTCTCTTGTTTCAACCATAATGTTAATGCATGATCATTTATCAAATCTCACTTAGTCATCTAGCAGCAAACCAGTTTTCATACAAGGTACAAAATATTAAAAGCATAAAAGTTTGTTCAAACCACATGAAATGTATGGACATATGCTATCAAGTTCAGTTATACACATTCGATTTCCAAAGTTCTTCCCCAAAACTATTACCGGGAGTCGCTTATCTCGCACAGTTTCTATCAGGTTGAAGTTCCCCTGCTTCGAATTAAAGGTCCAGTGTTCTTTTCTTCTACAGCACATGCCCAAGGGGGCGGGGGAGGGGGTAAGTCTTTTGGTCGTGAATTGAGTCGGTGGTCTGATCTGCTCGTGCTGCCTTTACCTTTCCTCCGGTTATCCAAGATTTTTGCTGACTTCGTGCCTATTAGCAATTTTTCAACTTCTCGGTGCCTCCTGGGGTAGGATGTTCCCTTCTTCTCAGTCTTTTCGTTCTCCTTCAGGGGCCCAGTCGTTAGCAAGGCATGCCTTGTACAGACAAAGGATCTCTTATTTCACAAGACCTCTTCTTAAGTAAATCCCTCCTTCAGTCCATGGCTTCTCTCTCCAGTCCATCCTCTTTTGTTACTCCCTTGGAATCCAGGAGGATGAAGGCTTGCTGGGCCTCTGCTGAGAGAAGCCTCTTGACTGAGGTAAGCACCGTTGCAGCCCTTCGCTGCTCTTCTCGGGATCTGCTCCCTCCCTGTTTCGGGTTTTTTGGGTTTGTGTGTGGCGGGGGAGGGGCCGCAGGGCCGGCTCCTGGGAGAAGCTGCTCGAAGCTGCCCCGGCTGGGAGCCGGACCCGCCTCTGGCCCAGGCCGAGCCCCTCAGCGACGGCGGGAGCGCCTCTGGGAGAAGAGATTTCAGAAGGGGAACGAACGCCCCGTGAGGGAGTCGGGGGAGCGGGATGTGAGAGGAACCCCTCTGCGGATCCCGAGGTCAGGGAGGGAGGAGGGGATGCCCCCGCAGCCCGCGGGGAGGCGGCAGGCTGTCCCCCCCAGCCCGTGGAGGGGAGCGGGGGAGCGGATGTCCCCCAAAATGGCGGCGGCTCCCGCGCTGGAGCAGTCTGTGACGGAAGGACTGCACCCTGCCTGTGGAAGGGACCCGCGCTGGAGGAGTCTGTGAGGAACTGCAGCCCGCGGGAAGGACCCACGCTGGAGAAGTTGGGGAAGGGCTGTCTCCCGCGGGAGGGACGGACCCCACGGCGGAGCAGGGGCCGAGCGCGGAGTCCTCCTCCCCCTGAGGAGGAAGGAGCGGCAGAGACAAGGGGTGAGGAGCCGACCCCAGCCCCCGTCCCCGTCCCCTGTTCCCCTGCGCCGCCGGGGGGAGGAGGTGGAGAGAACGGGGAGTGGAGTTGAGGCGGGAGGGCTCCCCGGGGGGAAGCTGTTCTCAGGCTGGGTTTTGCTTCCTCATAGCCTTGTTGTGATTTGATGGGTAGCAGGTGACATTGGTTTGGTTTCTTCCCCAGGTTGAGCCTGTCTTGTGACCGTGTCCGCAAGTGGGGAGTGATCCCTCCCTGTCCTTAACTTTGATGAACTTGATTTGAATTAAATTTGATTTGAAGTCAGGTATTCTGTTCTTCAGGGGTGGGGAGGAGATCTGACTGAAGGGTGCTAATTGGACTTTGTCAGTGGAGCTGGACTTAACAGATGAGGATGGGTTCTCTGAATGACATGCAAGAGGCACCTGATGACTCTTGGAAATAAATGTAAAAAGACCATCCATAGAAATATTTTGGCATTTGAATGTCTGCTGGGAAAAGTTGCAATTTCAGCAGAAAAGAAGTATGTTTTTTTGATAGGAGTCCTTCAGTGATATCTCAAATCTGTAATTTAGCACTAAGAAACTCAACGATTAATATTGTATTGATTTGGTACTTTGTTTTCTGGTTAGTGCTTTGGCTTCAAATACAGCCACGCCAATACATGCTAAGGTATAAGTTAATGTGGAGAGGAGGGTTTTTACTGAGATGTGAAAACTCCCTGTTCTGTAACCAAATCTTTTTATGGGAAGCATTGCGGTCTTGGACTTGGAAGGAGCTGCAAGTTAGTGCTTATTTCCACTTGGAGCTTTGTTTTGGGTTTTCAGGCTTAATCCCAAACTGGTGGTGATGCAAAGGTAAAAAGTTCAGAGAGCATCTTTGTTTTGCAGACTGCTGAGAGGCTGGACAGTAGGCCTATGAATGTATTTTGCTGACTGTCTGGTTTTGCAGGGTCTAAATGTCGGAACTGCTTGTGGAACACCATTATCGGTGGGCTGACCGGCAACCTCAAGGAAAGGCCAAAGCCGACCATCATCAGTGACCCTAGACCTCCTGAAGAAAGCTTAGCGGATGAACTACCAGCAGTGGACAGTCCTGAGGCATTGGTGAAAACATCTTTCAGGTCTGGCGGATATGAGCTTACTTTGTTTGTCCTTGAGAGGATATGTTTTTAAGATTAAGTCTGCAGTGTGGGTTTGGTGGGAGAAATCAGTCCCGAAGGGTTCCGCAATGCTGCGTATCTGTACTGAACAACAGTGAAAAAAGAGGTCCATAAATAATACTGGCTGGACTTGTCCTTTGCTTCTCCTTCATCTTTTAGGAAGGCTAATGAGGTCGAACTAGACAGATATAAAGTCTGTACCTAGTCAAAATGGTCAGGAAAGACAGCTCCTTCTAGGAAGATGTCTTTGAAGGTTGGCACTGTTTCTTCTGAAAGTGGTTTAGTGATGAAGACTTGCACTTTAGGTCAGATGATGTGCTTTATTGATGCAAGGGAGAGCTAACCCTTTTCCTGTTGATGTGATGTCTTGAGAACTGTCTAGCATTAACTTATTTTGCCAAGGAGAAGGATTCTGGCCAGGGTCTTGCAAGCAAGCGGTCGCTGCTGTTGTAAAGCGTGTGATAGACCTATTGCTGGGTTTTCCTACCTCTTATTTAATCATGTGGACGTACCGTTGTCCGATGTTTCTTGGAGGCATGTTTTCTGAAAATGATTTTCTCAAAGTGAGGTAAACCGGAGAAGCCGAGTGATCTTTGACCAAAATGTGAAAATCGGCGTGCCCAGCAAAAGCGGAGTGAGTGGCAGAATTTACTTTTTCCAAGTGTTTTTCGAGCCTTTTTGTGGTCGTTGTTGAAAACCTATGCTCTACTTTTCTTTTACAGTAAACATACATGTGTGTAAGCATGAAATGGTTTTTGCTTTGGATAAATTTCTTTTGACTACAGTGATTTTGATTATACCTCAGTCTGTCAAACTTATTTCAGTCTTGGTATAATTGTGATTTTGAAGGCGCTGAAGTTCAAGTCATTGTATTAGGTGGTAATTTCAGCTACCTTGTTTATACTGCTTGACATTTAAAAACAGGTTACCGCAAAGTGAGTTTGTCAGTCTATATAAATGAATCCTGTAATTCCATGGGGCATTTTCATCCTTTAATATTCCCATGGAAATGATTCAGGAGAAGTGTTTCAGAACCTTTTATGGTTTTATGGTGAGCCGTGGTATTGAATGGCTTTTAAACGCTTTGTGTCTCTGGTATTTCAAATGTGTAATTTCAAGAGATCTAACTCTTTTTCAGCTTTCACTTCTCATACCAAACTCTGGGTATCTGCAGTCCTTAGGTTGCCGTCATCACGATAATTTCAACCTTTTTATATGCCAAGATAATGTCAGAGCGTTTCAAGTGGCATGATTTGATCATGTGAGTAGGGGTGACTCTTGGAAGAAGTGAGCTTGTATATAGCATGAAGGGTTGGAAAATGTAATTAAGCAAAATAGTTTTGCTCATGCAGTTTAAATGGCTTTATAAACATTACCGAACCTTTGTATTTCACCAGTAGAGCAATTACTGTACAGTGTGGCATTTTTGGAGGCTTTTATAGATGGGAATCCAAACAAATTGTTGTTACAAAGTAGATTTTAATTGTCTAGTTTCATAAAGAAAGGAAGCCCCGTGCGCGCTTGAGCTGTGCAGGGGAGTGGAAGAGAAGAGGGTACATTGCAATTACTGTCTAAAGACACGAGAAAATAAAAACGCTGTGGTGTTTTTACTGAGTTTGGGATCTTGTTGATATTATGGTGCAAACTGGGGCTTAGGAGGCAGTAGCATCTTTTGTATGATGGGCTGCATGTTTGATTCATCAAGGTCTTCTGTGGGTGGTGATCTTCAAGTGGTTCCGTGACAGAGTTTGCCTGGTGTGTCTGAGGGTAAGTGATTGCCTGGCAAGCATGGGCTTTCCTTGTTTCTTGTTTAGTAGACGCTAGTGGAAGATCTTGCTACCCTGTTGCCTTTTGGGGACTGAAATGTGCTTTCCAAGTTGTCCAGTTCAGCATGTCCTAATTGGGAATCTGGTGGCTGAATCTCAGGGGGTGCGTGGGGCCACGTTGGGCTTGCATGAACTGGTTTTACAGAGAGAAAAACCAGGCCTTGCTTTCGAACGTGAGTGCTACGAACTGTAAAATGCAGCGACTCCCTTACTAGTTGTGATTCACTGCTGTTGGAGCAGTGTATGGCGAAACTATCCCTTCCATGCACAGCTAGAGAGAGAATGCCTCTCCAGTGTCAAATGAGTGACGCTTGCTTGTGATTGCATATCTTTTGATGTGAATACATACAAGCAGCATGAAATCCCAGCTGCCACCTCTTGTATTAGATCTTGTTTTCTACTGTGCGGTACTTACTGTTCTGTAGCTTGGAAAATTAGGAGGAGATCTATGTTTGATTTTGTTCCGCTTCCAGATATGAGCTTGAAACGCATTTAAACCTTATGGAAGGAGGAATGTGACTATTTCACTCATTTCGGTTGTACTTTTCCTGCGGTAATAATCCATCTTTAAGATGTAAAGCAAAACTCAAATGAAACCGAACCCCTCTCTATACCTGGCATAAGTCTAGTGCGTGATCCCTCCCTAATGAAAAAGTGTTCCGATGAGTCTTGATTGTCTTATACAATTATTTTACTATCTCTTTTCTGAAGATACCAAGAACCAGCACCAGATTGGTCTAAACAAGGCTGATTACCTTTCTAAAGAGAGAGTTGAAAGAGTTTGTAGTATCATCTTGTTTGGAATATTGCAGTGAGCGAGCAGTTGTAAGTAATTTTGTGTCTTGACTAGTTCTACTACTCCAGTGCTTAAAATGTAGATTTAAAATCCATTCTCACTGGCATTTAGTCTATTTGCCTAGTAAAGGCAGGGGAGGCCCCAACTTGAATTACATTTGAAAATACAGTGGGATATGGAGAATGGTGGATTATCCCCTTTTGACAAGGGAAAAAAGTATCATGAGACACATAGAAGTGATGAGCTTCTTGGCCCACACTTTATGCAACAAACCCGATATATCGGCTGTCTTTCTTTGCACCAAGATGCAAGTTCACAATTACAGGGGCTGTGATCCCTTTCTTTTTGAATAGCTGTGCGTGGATCAGCATCCATGTACGTACAATCGTTGGCAGTGGCTGCGGACTGATGCCAGTGTGGAATATTAGGTGGTGGGCGTACGGCCTTGGCAGGGCTGCGTGATCTGGCTGTTGGCTGGAGATGTCAGCGGTTGCTGACACTGAAGCCTGTAACTCAGAAGCTCTCTTCCGGGATCTGCTTTTTGATCTGCTTGGTCCCTGTAAAGAGTAGTGGTGCTATTGGTCTTGGTAAGAATTAACAGTGGTAATTACTGAGCTCTTTGGGAGACTGTGTAGTAACTTTACAGCCTGCTTTAGCTTCTGTGTGCTGCTGCCTGGCAGCGCTACCCAAGCAGGCATTTTGATAATGCTGGGCTGGCACCCAGCAGAGGGAGCAGAGAAATGAGGGACAGTTTGGGTGCTGTTCTGCCAATACCACCTAGAAGTTTGTGGAAGTGCTTTATATTGGAGGACAGGAGAGAAACTGCTGCATTTGTTCCCAGACTGCTGCCTGGAGTGAACCAAGTCACCAGGGTGGCACTGTTCCAGCTGAAAACTCGATGTGTCCAAGACGTCATCATTTCTGCTAGAGTTGTTTGGTTTTGATGTACGGGAGAGACGGGCTGTTCTTTTGACTCCGAAGACCTGGGACACTGGATTGGGGTATATGACTGTGGTGGTGCTTATGGGATGTAATGGCTGTGCTGGATCTTGTGGCAGGAGAGATCCCATGGTACAAGGTGACAGTGACATCCAGGGAGGAGTGGAGATGCTCGTCTGAGACAAAATGTTCAGTGCAACCTGCCATCCTGGTCCAGGGCCTGTGTGACAGCTGAAGTTGGTCTGGAATCGTGGAGTAGTCCAGCTGGCTCCATCTAGCACGTGGGGGCTTGGGGCAGCAGTGATTCCAAAGTGATCAGCCAGGGTAGCAGGCAGCTGAACAGTCAGCAGGTGAGGCAAAGACCCTCTGTCCTATACCAGACAAGCCTTATGGGATACCTATGTAGCTATACTGAACTAGGAAGTGATGTATATCCTCTGTTACTGAGGCCATATGTCCTGGGAACCAGAAAGGCAGATTGAGTTCCTTCAAGGTCAGAGTGTTTTTAAGCTCAAGGCTTGCATGGGTTCTTAATTGCTGTCACCTTTCAAAATACTTTTAGCTTGAGACTGGTAACACCCCTGCTTACCTTAATAGCTGCTTTTCCTGTGTCAGCTGCAAAGTTTCTTTATCTTTCCAAGGGTGGTTTGCTTTGCTTTCCTTATCTGGTTCTGTTCTGCTTTGGGAGTCTTAAATCGCCCTGGCAGCTAATCTTCCTGTATTTTGGGTTTGGTTGTGAGTGATGTAAACTGTTGCTCGTGCCAGCGACTGGCCATTTGATCGACAGGGTAGAGAGGATCCTGCAGCGCTCCAAATGCGAAAACTTCAGTCACGGCAGCACGTGCTGGGAGTCAGCCCACGAGGCTCAATCATGTGGGTCAAGGTGGCTTCAGTGGGAATAAGGGGTATGAGCCAGCCTTCTCCCTACCTTGCCTGAGTCCTAGCAAGAGCGCATCTCTAGTGACCTGGTGGAGAGGGACCTACAGGACTCCTTGAGCACCTCTCACGTTTTGACACTCTCTGGGCAGCACCGAAGCTTGGCTGTAGCTACCTAAGGTAGTATGTGAGGTCTGAAAATCAGAGAGGGAGGTGATGCTATGCGGGAGAGCTGTGAGCATGACCGCAGAAGAACCGCAGAGTTGAGGGCTAGTCGTGGGGTAGAATAAAGCCTGCCTTCCCTGCCAGGTCTCAGTATTTGTTTATTGCCTTTTTCATTTGGATTTTCTTCTTGTTTTTTTAAAGAACACACAAAAATGAGAGATGAATCTCACTTGCCCTAACTTGGTAAAAAAAAAAAAGACATTTTCTCATTGTTTTTTGTACCCATCTACTGCAGATTCAGGTCTCGCTAAACATTAAAATGTAAGCAGTCTCTCTGAAAACCACCCTTCTCAACATCTTTCTCAATCCAGACTTGTTATAAGGCACTTTACTTGCATTAAACTTAAATTCATCGGTGTTGTATTCAAACCTGTTGCTTCTTCCTGTTATTTATTGGTAGTCCTTATGACGAATAAGAAGGGAAAAGTGTTGTGTTCATGAAGGAAATGGCTCCCATATCGTTTGTCTGTCTTGTCTCTTCTTTTAATTGTGCCTCCCTTCTAGGTGCATGTCATGCTTTGTGAGAGCTGTGCACTATTTTCTTGGTAGATTGAGACTTATGAGTCAGAGGGGGAATGATCAGAGGAGAAAGATTTATCCCAGTTACTGTTCAAAGGCTGCATTCTCTCTCTCTTTGGGTATATGCACAGGGGTGCAGGAGGAAGGTGTTTTTTCAGGCAGTTGAAAGAGAAATGGACTTCTCTGTCTTTTGGGTTGGGGGTTTTTTTTGGTGCCCCAGTCTTCTTGTTCTTCATAGGATAGATGTATTATTGATGGCAAGCAAAGCCAGAGATTCTGTCCCTGTAAATATCAGACACATGAAAAGACCCAAGTTGGGAAATTCAGATGGACTGTGGGTGTCCTAACAGAGCTGTGCCTCGGAAAGGCAGGGAAGAAATCCACTTCCAAAATGGGAATGAGAGTTTGAGCTGAAGCTCCATGGCTAAACAAAGTCCTGGTAGTAAAGAAGTCCTGCTTTGAGGACTGCCCAATGCCTCTCCTTGACCACCCTTCTCCGCCTGACGTACGTCACGTGCATCTGGTACCGTAAAAAACTCTGAGCATTTGTTTTGCAGTTGTGCAAGGCTTCCAGGTCTGTCTTTGTAAGCACGCAGATCACCCCCAGTCCTTGACATGGACTACGGTACCCCCACCACACACAGAGGACAAACATATTTTTAAATCCAGATGGTGGTATACCTCTGTAGGGTTCGGCGTTCGGAAGATCTCGCGATGTCACGGAAAGTTAGAGGGTTAGTCGCAGCCTTATGATGTATCTGTAATCCCGCCTACCCTTGTTAGTATAAAAGGAATTGACTGCGCAATAAAAGGCGGAAGTTGGTGCTCACACTGTGTGAGTTATCTGTCTCTTTCCCTGGAGTGATCTAATCGTGGCACCTTGATATGTGGCAAACGCTACATACCTCTCCAACCCCGTGAGTCTCAAATGTCCGTGCGGCACTCCTGTGGGTATACAAGGCTGTTCCTGGGTCTGTGCTTAGTTGCTTGGCTTACCGAAGTTGCTAGCCCAGTCTTCCTTCCTTTTCAGAAGAAACTGTATATGATCAGGGAGTTACATATAGGAGAAGACACTAATTTAAGGATAGCCTTTATTCTGATAAGGAAGTGTTTAAGAATGCACTATTTAGTTGTCTCCACCATGAGCGATTAAAAGCCTCTACATACTAATATCAAACTGGGATGCCTTGCAATTCCTGTTGACATAACTTTTAGCCTGGTTTCCTAAGGAAAACTGGCTATCCTTTTCCAAAGGAAATTGCTGTATATCTCTCAGTCAGCCTTCCCGTTAAGTTCTTAAGCATAGCTGAACTTGATCAGTAGCTTAACAGAATGGTAGACATCTCAAAGGTATTGTTGTGGTTTAACCCCAGCCAGCAACTAAGCACCACGCAGCTGCTCACTCGCTCCCCGCCCCCCCATCCAGTGGGATGGGGGAGAAAATTGGGAAAAGAAGTAAAACTCGTGGGTTGAGATAAGAATGGTTTACTAGAACAGAAGGGAAGAGACTAATAATGATAATGATAACACTAATAAAATGACAACAGCAATAATAAAAGGATTGGAATGTACAAATGATGCACAGTGCAATCGCTCACCACCCCCCGATCGACACCCAGCTAGTCCCCGAGCAGCGATTTCCCTCCCCAGTTCCTATACTAGATGGGACGTCGCATGGTATGGAATAGCCTGTTGGCCAGTTTGGGTCAGGTGCCCTGGCTGTGTCCTGTGCCAGCTTCTTGTGCCCCTCCAGCTTTCTCGCTGGCTGGGCATGAGAAGCTGAAAAATCCTTGCCTTTAGTCTAAATGCTACTGAGCAACAACTGCAAACATCAGTGTTACAAAGGTTCTTTGCATACTGAACTCAAAACCTAGCACTGTACCAGCTACTAGGAAGACAGTTAACTCTATCCCAGCTGAAACCAGGACAGGCATTTAGTTCCTCTCTGCTTTGTGAAAACTGATGGTAGGATAAGAAAGGGTCCCGGTGAAGGAATGGATAGGAGAGAGAGAAGCTGACTTCCCAGAGTTGCTGTCTGGCTGAGCAGTGCTAACATCCTCTCTATGTAATCAGCACATCTGTAGCTGTGAACGAGGCGCCATATGTGACCACACAAGCAGGCAGGCGCTATTTGGAGGAAAAGCCCAAGGAGAGCAGAGCAGCAGGAGAGACAGCAGATCAGAGAATGTGTTGCTGTGGGGAAGGTAGGAAAGATGTAAAGCACAAGTGCCTAAGAAACCAGTCACAGCTTGTGCTGCAGCTTTGAGTACTCGAAGTGCTGCTAATGAAAGGTACTCTTGTCACTACTGTTATGCTATAAATCGTGTGTAATCACCCTGGTGGAGTGGACCACATATCTTATTTGGGTTAATTCTATGCCATGACCCCCTGGCCTCTTGGCATGTGGTGACACCCAGCGTGGTCTTTCTGTGCACATGCAGAGGTCGAGGGTTTCCTGATGTGAACTGAGTGTCCTGGCGTGTCACCTAATAGGGAGGAGCAGCTGGGTTTTCAGGCAGAATAGCACTGGAAAGGGGCTGGTGGCCACCTGGCCTATTCCTCCAGCCTGCAGCTTGCCCTTGAAGGGCAGTTGGGAGGAGGGGAATGTGGGCTCTGGAAGAGATTTATTGTCCTGGCAGTCTGTGCATGTCCTGTGGTCCATAAGTTGCTCATCCTGTTATTGAATTAAGGCTGTCATGGTGTATCTTTGATTCCCAATGAGAAAATGGGATAGTGGCTTTCTTAGTCTTGGCAGTCGGAGAGAGTGTGATGAGCTGAGCTAAGTGTCTTTGATGAATTGCTGAAGCTTTGAGTTCTTTAATTTGCATAAGCAAGAAGCCTTAAGAAGGCACTCCAAAGGAAATTCCTATACAGTTTCATCTGCTTTTAAATGGCTGGCTGATGGCAATGAAGTTACGTGGTACGTTGTACTGTGATGCTTTCCTAAAGGATGTGGTAAAACATTCTCCAGATCCAATCCAATCAAGGACAGATTTGGTTTGGTTTTGAGACCACAAAACCTGCAAGTAAGAGTTCAGGAATATTTTGAAGGGAATAACAACAATAGCAATCATGCAATGACCCAAAATAATCTTAAGGCTGATGGATAAGAGCTTAATCTTTGCTAACGTCCTGCGTTTCTTCTTCGTGTGAAGAGCTTTGAAGGAGGAGGAAAAAGGGATACTTAGCTCCAGTTAATTGAGTATGACAATCAGATCTGGAGAGAAAACTGTGTTCCGTCTTGGGAAAACGCTAGCCATTTATGGCTTGAAAGATCAATTTGAGATTTGTTTTTTTGATGAAACCCAGGAGAGAATCTATGCTAAACCTTTCCCTGGGACACATTGGAAGTCCCCATAGCTGTTGCAGGTGTCATGCATCCAATGGATTGAATTGTTGGTTCCCCCAGGAATGCTATGACTCCCAGCTATGGGTTGCTGGGAGTCCCCTGTTTGCCCCCCCCTGCTCTGTGTATCTCTCTTTTGACCCTGTGCTTTCTGATGAAGGTTTTGTCTGGTTTGCCTCCCCATGCAGAATGATGTTTGGTAACTGCTGTATTTTGCTGGAGATTCTTTTGCCAGAAATTCTAAAGCCCAGCCTAGCAGTGCCTTTGCAGATAGATAGCAAGGTGTAGGTAAGCTGCCGTGAAGTGTCAACACCCCTTACCCACCTAACTTGCTAATGGCTGTTCTTTATCTGGTTTTTGCCTGTTAGGCTGCCAACTGGCAACTTCTAGAAACTCTTTTATGTAATAGAAAGGTCTGATTTGGAAATTATCACACTATCCATCTGAGTACTCAGCACGTGCTGATGTCAGAGCCGCTGTGCCTGTAGTTTGCGGATTGGGACATTTATTTGTAGTTGTAATAATTTTTGGATCTGAATCTACTGAAGTGTTCACAGCAAGACTCCTAAAGCTATCATGTGTTAGCTGGTTTCCACGTGAACTTTATAAATGGATTTAAACTTTATAAATTGACTCCGGTTGTTTTGAAACCAGGCCTGTAGTTTAAATGTGCTGTCAGTGCAGCACCAGTCCTCTGGCAAGGAGCAATCTTGTATCTTGTTTTGGTGGAAAGGCCTTTATTCTGAGGTGTGGCAATTGACCCAGGAATGTGGGCTTTGGGTCCCCATTTGTGCCCAGGGCTTCCTTCTGTTATGTATGTAGCTTTGATCTGTCTCTTCTTTCATGTGAGCTCTTGCAGTTCCTTGTCAGAGCAACTTTTCTCTCAGCTCAGCTGAGAAAGGGCTAGACCTGAAGCTGTGTTTCTTTTAAATGAGAGCTACTGAAGAGCATTTCTTGTAAACAGGAAAGCTCTCAGAAGCTTCTTTTGCTTCCTCTTAAATGATGTGCGCAAGCAGCATTTAGATCAGTGTGAGCATCTGTAGTTGGAGTTTCTAAGAAGAAGGTAACATTTCTCTTTGCAGTACTTGGAACCTCAAGGCTGATTTTTGTCATGTAATTGTCACCAGTAGTATCTGCTCCTGAATCAAAAAGATGCTTGTTATCCTACCGGCTGCTTGTAGCAGTTACAAATAAGTCTGCCCTAATTCCAAACAGTATTACTCAAATAAAGTAATACTCAGATTCATTCTGAAGATGTTGAGAAAGTTGGATTCCTCTTCTGGCACTGTACCTCCTTGTGAGAGTTTCTTTGCTTCCTAAAGAGTTTTAAAGTTGCTTCTAATGTGATTACCTGCAATGTCTGCAGTACTTGAGTAAAAGAATGAGAGAGTGTAGTAGTGTAAATGGGGTGGGCCAAAATTGGTGTAAATTGGCATAAAACTCAGTTGACTTCTGTGGAGTTATACTGATTTACCGCAGGTGAGTGTGTGGCTTGGTATTTCAAAGCAGTGCTTGTGCACTGAAAGGTGCCTCTTTGTGGATTAATGTTAGAAATCTGCTAAACTTGGCAGAGTGTTTTTGCTGAATCATGAGCGATGCTGTTGAGTGATGTGTTAGTCAAAGTGGCCTGGGCTAGATACAGCAAATTCCCGTCTGTGGAATGCCCACTGGCTTTCACAAAAACTCCGTGAAGCTTGCAGACTTGGAATCAGTATGGCCTTTAACTGTTGACCTTTTTTCTCCACTGCTTTAATGCTGATTCTAATGTAGCCAAGGCACTTTCTGAGCACCTGAGGATGGTGTTGGCAAGCCATGAGCTGACATGTAGGTTTTCTTTGTGTTGCTTGGGCTTTGCGTGTTTGCTCATTGCATTAGTTCTCAGAAAAAAAAATGTGCTTAGTGCTTTTCTGCTTTATAATTCATTATGTAATATAAATATTTGTGTTATCCTGATACATCAGCTCTTCTGCTAGCAAGTGTCTTAATTTCTTACAAAACCTGCTGGTTGGTATCAACAGAATACAGGCTCCTTAGTTTTGTGCTGCAGCAGAATATCAGCTGTATTGCTCTCTTTTTTCCAAACTCATTTCATTTTTTTCTGAATTGAGGTTAAACTCAGATTTGTCATCTTCTATATGTCATTCTTTTTGAAGCAGCGGTACAATAATGACTGAAAATTTTATAATAGCAGAAATGGATTCAATCTATTTTACACAGATTGGTTTCCGCCCCGGTTGCCCGTGCCCCAGCATGGCTGTGTTATGGCCTATACAACTGTGGTTTGTGCTGTTTAACATTAATGACCTGGATGATGGGGCACAGTGCACCCTCAGCAAGTTTGTAGATGAATACACACACCACCACCACCCCCAGCCCCCAAAAGAGGGGGTGTGGTTGTTAGACCTGGTGGGTGTGTTGCCATCCAGAGGGACCTCCACAGGCTGGAGAACTGGGCTGAGAGGAACCTCATGCAGTTCAGCAAGGGGAGGCACAAAGTCCTGCTCCGCGGCAGGGAAAAACCCCACGCCCCAGTATGTGCTGGGGGCTGACTGACTGGAAAGCAGCTTTGCTGAGAAGAAGCTTGGGGTCCTGGTGGACAACAACTTAGACGATGAGCTGGCAATGTGACCTTGCAGCAAAGGCGGCGGCCAACAGCATCCTGGGTGGCATTAGGAAGAGCGTCACCAGCAGGTCCATCTTCTGCTCTGCTCAGCACTGGTGAGGCCACATGTGGAGTGCTGGGTCCAGTTCTGGATTCCGTAGTGCAAGAGAGACAGGGACGTACTGGAAAGAGTCCAGCAAAGGACCATGAAGAAGATGAAGAGACTGGAGCATCTGACATAGAAGGGGAGGCCAGGAGAGCTGGGACTGCTCAGGCTGGAGGCGAGAAGGCTTGGGGGAAGCTTATCAATATAAATACCTGACGGAAGGGAGCACACAAGATGGGGCCAGGCTCTTCTCGGTAGTGCCCAGTGATAGGCCAAGAGGCAGAGGGCAAAAATGGAAATTCAGGAAATACCATTCAAACATAAGAAGCAGCTCTTTTTTTTTTTTCTTAAATGGTTTTTGGGTTGGATTTTTTTTTTGTTTTGGGGTTTTTTTTACTGGGAGGGGTAGCCAGACCCTGGCAGAGGTTGTCTAGAAAAGTTGTGGAATCTGCATCCTTGGAGATATTCAGAACATGATGGGACAGAGTCCTGGGCAACCTGCTGTAGCTGACGCTGCTTTGAGCAAGGGGGTTGGACTAGATGATCTCCAGAGGCCCCCTCCAGCCTCAGCATTTCTGTGGTTCTGTAGTGGGAACAGCGAAGCTGAATTATCACCCTGTGAGTAAAATCCTAGCATCTGATCTGCATTGCGGATCTGTTGTCTGCATTGTCTGCACGCATCTGCTGGGTGGAACTCCCTCTAACATCAGTATGAAGTAGAGGTCTGCAGTGCAGATTGACAGCTGGGATTTTTCTCTGGAGCGTTTCCCCATCTGTGTTTGAGACAAACCAGGATAACATATTTTAACTTTTTTCCTCTGTAAACGGAGTGTTTTGTGAGTTGAGTGTTCCATAGAGAAGTTTATTAAAAGGCAAGCTTCATCTCCCAGTCCTGGAAGAAAAGTGGCACTGAGTTGACAGCTCAGATGATAGGAAAGAAGAAACTCATGTGACGAGATACTAATACAGGTCCGCAAGTGTAATTTAAATTTGTCTGAACAAGTTTCCTCTAAGGAGGGAGGGGAAGTGCAAATGACAGAGACAACTTCCATAGAGAAGCAGTGAAAACTTTTTTATCAGTTCATTGTGAGTTGGGTAATGGTCTTAGTGAGATTATCTGTAGCCTTAGAAAGCATTAGTTTATTTCCAGGGTCAGCCAAATGCTTTGATCTGTTTTGAATCAAAGCCTGGTCACAGAGGTTGCTGCTTGTTGCTTCTGCAGAAGCATTTCTGGGGGTCCTGCTGAGCTTTCTCTAGGTCTTAAAAAATACTGCTTAAATTTTGATCTTTGCATAGATACTAGACTAAGGTGGCATCTATTTGTAACCAGTACTCTCTACTAATGTTGATGTCAACAGAGAACTTGGCCTAAAATACTACATGGGAAATTTTCTAGTGTATTTCCTCCAGCCCTGAGATAAGACAAAGTGATAGGAAAGCAAATAAGCCCGTTCTCTCATTAATCTTTCAATTGCTGAATTTGTGTGTCTATTGATGTGCAAAATGTGATTCTACTTTTCCTTTGTCTTGTCAAAGGTGAAGTCATCTTAGTGACACTCTTCTGCCCACAGACACTTTCTTGGGAACTACCTGTTAAATCCTTTCAGTAGCTGGCTTCTAAAATTCTCTGTTTTTGTTTGGTTTTGTTGGCCCAGGCATGGCCTCAGATGTGAGAGCAGATTCTCTGCCAGTTTTATCCGTGCAGTTTTATCAGAGTACCTGCCTTTAGCAGGGCTGTACCAGTATATGCCTAAGGCAACTAAGATGTCACAAGCTGAATGGCATTAGCTAATGGAGTGCAATTCAGATGGAGAGCAAGGTAATCAATCAACCAGTTCTCTGTTCTCTTCTGAGTGCCTTCATACTTCTGTGGGAATTTCAAGGACTCTGGTGATAGAAACAAAGCACCAAAAGCTAACTTGACTCAAAATTTCAGATGGGTAGCATGAACAGCGACCATCTGTGGTGGGTTTTTTTTTTTTTTGAACAGGATATATTTTGTGGAGAGGAGGTGAAAGAAACAGGTTTGCTATGTGACCACATTGAGATAAACAGTGGCTTTGTTGAACTCTGAGACAAAATGCTGGCTTTTGAGGGCCAAGTATGTGCAATTTGTAGAGTAAGTCCCCATGGCTGTAGCTCTGGCTAGACAACTGCACCCATGTTCATGCTGTTTGACATCCCCAGTACAGAAAGGCTGAGTGCTGCGAGGGATCCTTGCTATTCCACAGCACCTGACTAGGGTCTGCCTAGTCTTGGAGAGCATTTGTGCCATACTTGACTTCTCTGTAACCCTGCGGACCCCAGGGCCACCTCACTGTTACCTTTGTAAGTGACTCTGCCCCATGTCCTCCTTGGCTGTTCTCTGGTGACCACGGAGGGATTGTTTTTCAGTGGGATGTTACTAACAAGACAGGAAAGGCAGGAGGGGTTCAGCTGTTTTGTGCGGGACAGCTAGAACTGCAGGTAAGAGAGCTGAGGTGACCTCCTCGTGGTCATGGATAACCAGCTGGTTCACATGCAGGGGTCTAGCTCCTGTGCCAGTTTTATGTTGTTGCATCGTGAGATTTTGTGTGATTTTGTTGTTGTTGTTGTTTTTGGGTTTGTTTTTTTTTGCGATTCTTACTGAACCAAGGCCTGTCACCTCAGGCTGTTTCTGGCAGAGTGACACCAGCATCCCTTGGTAGGACTGGATTTGCAGGACTGGGCTGTGGGCTAATTGAGCTGGCAGAAAGTCTGGAGTAGTGCCAGGTCTGGGATGAGCTGCCCAGTCCAGGAGGAGAGGGTGGTGGTCATCATCCTCTGCCTGCACTAAACTCGCATTACCTTGTGGCCTTCCTCGCTTGGCACCAGCCTGTTCAATGTCAGCATTGGAGCATGCAGGTGTGTGAAACTACAGCCATCTGGCTTGTCCTCGACTTAGCGATGAAACTAACAGTCGCTTTCTGACAGAAGGCCATCCTTGGCTGGGCTGGGCATGTCCACGGGTTCCCTGTTGTGTAGCATCTACTGGAGGATAGTGTCCATTTGTGTGGCACTTAGCATTTTCCTGGGATGACTGCCATAAGCATTCCATTTATGCTAGTGTTGCTGATCAGGTCTACGATTTCTGCGTGTTTTAGGGCTTTTGTCTGTCCCGAACTTGTAAGCAGTCAAGACCCAGGTGTTAGTTTAGTCTTGTGAAGCCCAGTGGCAGGTACCTGATCAGCAACCTCCTTGCTTGGTGCCCGTGTTGAGATGACATCATGACTGGTTACGGTGAGGCATCGTTGCCTCTAGTTTTCTGGGCCACACTGGCTATAGCATCGTGCTGACCTGGCCATGTAACTACAGTGTTTTGGGCTATGCCTCTTCTCCAGGGGTACATTGACTAGCGATGCTTCAGGTGGCTTGCGTCCAGAAGATGCATCCAAACTACATATGAGTGCCAACTGGAAAGTGCATCAAAAGCCCACTATTTTCAAAGCGTTACTGCTTGTTGAACAAAGGCTGGTGCCTTGCTGCAGCCTAGGCAGTGTGGACATATGGCCAACTTAGCCTGCGAAGCGGCTTTGAGAAGATCATCTCAATAGAACCAATGGAGAGTTGAGAGAGGATCGCTGAGTTCATTTTATACCTATTTCCTGAAATTTCTTCTTCTCAGCTTTATTCTTCTTGGTCATATATTTTTAAAATGAAACTCTTCTTTACGGGGAAAAAAAAAAGAAAAAAAATTCTGGCTCTGTAGTTTCCAGGCAGCATGGATTATAAAATGAAATAACCCAACTGTATATTTAGAAGCATGCAAGTAAATGTCTCATAGCTAAACTTAATATAAAGGTACAGCTAATTGGAAGTAGTATGTTAACACAGAGAATAACGGTGTACTTATTTCCCATTTCACAAGGTAGGAAACAGACTTCAGTTAAATGAAATTGCAATGAAAATCATTATTATTTTGTTGTATTTCTGAGGAAGAAAGTAAACCTTGGAAATTTCTCAGGTGATTTTGGAACTTTCTTCTATTGTGGGTGTTCTTTCAACTTTAAAACATTTTCATCAGCATTTTTTGATGCCTGTAAAAATAGTAATAACGTAGGAGACTAGCAATATTAGATAAACAATTGCCAATTAAATCAATCTCACTGTTAAAACACAATATGAAAATGTACACTGCAAAGCAGCATGGAAAAAATGCATAGAAAAATGGTAATGCATGATTTTCAGAATCACGTGCTTTGTGTTTTTTACATGCCTGTTTAGTGGTTTGTCATAGTCCTTACCAAAGAGTCGTGTAAGGAACCAGCTTTGCCAAGGACCTTCCTTGCAACACTGTCCTTGGGATACCTAGTTTGTGACAGCAAAAATGGGAATGCCATGGAAAGGAAAATGAGGAATGAGAGTAGATGGATGGTTTTCCGTGTGTGTGCATGTGTAGGTAGGGAGAGCCCTGGACCATTTCATGAATGTCAGGCCAGGATCCTGCTGAGAGATGCTGGTGGTCCTGCAGGATAACTCAGCCCCGGATTGTCTTCCTTCTTCAAGTGCTGTGCTCTGTGAGAAGCCTGAAAAAGGTGGCATATGTTGGAAAAGCAGGGCGTGTGGTACCAAGTACCTGCTTTTTTTTACCCTGATAGGAGAGGAGGATTTGTGGCCTGTCACAGACTGCAAGTTTCCTCTCTAGTGTCAGCAAGTGGGAATTTTGGTCCTTCCAGGGCAATATCGTAGGTTGAGACCTATGAAGACACTGCAACAACTCAGCCAGGTGGGAAGCCTGAAACCATACTGAGGGACAAAACTTGGCTGCTAGAAGAAGCATTAGAAACTGGCAGTGAAGTTTGTCATGAACAGGTCCAGTGAGGAACCCGCTATGTTGTGCTCATCTCTGAGGAGATGAAAACCCACAGCTGAATACTAAGCAAAAAGGGGGGAAAAAGGAGGAGGAAGAAAAAACCAAGCAGCATCGTTTGGAGGAAAGCACGCATTTTTCACTCTCGTGTAGAATACAGGAAGTTGGTTTCAAAAGTTTTGTTGTTGTCATTACCTCTTTGATAGGAGTAGTTCATGCTGCTGCAGGAGAATCACAATTAAAACTGATGACGGTGTGAGGGTAGCGTCCATGATAGGAGGCAGCGCATTCCCCTCTCTCTGTGTTGGCTTGCAGAGCCTCGCTCCTCAGTGAGGGGGGCAGGCTGCCACACCGCTCTGAGCGTGGAGGCGGGTGATTTTGATGCTGAAGGTCGTGCCCAGCTCCTCTTTCATGTGCCACAGGTCTGTGACTAGCTGATGAGTGTAGCTGCCCATTATGTATATGCAACGGGAGAGAAGAGGGCTGTTTTGCTGTGGCTCTACAAAAGCTGTGGACAAGAAGACCCAATGACAGAGGAGCGATAGCTCTGATAAGCCAGACCTCTACGCAGTGTCTAATGTTAGTGTTTATCTGACCAGTGGGTAACTGGAAGTGTTGTCAAATGGCAGATAAAACCCTAAAAATGTGCACTGTGACCATCCTTTTACCATTCGTTGCAAGTAACCATGGGGCTAGGGATGCAAGAAGTCCGTTTTTGTTTCCCCGTTGTTCAGTTCAAGAGTGAAATCAGGAATAACTTTTAAGTGAGAGTCAAATGGACTCCAAGCCTGTAGATGAGACGAAATACAGGGATGGAGACTCTGATCTTGCCTATCCACAAAATGGCAGTGATTTAGAGATCAGTTTATGAACTTCTTACTTGCATCTATTTAATTTCATTCAGTAACTGATGTGTGCAGCATTCCCTTCCTGGCACACCTGGGTGGAAGAAGATGTTATCCTGCCAGTTCAGGCACTCATGCAGCAGCAGGAAATCATGAATAGAATAGCTGTTGTTTTCTTCCTTCCCTTCCTCTAGATGAACATCTGAAGTAAGGCAGAGGGGCATCTTTCCACACTGTCATTCTGTGCATTTCTCTTTCTTCAGCCTGTTTCCATTGTACTTTAATTTTGTGCAGAAGTGATGGCTTGCCCATGACACCTGGCTGATGGTTGTTCTCTCATTTGGCCCTTGTCATGGCAGAAGCAGGCGTACTGCGATTGCTTTACTCACCACGTTAGGCTATCAACCAGCATTTGTTGATCACTTGTGTGCTTGCAGATTTGAAGCTGTCATTCTTTCCATTTGCCACAGTTCTCTTTTCTTTTTTCTTCTTCTTTTTCTTTTTTTTTTTTTTTTTAAAGCTTCTGGCACGGGACACAGCCCTCGCTATACTTTAAGTAATCCTCTCTGCACCCTTCCCAAAATTCATGGCTATTATTCAAGAAAGCAAAGAAGGGTTCAATGAACAACACTGAGACAGAAAGAATGAAGTCCTGACAGTTTATATTTAATGGATGGCATTTTTTAAAATTCCTAATGAAATACCACAACCTTTTCTCATTTCAATTGTTGGCAATAGTTTTGCAGTAGCCCGGTGTGAATTTACCGTTCTCAGGCAAGAGAGGAGCCCTGTTGGTGGGAGAATTGTGCGGGTGGTGTAACACATAGAGCTTCCAGCTCACCTTCCTGTTATTCAGATGCCAGAGTCTGTGATCAGTTGTATACAGCAAGTTGCCTATATTTGTGTTTCACATTTTGGTGGCACTTGCAAGATACCTACTGCTATGTATTAGTCTTGTATTTTGCCACTAGTAGGAGATTGCTGCTGAGCTGATTCATCCTTGTGGAGAATGAAGTCATATATGTAAAAAGTAAATTATTTGGCATGTGCTTGACTTACTACCCTGACTTTTTATGATGTTGTGAGTCCAATTCAGAGTGTTTGTCCTCACCTTCAGTGATCTGGATTGGCTGTAGTTGAAGCTGCAAACGAAGGCTGTGGTCAACAGCCTTCTGGACAGTGGAGCTTTTTCTACAAGTGTACCAGTCTGTATGGACGATGGAAATAACTTTAGCTTTCAATGCAGCTTTTTCTGCATTTTAATGGAAACTTACAATTCTGAACGAATCCTGTGTGCAAAGGTGGCTGGGTTAAAATCTAAGAGTGACTCCTAGGCACACAAGAACAAGGGGAAGTTTGACAGAAACTGGTCCAAATTCATGCAAGCATTTGGACGAGTTAGCACAATTTTTTTTTTTTAATAGACTGGAGGAGATCTTCTTGGCCTCGTTAAGGTATCTTTCAAGGTTGTTAGTTCCTGCAACAGAGAGGTTTCCGTAGTCATCCTGAGCCCTTTCAAGCATGGGATGTTTGGCTGAGCAACATTAATTGAGGAGTGAGGAGTTTGTGGAGTCTGCTACTAATAGATGAGTACTAATAAGGTGATCCAGGAGAATGTAATAGTTTATGAGGTTGCGGGGGGGTATAAAAGAGGTAGGTTTCTGTTTTTAACAAAGGCTGCCAAATGTCAGTGTGTAATTTATGATCATTTCAATAAAGGCTGCTTTTAGATTGAATACAAAGGGGAAACAGGCATGCCTGTGTGGCAGATTTATGCCCGAAGTCCTGTACTTTCAAGTGAAATTTGAGAACAAGTAATTCTTAAACCATATTTACTCTGTCCGCTGTAAGTTAGGAGTAAGTAGGTGTGTATCAGGCTGATAAAGGAGAAGTCAGATGCTGTCATCTGATTTTACTGAATGAACCTAGTCTACAGCGTCTCTCTTGGCTCTTCTCCTAGAGACAACCTAGTGCTCTCTTTTTGGCATCTGCATGGAGATACTGTTGCATTTGTTTTTTCCTTGATGGCAATTTTGTTGCCCAGTTGACAGCTTAAGAAAATGTCTTCTCTAAGCAAATTACCTGCAGTTTGCCAAGGGCAGGACTGAGGTTTGTGTGGGAAACCATCTTGGTTGTTGTTCATTGCTGATTTTGTTTGGTGTCAGAGGTCTTTGCTGTGCTGGAGGTCTCAATTTCAGGACAGAGTGACAATTAGAGCAGTCAAAAATTCCCTCCTCCTTTTGAGGTTCCTTGCATGTTGATGCAGCTCCCCAAACGTTTTCCAGAGGCAGCCAGCCATATAATTTGCTGGAACAGCAGTAAGGTAACCTTCCAGGTGCTGTCTGCATTGCTTGTCTTCTCATATCTCTGAGAAGGGATTTGATGGTGGGGAAGAGAAAGCAGACTAGAAGCAGAGAGTACGTGTCATTTTTGTATAGCTTTTTTTCGTTACCGTGGTTCTAGAAGAGGGCAGGGTGTGGTGTGTCAAAGCCAGGGCAGATAAAACGTTAGTACACAAACTTCCTACTTTGTCTTTCCTTCCTGTACAAATAAGCCAGTACTTTATCATGCATGAACACAGCTAATGTTGATGAATGGTGAAACCGTGTAGCATGGAGGCAGCAGTGTTCTGGGATTACCATATTCCCCAGTGGATATCTGCAAGTGCTGCAAAAGAAAGAAACAACACGGAGAAAATGTAGGATGTGACTGATGCGCAGTTATCCCACGTGCTGCCGAGCAGACAGTCTGTGACTTCTGTGTCCAGAGGGACTGTTTATTAAGGAGAAATTGTACAATTGTTTTGTGTCTCCTTCAAGTGGCTTGGATTATGCGGCTTTGCGTGCTCACAGCAGCATAATTCCTCTGGGAATGTCCACCCAAGGAGAACCGATGTGGATGTGCAGAGCTCTGAGGTGTCCTGGGAGTTGTGGAGTGGCAGGGCTGCAAGGCAGCAGGAGCATTTCTTTGCTCCCGCAGAATGCAGAGGCTGAATGCAGAAACATAATAGCAAATTATAGATCTTTGTGGGTCCCAAGCAGTGTGAAAAATCTGCCCGTTGTCCTTTTAGGCAGTAGTGGGGTGGAGGAAGAGATCTCCATAGCCATACCTGGTCTATGGGTTTTTTTCCATGTGGGCAATGAAAGGATATGCCTTGGCATTTTTGAAATCAGCATTTTCTGCTTGTGTGGTTTTCCATCCAGCCTGAATGTTCAGTGATATTAAAGCATCTTTTTACCTTCCCTGGTAATGGAAAAGAGTCTACACTGGCACATATCGCATTGTACCCACCTCAGGAACATTGCGCTCGGTGAAAGACCTATGATGTAAATGAGCATCAGACTGGTGGATTTACAGGCGAGGGATGTTTTGGAGTTGCACATACAACTGGACTGCTGTAAAACTTAGAGATGTTTTAAAACTAAAAAAGTGTTTTTAAAACCTGAAATCAGTTGTTTGTTTTGAGTGGGCCCATGTTTAGAGATGGAAATACTGAGTAGAGTGTAAAACAGTTGGAATTACAGAAATGAAGGATGTAACCCAACTGGCTTACCAGTGGTGGAGATGTAAGGATAAAAATGAAACGAATTGCAGATTAACCTCTTAACACTTTGTTGTACGTGTGACAGACAAATCGCTGATCTACCTGTGCTGATTCCCATTTCTCTATGATTCATGTACAAAACCTCACACTCTGCAGAGTGTGTGAAAGATGGTCAGCCTTTCAAGCCGTATCACTGTGTAATCTTTGTATTAATCACAGAGCAATAACTTGAAATAACATTCAGGGTAGGTGAAAACAGCATTGGACTCTAGCCTTTCTGTTGTCATCTTCACCTCTGGAAAGAAACTAAAACTATAAGGTGTGTTGCAGTGAAGCTTACAACTTGCAGTTGAGTGAGTAGGTGTATCCTTGTTTTCTCATGTTGAGATATGTTTCTTCAGCTATGACATAAATAACCGATCATTTGAAACGAACACATGCATATGTATTTTATAATCTGAGGTGTGTAGTTACAGGACAGTAAGTTCCATGCTGGCGGATAGCAGTGTAAAGATAATATACAGCAGGTTTTTCCAATAGCTCAGCTAACTTTATGACTAGAAAACTTGCTTCCAACAATTACGAACTGAGATTCAGAAGGAAAAAAAGCCATCAGTACAGTGTGAAGTATTTTCAATGCTAAACTGTGTGCATGTGTTTTTCCTTTGGAGGCAGGGCTACAAACCATGCAGAAACACACAAGCATACTTGAAGAGCTGCTGACATTTACTACTCCCTGGTAATTTCTTCTGGAGAAACAAACAAATCCCCCATCAAGCCAAAACACACCCTAAGGGGCAAGACACTTGTATTTGTCAAGTATGTCCAAGTGGAGAAGGACTGTTAAGTACTCAGCTCAAAGGAGTCCTCTTAGCTGCAGATTTTTGAAAACAGTTAATAAAAGCAGCAGTTCTTGCTCTTGAGAAGAGTACTGTCCAGTTTCAGAAGGCAAATCCTCTTCCGCTTTCTCCCTTCTCACCCAGTAAATTCACTGTATCGCGTGCATCTTAGTCCTGTGTTTGTCTACGCTGTGGATAGAGGATGCAGCACCCATCCTGGATGCACCAAATGAGACTGTTTTACCCACCTCGTTAGCCTTTGCACAGGCATTGTCTCAGGAATGCCAGATTCTGTATGTGCGGGTACCTGTGGGAATCCTACGTATACCTAAGGGTTGACCAGTTGATGTTGCCAATGAGACGGCATTCAAAGCAAGCTGTGATGAAAATAGCCCTAGTAAGATAAGTTGCTTTAAATGAGTATGCCTGTATGAACGAGTGAATATTGATAAGCAATGCAGGTAATTAAGAAAGTGTATAAGAAAGGTCTCTGTGCATACAGAGTGTCTGGCACAGGATGCACGTTAGGCACCTATCCATCAGGTAATTTTAGCAGAGCTTGAACTGAAGCAGACTCTTTTTATTTTCTTTGAAACACTGAGCTTTATTTTTGTTAATACATCTGCCAAGGTTTTGATTAATTTTAGAAGTCCTGATCTCTAACTTGCCTAGTTTCTCAAGCTAAGGAGAACAAGCTTAATCTATCAATATTTACTTTCTGCAAAGTGGTAATACTTTCTACATCAGCTTTTATGGTATGCAATTTAATTATGGAACAGCTGCATAACAGCTTGACTTAAAATCAGTTTTACATAAAGAGGACAACTTTAGGAATACAGATACGTAGAGCGTATCAATGATGTTTTGCTAACTGAAGGGGACGTGCAAGAGCATGCTGTGAAATATCATTCACAAAGATATTTCTAAGTGTACTAAGGCGAAATCGTACTGTACTCTGTGAGCACCCTCAAGTAGGATCCATGGTTCTAGTGCGAGGCAGAGGGGCATATGTGTAAAAGCGATGAAACCGTACCCCAAGAAGTTATAAATAATAGGGAAGTTTGGTTAATTGGTGTAAACGGTGAATATTGGCAAACATAACTGCAATACTCTTTCTTGGGAAACGGAGAATGAAAGTAGCTCTGGTGCGATTTCGTTGCGAGTTTCTTTGACCTGTGAATCAGCCTGTTGAGCCACAAGACAGCTCTGGAGTAAGTTCTTGGAATTAAGTTTTTTCAGTTTTTCCCTGGTCCTGTTCAGAGCAGAAGGGATGAGATATATACATAGGTATTTATGTTACAGTTTTGATAACAGACTCAAGATTTAAATGCATTTTAAAACATTTGGTCTCGTGGGGAGCAAAGCTTGGGTCAGTTAATGGGTTCTTGGGTTAGATGATGTCTGTCTGGCATTTGATAGCATTACTTGAAAACCAAATGCATGATTTATTTATCCGCTTTAGAGAAGGAGACATAGAGGAACATAGGAAGGCCGAGAATTACATGGACTGCGAAGTATTTTATTTGGGCTTTTGTCCAAAAAACCCCCTGCCTTTTCAGCAAACTGGTAAGATGTAAGGGCTCAAAAAATCATCGGCAGAGTAAGTCGACCAGACTGAGTGGAATTCTACCAACGATGCGTTCTGTGGTAACTCTAGTAATATAAGAGGTAGTTGTACCCATTTAGCAGTGCTCTTTTTATTTCTTTAAAAAGATGCTGTTGCCTCGTAATGGGAGGAATCCAAGTCCCATAATGGCCCAACATTCCGAAAGTCGACAGTGGGGAAGATCTGCTAGTGCAAGTAATTAATCAACAGGCAATACCTGGTGAGGGTGTGTTGGTACGGCTGGTGGAAAGCGCTCTCTCTGTGTGCAGTGGACAGTCTGAGCAGTACCCCGCTTCTTTGGAGGCAGAGAGTTACACTGTCGCTCGTGGCATCTGTTTTGTCTGGGATGTTTTTAGAGGCAACGCGTCTCAAAGTGTACTGCCCTGCTTGCACGTGCTGGAGAGGTAGCTTATGGCTGTTGCTTCCTTGGTAAGGAGAAGGAGGCAGCAGTGCTGTGCGTGGGGTAGGTGTGTAAGCAGGGGGTGAGGTGGCAGCAGGGCTCCTGCCTGCGTACTCCAGCCCCAAGTGTAGCCCTGGCCACAGGTGTCCAGATGTAAGTGTGGGGGCACAGCACGGAGGGAAAGGCCTTGCCCCTGTTGCCCCGAGCTCCTGATGCACCACTGCCTCGGCAGCCTCTGCTGCTCGCTCAGAGCCCTTCTGCAAACCCCACGTCTCCCCCACGTCCTGTCCCAGACTGCTTCCCACAGGGAGAATCTTCCCGCCCCGCTCCTTCCAGAAGGTGGAAGGGGAGTGATAACGGAGACTATAGTCGCTAATACAGACTTGCCCAGTGAGTCGTCATCGCAGGCGTCTTTGCGCCTCGCCCTGTTTGGCAGCCCCTCGCTGCAGAGCCCCTCGCCCTGCTGCAGAGCCCCTCTTCTGCCCCCTCCCAGGCCCCCGCGCCTTCCAGCTCAAAAATCCTGTCTTCTCTTCCAGCCCCAGCTCCTGGCACCGATTTCCAACACTCATCTACCAGCTGTACTTAGAAAAATGTCATTCAGAAAAGAGCCCCGCAGCTTAAAAAAGAGGACAAGGCTGAGAAAGATGGACCCATTGTAGACTTTGTCAGGCCCTTTATTTATCCTGTGATTAAGGTTGGGGTGACAGAGGTGTCGAACTCTGCAGAAGAACATTGCTGCTGTGGCAGAAGGTGCTTCAGAGGTAGGAGACAGCTGGAGCCCGCACGGGCAGCGTTTGGAGGGGGCCAAGGGAAAAGGTGCTGGGGAAAGAAGGATGTGTTTCTGCATATGGTGACCTCTGTGGGATTGTGCTTGTTGTCACAGGGTCATTTACTGTGTTGTTTCAAGGATGGGGTCTTTGTGCTTTTAGTCGGTTAGGAAACCAGCGGTACTTGGGCTTACATTTCACCTCTTGTTTTTTCTTTCATACTGTGTGCGCAGAGAAAGCGCAGGCTGGATTTAAACTGGGGCTGCTGTTTTCTTCTCCTGGAGATTGGTGAAACTTTCCTTGAACAGAGAGCAAAAGGAATTTGTTGGAGCTTTTGCAATAGCAGTGATGCGTCAAGGTTAGAAAAAGTCTAACCATGCATGAGGCTCCAGGGTCTGGTGGTACAGGAGAAAAAAGTTTGCCTGAAAATCAAAACTGTTGTCTCTAGAGTGCAGGAATGCATTTTCCTTTTGACTGTCGTGGGAAATGCAAAGCCAGGAACTGGCCCAGCAGTAAACTGATTTGGGGCTTGATTTCTTCACCCTTACACTGAGCACCTTATTTCAGAGGGCCTATTCGTGAAAGCAGCAGTAGTGCTCAAGGAGGAGGATGCTGTTCTGTTCAGTAGAGGGGGCAGAACCATCCCTTCTGAGGCTGCTTGAGCTACTGCTTGCTTTGGAAAGCAGCACAGCAACCTTCCTTCCCCTCTGCTATTTTCTTTGTGGGATTTATTTATTAAAAGTGAACCGAAGGATGTGCTGTGAACATCAGATTAACATGGCTATGCAAACGAAGACCCCTGGTATTTGATAACTTAGTGAGTGTGATTGCCTGGTCACCAGCTGTTAGAGTGAATCCTGGCGGAGAACAGGCAAAGGGGAAAGTCATCACTAGATTAAATAAGAAAAAAGCAAATAAAACCATCAATAACTCGCTAACAAAATACTTACCTCCCTGTCATCCTCAGGAATCCATTTCTTGTAGTTCTGCAATTCCCTGTTTTCTCTAGCTGAAGAAATGGTGTCATTATATTAAAAAAAAAATGCTGAAAGGATATATCCATTAAATAAAATTTACACAGAATGTCTTCGTATATAATGTTTTTTTTACCCAGGAAGATGAAAGGTACCTTCTTCTAAAACAGCACGGTTGTAGCTTAGTTCATGTATTCCTAAATACAGCTAAGCAAGCTGTCAACTTAAAGATTTGTCTAAGTTAGTAGCTTTTCTCTTAAATACAGCCTGTTAATGTTAGCATAAACGAACGGAAGGAGATAAAGAACGCTGTGCGCAACTGAAATTCCGGGGTTGATTTTCCGATAGGCAGAGTGAATTTGCTAAAATTAGAAATATTCCCACATACCTGAGTTAGCGTCTTCCTTTTTACTTCGGTGTCACTTGCTACATTAACAGTAGAGTGGTAATGATAGGTGTTTTCTGCCTGTGGGACATGAATGCTGGAAGAATGGGTGGAGGAATCTGGATCCATTCCTGAGATGACAGTACAAAAACCCTTTGCGTAAATTTATCCTTTTAAACCCAAAGGGTCTCAGTTTTGAAGCCTACCTTGTGGTATAGTCTGCTAAATATAATAGTGATGAAAATGCAAGAAAGGAAAACTTTACTCCGGTAGGCACTTTTAAATGACATGTTGTTACTTTGTAGAAGTGAACTCATGCCTTAGTTGTTGTCTAGCTGGTCAAAGCTACACCCACAGTCGCCTGTACCTCCTTTTCTGTGTCTTTCTATGAGGTCGTGATGGTATAATACAACACAGATCTGTGTTGCATCTCAGCGCCATCTTCCCTAGCCAACTTGCCAAACTAACACAACAAAGACGTGGTCTGAGGCATCACATGTTTGCTTGAGATTCCTCCAGTACTTAGGCAAGCCGGGAGGACGTTTGAAAGAGACGAACTGACGTTTCTAGCTCTGAATTTTTGGCTTGGCATTATTTACAATTCAGTATTAAAAAATGCTTGTAGGCTGTCATACATCAAGAAATGTTGGTATAATTTCAAAACAGGGGACTGACCAGAGGGCAGAGCAGAAATTTCAGTTGGTCGGTATGACTTCCTTAATGGCTTCCTTTAGTGAAGTTCAAAGCAGCTAAAGGACTGGGACAAACGTATGATCTGCGAAGCTCTTCCTGTGCATTTTGAAGGTCTGAGGACACTGTATGAGATGCAAACTACTACTAGATGCAAACTACTCGCTAGCTTTTGTCCCAAGCCTCAGCTGCTTTCCACTGAAGGAACCTGCAGCAAGGCAGTAGGAGACTGCAGCACTGGCAACATTAGGTGAACTCCCATGGTGGGGGCATGAAGCCAGCAGAAACATCTGCAGGATGGAGGGGGCTAAAAACCTGCACAGGACTGAATCCAAGACCTTTTTCTCCGTGGCAGACCTTGTTTATTAGGGTCTGGTGGTTTTGAGAAGGAGCAGCAGGTATTCCTTGTCTGGACCTCTCAGAGCCAGCAAGATGGATCATGCTGGATGGAGCAAGGACATTTGGTTTCCCTGAGGCGCTGACATCTCCAAGGTGGTGATACGAGGCATCAGGAATGGAAACCCACTTCTTTAGGAGAAGGAAAAGCCTGTGAGCTCAGCCTCTACAATAATTCCCCTGGCTGTGTGTCTGGCCCTGAGCGCCAGGAGCCCTTTCCAGCTCTGCTTTGCATTTTGCAAGTTGTTTCTAGAAGTGACCACTTTTCATGGGCGTGTCGCAGTGTGATGAATGACTGAGGATGATCAGGGAGGAGAACTGTCTCCACCAAGGCTCTGTGAGTCAGCTACCCCATGTCTAGCTGCTACTTTTCTGCCTTAAAAGCCTCAATATTCTCCACTCGGCTCACCTTCCTGCTGTTTCCTGGTCTCCAGATCCATTAGTCTGTCTGGGCTGGTACCCATTAAACTGCTGAACATGGGCTGCTCCAAGCAATCTAATCAGTGCTGCAGCTCTTGAAGGCAGAAACAGCAAGAAACTGAGTCACCAGAGCAGGCAGTCTGGCCCTTGGATTAAGAGAGAAGTTTTGTGAGGGCTTGTCATTGTTTGTGGAGAACCACGGAAGCTGCTGTGGACAGTATTTGATTGCCGTGACAGTGGTTATTAATAAATACTTTGCTAATGCAAACCAGCAGTATTCCTAGAGCCAATAGTCTTGAGTTTTGCAAGGTTTCCAGCAGCAGTGGTCTCTGTGCCACTTCCCAAATGCAGAGAGGCTTGTGCAACAGGGCAGTATTGTTACCTTACAGCCCCAAGTGAGGAAACCGAGGCACAGGCTTTCAAAGCATTTGGGTGCAAGGTTGCTCAGGCAGTCTGTGATAAGACATTGCCTAAGGCAAGTAGATCTGCACGTGTGCTAGGAGGACCATCGCTTGACTGAGCTGCATTTTACACTGGTACCTTGTATTGGGTCTGGCTGAGATGGAGTTAATACTCCCCATGGCAGCCCTCATAGCACTGTGCTCTGCATCAGTAGCTAGAAAGGTGTTGATAGCACACCAGTGTTTTGGCTACAGCTGAGCAATGCTGGCACAGCATCAAGGCTGTCTCTCCAACATTTTTGCCCCCCCCTCAATGGCAGGCTGGGGCAGGGCAAGATCTTGGGAGGGGACATAACCAGGACAGCTGACCTAAACTAACCAAACAGATATTCCATACCATATGACGTCAGCTCAGATATAAAAGCTAAGTAAAGGGAGACGGAAGAGGGGGGGCATTTTGTCTTCCGGAGCAACCACTACGCGTACTGAAGCCCTGCTTCCCGAGAAGTGGCTAGACATCGCCTGCTGATGGGAAGTAGAGAATAACATCATTTGTTTTTTTTCTTTGCTTTCGCGCGTGCAACCTTTGCTATCACTTTATTAAACTGTCCTTATCTTGACCCATGAGCCTTTTGTTATATTTTCTCCCCCCCGTCCAGCTGAGGAGGGGGAGTGATAGAGCGGCTTTGGTGGGCACCTGGCATCCAACCAGGGTTGGGATATCTGCCCCACTGTGGACCTCCCTGGACTGCAGGGGGACAGCCTGCCTCACCAGGGTCTTCACCACGGGCTGCAGGGGAATCTCTGCTCCGGCGCCTGGAGCATCTCCTCCCCCTCCTTCTTCACTGACCTTGGTGTCCGCAGGCTTGTTTCTCTTACATGTTCTCACTCCTCTCTCCCGTGGCTATTTACTGCGTCCCAACTTTTTTTCCCTTCTTAAAAATGTTATCACAGAGGTGTTACCACTATCACTGATTGGCTCGGCCTTGGCCGGTGGCGGGTCCGTCTTAGAGCCAGCTGGTATAGGCTCGCTCTCTCTCGAACACAGGGGAAGCTTCCAGCAGCTTCTTACAGGAGCCACCCCTGTAACCCCCCCCGCTACCAAAACCTTGCCACTTAAAACCAATACATTCCACCCCTCGCCTCTGTGTATCACATTTTTAAGAAATATCATTAAAATCTACATTCATCACACAAAATCTTCACTCACATTAACAAAAAGAATTCCCCACACCAAAATCAAAATAAGATCATCACAAAACCGACAAAAAGTGGACAATTTACACACATTCCACCCCTTGTCCCTTCACCACAATTACAACAATAAAATTTCCCCACTCATCAAGCAGCTCTTAACTCTCTAGCTGCGTTCAGTCCATGTTTTGCCCGTTACCTCTCTCAATTACTATCCTTATCTCAAATTCCTCACACTGCCCGCATTCTCCACCAAAAAGACTGAGATGGGTTGACCCTGGCTGGATGCCAGGTGCCCACCAAAGCCGTTCTATCACTCCCCCATCCTCAGCTGGACAGGGGAGAGAAAAATATAACAAAAAGCTTGCGGGTCGAGATAAGGACAGGAGAGATCGTTCACTAATTACCATCACGGGCAAAACAGACTCAGCTTAGGGAAAATTAGCTCACTTTTTATTACAAATCAGCCAGAGTAAGGTAAATGAGAAATAAAACGAAATCTCAGAACACCTTCCCTTGTGTGAGGTCCCGGGTTCAATCCCCGGCATCTCCACCAAGCCCCCCCCAGCGGCACAAGGGGGACAGGGATGGGGTTTACGGTCATCACATGTTATTTTCTGCCGCTTCACCTCCTCAGGGCGAGGGCTCATCACACTCTTCCCCTGCTCCAGCGTGGGGTCCCACCCACAGGAGACAGTCCTCCACGAACTTTCTCCAACGTGGGCCATTCCCACGGGCTGCAGTTCTTCACGAACTGCTCCAGCATGGGTCCTTTCCACGGTGTGCAGTCCTTCAGGAGCACACTGCTCCAGCGTGGGTCCCCCACGGGGTCACAAGTCCTGCCAGAAACCCTGCTCCGTGGGCTCCTCTCTCCACAGATCCGCAGGTCCTGCCAGGAACCTGCTCCAGCGCAGGGTTCCCACGGGGTCACAGCCTCCTTCGGGAAACCCACCTGCTCCGGCGTGGGGTCCTCCACGGGCTGCAGGTGGATATCTGCCCCACCGTGGACCTCCCTGGACTGCAGCGGGACAGCCTGCCTCACCAGGGTCTTCACCACGGGCTGCAGGGGAATCTCTGCTCCGGCGCCTGGAGCATCTCCTCCCCCTCCTTCTTCACTGACCTTGGTGTCCGCAGGCTTGTTTCTCTTACATGTTCTCACTCCTCTCTCCCGTGGCTATTTACTGCGTCCCAACTTTTTTTCCCTTCTTAAAAATGTTATCACAGAGGCGTTACCACTATCACTGATTGGCTCGGCCTTGGCCGGCGGCGGGTCCGTCTTAGAGCCAGCTGGTATAGGCTCGCTCTCTCTCGAACACAGGGGAAGCTTCCAGCAGCTTCTTACAGGAGCCACCCCTGTAACCCCCCCCGCTACCAAAACCTTGCCACTTAAAACCAATACATACCTGTATTTTTTTTTCTTGTACGATTTACAACGAGCATTGTAAAGAGTATGTTTAGTGCAAGCCCTTTACCATCAAGTACAGGATTAAAAAGACATCTGGAAAATGTTTAGCTCCTTAACCCTGTATTGGAGTAGAGCTTTGGGAATGCTTTGTTTAATGCAATACTGACTTTGTCAGTAAAGCTGCTTGGGGTTTGTCCCTCAGATAGTTCTGACAGTGTTACTCCTTTCAAGACTGTGGTGAGAAAGCTTGAATGCTTTTTGACTGAGGACAAATTTGGCCAGAGCCGCCTTTGGTACATAATAGCGTGTGCATGGTTGCACAGTCACAGCCTTTTCTTGTAGAAGTTTGTTTCTATGCGTTCAGGGTGGGCACATGCATATTCTGAGTGTTATACCCTTAGTGAGAATCAGCCATTGAAAACGTTTCCTCAAATGTAGCATTTTTCCTATTCATTTCCATAAGAATAAAGTACTGAGACTTCAACTGGACAAAATGAGCAAAATAGCTCACTTCAGGAGATGTTAGTGTTGGTTCCTAGCATAGGGACTGAGTGATCTAAAATGGCCTTTTTCCTGTCCCTTTCCCATGAGTGCAAGGGGGTGTGAGTCCTTCGCTAGGGTACAGCTCTAAGGTGGACACTGATTTGGAGCAAAGGCACATCTAACAAAGTATCGGACAAAATGATGTAATGCTCTCTGAGGCAAGAAAGGTAAAACCGTGAAGTAATTATGGTAAAGAGGAAATGAAGATATTTGCCAGATGGATCAATGCAAGGCTTGGAAGTATCTAAATGTAAAGTCAGCCAGAGTCTCTCTCAGCCATCAGTAGCAAAGATACCGTAAAATTGCCTGCCCGTGGGACTGTGCCAGATACCATGTTTACACGTGAATCATCTGCGGGACATTGGTTAGAAAAAAAAAAAAAACCAAAGCTGTGACATTGGCCACAGGATGAGTTATTATTGAGCATATGACAGTAATAAACCATGAAATTCCCTTCAGGTTTCCCTCTTCTCCAATTGCTTTTCCTGACCCTGTTCCCTGACAACCTGCTCTCTCCACCTAATTGTTCCTTTCCCTAATTCTGCAGGGGTTACTAAAAGGCATGGGCAAGTTCTCTTAGAATTTATTTTCCAGTTTGGTAACTAGTAACTTTTTCTCAGTGGTAGGTTCTAGGTGTGAGAATGTGATGACTCCCTGGCCTCCTGGCCTCTGCTCTTAGGGAAATGCATATTCTACCATGAGAGAAAACATCTGGAAGTGTAAGGAGAAATATTAAAATCCCTAATGAGTCAGCCAAGCAGCACAGCCAGGTCTATAAAAAAGACTGTGAGTCCACAAGGGATCTTTGTTTGAGGGGACCTGCAAGAAACCCCGTTCTAAAGCCCTAGGAGAGCCATAAGATTCACAGTAGCGACCACCTTTGCGTGACTGTATTTTTGTTGCCCCAAACAGTGATCTCAAAGAGGATGAATGAGAAACCCAAGCTCAGTTTTTCACTCTGCCACAGATCTCCTGGGTGATTGTGCCAACTGGCTTTGGTTGGAATTCATTTCACCTTGCGTGAAGAAGCAAATTGTCTACGCTTTCTTCTTACTTAAGGGAGCAAGGCAGTACCTCCAAAGGACAATTCATTCCACTTACCTGAAGGTGAGGAGAGCTATGCTCTGGAGGTGCTGATCTCCATCCAGGCTCTACAGCAAAACCAGCTGAACTGGCTTGCGCTCGGGGACAACCTCTTGCGCATACAATCTGCCTTTCTGCGGTCCCTCGATTGCCACAGTCATGTTGCTTTCAATTCTGAAGCCCAACCTGGATGCTCTTCCCTGAGGAGTAACATGCTCCAGTGCCTCCTGTGCTGAATGTAGAGTGTCCCTGTGAATCGCAAGGTTTACTAGAGACATATTTGGAAGGAGTCAGGCCCTGTCTGTCTCAAGACCTGACCCAGACTGCTAGGCAAGTGTTAAAAAAGAGAGTACTGGAAGGGCATGAAAATACATGAGTAAGCGATGGAATAGTTTGCATTTTTTTTGCTCTAAGAGGGAGAGAGATGATGTAGCAGATAAAAAGAAAAAAAAAGCCCAAACAAACCAACATAAACCAAACCAAACCGCCCCAATGTTTTAACTTATGTACAGAGCAAACTGGATGCGAAGTCCTTGAGGTGCACCAGCACTGTCAGTTTTGTGTGTTCCCTGGTTTGCTGCAAGCCCTGGGCTCCAGTAACCTGTGCTGGACACCTGCCAGTCTGCTCCATGGCTCCACGAGGGAGCGAAGCAGACAGTGCTGTGTATTAGAAACCAAGGTGTAGAAAAGTAGCTGACAGCATGGCTTGCTCCCTGCTGGCTGTGGGTTTAAGCCCTTAAAGCCAGAGGAGCTCAGGAGCTCCCAGAGGTATTTTTTCCTGCAGAACTGGTTTTCACGGTGTCGCAGTGGAGACGGACACGACAAGTAATAGATCATGCAAAATGGCTACTTTATTGTTCTAACACAGCTTTTTAGACCCTTCTTTAGAGTATGTGTTAGTATATGATTGGTTTGGTTAGTAACTAACAATTCATGATTGGTGAGTTCGTTAGGACGGTTCTTCTTATCACTATCTTGTTTTTGTACTGGTCTTCTCGGATCTTTCCAGACTCTTCAAGGATATACTACAAGCTGCTCAAGGTCGCGCTGTTCTCGAACTGTCAGGAATTCCGTAGACTCGTTGCATGCCCCGACATCACAGCAAAGCTCCACTTCCATGTTTCATTCCTACCATTGAGATGAAGCTTTTTTCTCCCCTGTCTCATGAACTAGGGGTGGGATGCCGCTTCCCTGCATGTTGGCAAACACCGCTCGCATTTGAACGCTCTCATACTTCTTGTCTGATCAAGCAGATTCAGGAAGCAGGTAGGAGAGATGAGCCCGTGGCTTGTATCCTACGAAAGAGAGTAGGGATGCAAGCTGGGGGTAATCAAGCTCGCTCTATTTTTATTTATTTATTGATTGATTACACAAGGCCTTTGCTGTTCTGGATTCCAAAACTAGCAATAGTGAAGTGCGTGTGGGAGATAAACAGGATGGTTGTCTATGTGGTATTGGGTCAGGAAAGCAATTGCTTTGCAGTGTTGTGGAAGATGAGCAGTCAGACCCAGCCCTGAGCCTTCTCTTCTCCCCGCTGCACAGTGGCAGTTCCTTCCGCCTGCCCTGGTGTGCCATGTGCCCCGGCCCCTCACCATCTCGAAGGCGCTGAGCTGGGCCCGCAACGCGTTTGTCAGTGTCTTTCTGTCCTGGGGAGACCAGAATGGGACACGGGAGTCCGCATGGAGTCTCAAAAGTGCCAAATAAGAGAGGAGAGCGTTTTTTGTTTTTTTAAAGTGGGTTTGATTGGGTTTTATTGTTTTCTGCTTGGGTTTTATTGTTTTCTTATTGGTGTTTTTAATTGTTTATTGCCCAATCTTGCCAAAAGTTCTTCCCACCAGAGCTCGAGGCTTGTGCTTCTCTAAAGAGCTGTCTCTCCATCTTGAATGTTTCCAGGGATGGGGCATCTACCTTCTTTGATGACCTGTTGCTATACTCTGCGCACTGCGCACCCCCCAGTGGCTTTGATATCCTCAGAGTGGCAAAATGCCACCTGCAGGCCCCAGTAACCTGGGTGGCACTCCAGGGGAGTCCAAGAGTGGTGTCTGGCGGCATCTGGTGATGTCCAGCGGTGTCTGGTGGCCTCTGGCGACCTCCAGCTGTCTCCGATGGTCCCCGCTGGTCTCTGTTCATCTCTAGTGGTCTCTGACGGTCTCCGGTGGTGTCCAGCAGTCTCCAGTGGGCTCCAAGGGATTTGTCCTGGTGCTGTGGTGCTGCCGGCCAGAAGATGGCAGCCCTTCTGCTCACCTCTTCCCCAGGGCTGAGAGCGGAGGAGATGGCCCCCCTCGATGAGGGGCAAGGGTGGGAAAGCAGGGCTCATCTGCGGCTGTCAAGCCGGGTGATCTTCCTGATGAGCCTGCCGAGCGGACGCATGTGGCTGTGGATGGCCCACTTATGGCTGGCGTTGGCTGCGGGGGTGGTGCCGCTTGTTGGGAGCTGGCTGTTTAGAGGGTCCCCGAGAGCCCCCGGTGGTCCTGCGGCGCTTTGGGCACCATGGTGCCGGAGGAACCCCGGGCACGGTGGTGTAGTGCCCCGTCAGCCCTGCGCAAGGTGGATGTAGCTCCACTGATTCTTCCTGCTCTTGAGGTGGATCCACCTCCACTGATTCTTCCTGCTCTTGAGGTGGATCCACCTCCACGGGCTCATCGCCATTCTGTGGCGGGTCGACCTCCGTGGACTCGACTCGCCTGCCGTAGGTAGGTGTTGCTCCTCCCATCAGCCTGCTTGTGTGTTTTTTTGGGCTGTGGAGGCATCCTCAGTGGCTCCAAGAACCTCTTCTGTCTCTTCCCACTGACCGTGGGCTCTCGCCTCGCTTCGCCGGGTCCTCCTCTACCAAGCACGCTTGGTGTCAGAGTCTCTAGCTGCAGAGCGAGCTGTGGGCCGGCCGCAGGGGTGCCAGCTTGTGTAACGGAAGGCTGGTGACGTCACCACTGGAAGTTGCTGTGGCTGGTATGGTGGCCCATGTTGCCCCATTCCGGGTGGCCATTTTGCTTGCCAGAGAGAAAGGCTGCCCCTCGGGCGCCGGGACTGCCCTCCAGCTGCCCTTGTGTGCCCTGGGCTCCAGCCCCCTCCTCGTGCCAGGCCCGGAGTCCCCTCAACAGGACAGTGGCCGCAGTGTCCCGGGAGGGTCGGGGAGTCTCCGTTGGCCTCCAACCGCTCGGCTCCCTGCAAGTGGCGTTGTCCCCGCACCTGACAGCAGCAGAGAGGGGCAGAGGGGAGGAGAGGGCCTGGCGTCCTCCGGGCTGCTGCGCAGGGGTGACAGGAGGAGTCCACTGTAGGGCCACCGAGGGAGGTCGTTGGGGCCTGGAGGTGGGGTTTTCAGTCTGAGGACGGGGAGGCCCGTGGGAGCTTGCTGTCGCCGGCTACTTCTGGCCTCAGCTACCAAATGGGTGGTTGAAGATGAAGCCAGAGCTGCCCTGGCGTTGCTCAAAGAATAGCTGCAGATGGGTCGTGCCTCTAGACAAGCACGCAGGACCGATTTGATCTCGGCTATGGGCTCTTCAGGGGAGTGCTTAGGGTGAAGGGTGTGTAGGTGCTTGTCTCCCATCAGGTGATTGCCATGTGCAGTGTAAAAGCTGCGGGGAGTACCACATCAGTTAAGGAGTAAATAAAGGGAGGTGTTTTTCCTTCCTCCACAGTGACTCAATGAGAAGCAGTCTGCAAACAGAAACCTTGCTGACTGTGGCTGGAAGAAGGAAACTGAAGCTGGCTGTGAAGGTGTTTCTGGTGACGGCTTGCTGTGCCTGTGCTGCCACGGTGACAGCACATCCCAACGTGCCCCTTTGTCCTGTGTCATTCCAGTCCTCTGCTTTCATGGCCTGTATAGATACAGAAGGCAATGCTGACTTCTAACGTGTGCGCTGGTGTCATGGGGGAAGGTGTCATCTCTCCGCTATTTACTAGTTTCCTTTCTCCCTTTGGCTCGTGCTTCTTCTCTCAAGACCACTGTGCAGACCGCATCTGTAGAGGATTGTTTGTGTTTTCTTTGGGTTAGATTTTTGCTAGCTTTTAGGTGAGAGAGAGAGGTGGCGCAGGTGGGGAGGAGGTGCTGATGAGCACTGTCATTTTCCTGTAATGAAAACCATTCTGGATGATGGAGATGTCAGGACACCTTTTCTATCTTCCTGCCATACTTGTTGCCATGATGCCGCGTGAGCAGGAACAAAGTAGGAGATAGGTTTAGGCAGTAGTGGCCAGAGGGCAGCTTGTCTCTAGGATATTTCCTTGGCCTGAGTTGATAGGCAAGTAATCTTTATTGGAAAATGTTCTGCTATGAGTGTGCTTGTGAATACTTAGCCCGGTGCAACTGTGACTCCTGGGAGGAGATTAACTCAAGGGCGTGCCTGCCTCTATCAGCTTGATAATAGCTGATAGATGATAGAGATAAAACCTCCTTTGTTTTTCCTCAGATTGCATTATTTCTTCTTTTCTTGGGTACACTTTGAGGTTATGTATGTTATAAAGACTTGGATAATTTTTCTTGAGTCAAGTTATTTAATGAATCACTCAGGACAATTACTATTTGAGTGAATTGACTTTGGTTCTTCATGAACTTCTTCCTGAATACAAAACTGGGTTTGCATCATTGGGAATAAAGGAGAAGAAGGTACTGCGGAACTACCAGGGGGTTCTCTGACTTTATAGTCCCACAGGGAACACTGGAAGTGAAAGCTGAATTTGCCTGCCTCTTCACTGTATGTCAATACTAATAATCTCGATAAAGCCTATGTATTCAGTGCTATATTTTTGCACAGTTTCACAGCAATGTGCAGACATTTGAAAGTAGTACAGGCTCTTCTCTTAACTCATTTCCTCTTTGAGAAGGTACAGTATATTTTCTAAAAGGGAGAGAAGATGAAACTATTTCAGTTGACTTGCTTAGACTATGTTGCTTAGGGAGCTACCACGGAACTGATTCTTGACGTGTGCACTGTGTTCCTCCCTGGAGGTTCACCTTCCCTTGAGAGGCGGCGGGGGGACGTGTTTCATACCGACAAGTCACCTCCAGCAATCATTCCATGGGCTGTCGCTGTGCCCGGGAGGCCCGGGGGTCTCTCCCTGCCCTTGGCGGCCATGCCCTGGGCCCAGCTGCTGGGTGTCCCTGGCGCCTGCTCTGCCACTCAGCTCGCAAGGAGAAGCCTGGTGCTGTTCCTCTTCTCTCGGGCCATGGCAGGAACCAAGCGTGCAGCGCAGAGACCGCCCCTATTAGCCGTCCCCTCTCTGCGCCAGAGCTAAAGCCTATGCAGCCCCGCAGCCAGGAGGAGCAGGGACTTGATGTGGCTGGACACAACCCCTTTTCGTGGGGCGTAAGGGGGGTGATTTCGGCAGCCGCAGCCTGGAGGCAAGCCAAAGTGTAACCAGAGCCATAGGTTGGGATGGTGGGTGCCAAGAGCCCGCCACGGAAGTAAGCCAGGCTTTGAGGAACAAGTGCGCGGAGGTGACCCCGGTGTGGTGGAAGGAAAGGTTGGTCGTATTCAGACGTGGACCATTTGGATCCGTGACCAAAGCCCAGCCAGGCAAAGGACAGACAGCTCTTCCAAACTGTCAAAATAGCCCATTGCTGCTATTGCCGTCACATCCCCTTGTCCCACTGAAACCCAGCTGCGCAGCCTTTCTATTAAACACACGCGTTGGCCGTGTTTATATGGGATACCAAAGGCGCTTCAGCCATGGGTGAAACTTCCACAGCTCACCTGTGACTTGAACCTTTCTGAGCGTTCTTTGCCTACCTCGGTTTGTGGGAAGATGTTCGGATCTTACCTCAAACCCTGGCAAGTCTCCTTTTCCTTTAGGTTTTAGTATTTTGAGTACTGAGAGATTAAGAGAGGTAGTCTCCTTGCCATTTTGTGCGTTGGTGCCAAAATGGATCTGTACCTTCAGACTATGTAAATAAGGGCATGTAGGCCACAGACATTCCTTTGGTTGTGGTGATGCCAGAGGTGAAAGACAGGGGTTTGGTTCCCTCTGCAGGAACTCTGCAGAGATGTAGAGAGCATGCACGGTTTCCTCACCGTTCCTTACCGAGGCACCAAGGGACACTTGCTACCACGCTGTCAGGGGAGGTTCGGACTTGACATGAGGAGACATTTCTTTGCCAAGAGGGTGGTCACACCCTGAAACAGGCTTCCTGGAGAGGTGGTGGATGCCCCACGCCTGTCAGTGTTGAAGAGGCATTTGGACAATGCCCTTAATACCATGCTTGAACTTTTGGTCAGCCCTGAAATGGTCAGGTAATTGGACTAGATGATGGTTGTAGGTTCCTTCCAGCTGAACTATTCCATTCTATTCTGTTCTGTTCTACTCTGCTCTGTTCCCTGTGCTCACCATGAGTCAAATACCAACGAGACTGTTATTTGCCTGAAACGCCAGGGGGGTTTCAGCTCCAGAACCACTTTGAAGGACACATAACACAAAGGTTGCAAGTGGAAACAGGCTATTATTTTTATTTTTCTGAGTCTGTTTCAGAGCTGATGCTCACAAGCCTTAACACAATGTGCCTGTGTAGCCAGGAGCAGGCTGATGCATTCTTCAGTTGAGCTTGAGAAAACATCCTTTGCAGCCTGGCAAAGGCAAGTCCCAGAGCTACAGAAAGTAGCAGGAGGAATACAGGCCAAGCAGTCCCTGTTTCCTGAAGAGTGAGAACGTGCAGAATGAGGATCAGGACCGACCACACACAAAAGAAGAAGAAGGAGGAGGAGGAGGAGGTGTGTGGTACCGTGGGGTATTTTCCAAAGTATGACAGGTAGAGGTGAAAAGCGTATTTTTGCGTTCGGCAACTTGCTCCGCCGCTGTGCTTCTTGGCCAACGATGCACAAAAGGCGCTCTCGTGCCGGCCCTGCGCTTGATTTGCGTGCAGGGAGAGGTGAAAAGTGGCAGCTCGTGATGGGGCAGCAAGCCTGGAGCCCTTCCAAGCACAGGCTGTTTTGCCCAAGCCATAAGCCCTGGGGAAATGGAGCTAAGGGAAGAGCAGAGCTCGCTCCCGCTCCAGACTTGCACTGGGCAAGAGAGCCCGAGAGAGGCAGGGCACGAGCGGTGCCTTGGAGGTGCAAGAGCAGCAGGCAGGGAGCTAGGCGAAAGGGCCCAGAGGAGCCCTGACAAGGGGCTGTGCTCAGTGCTACAGAGGACAAGAAGCAACCCCCGGGAGCATCCCTTGGAGCCCGGCCTGGGAGTCCGAAAGCTTCCTCCCCCCGGATGCGGGGCACGAGGGCCACCTTCGTGGAGCACGAGCAGCGGGCACCTAGCCACAACGGCCCAAAGGAGCCCTGGCGAGGGGCCGTGCTCAGTGCTGCAGAGGAAGGCAAAAAACCCCCGGGGACACTTGCTAGCCCACCGTGGGGGAAAAAAAGCCTTCCTCCCCCTAGCTGCAGGGCACGAGAGGCCATCTTCGTGGTGCACGAGCAGCAGGCAGTAACCTAGCCAAAATGGACCGGAGGAGCCCTGGCAAGTGGTCCTGCTCAGTGCTGCAGAGGAAGGCAAAAAACCCCCGGGGCCCAGTGCCAATCTGCGCCGGGGGAAAATTCCTTCCTGACCCCAGAGCTGGCGATCGGCTATTCCCTGAGCACGTGAGCAAGACCTGCCTCCTGGTCCCGCAGGCTGGTCACGCCTCCCAGGGGATGCCCAGCCCCAGATTTCGTCAAGGCCGCTACCCAAGATGATTTTGCTCCTTTGGAGGAAGCTCTCCTCTTCGGGATGCACCCGAGACTCCTCCCAGGCATCTCCCAGAGTCTTTTAGCCTCTGCTCTAACTACCTAATGCCTCAGGTAGCAGCCCCAGACTCTTCCAAGGAAGCTACCCAAGACGATTTTTCTCCTTTGCAGGAAGCTCTCTCCTCTGGGATCGACCCAAGACTCCTCCCAGGCATCTCCCAGAGTGTTTTGACCTCTGCGTTCGGGACCCGAGATCCCAGCTGCCTGCCCCAGACTCCTCCAAGTAAGTAGCTCAAGACATTTTTTTTCTCCTGTAGAGAAATCTCTCAACTCCGACAGCCACCTGAGACTCCTCCCAGGCACCTCCTAGAGTCTTTTGGCCTCTGCTTTACGTACCTAAGATCTCAGGTAGCAGCCCCAGACTCCTCCAGGGAAGCTACCCAAGATGATTCTTCTCTTTTGCAGGAAGCTCTCTCCTCCAGGATTGACCCAAGACTCCTCCCAGGCGTCTCCCAGAATGTTTTGACCTCTGTGTTCGGGACCGGAGATCCCAGCTACCTGCCCCAGACTCCTCCAAGTAAGTAGCTCAAGACATTTTTTTTCTCCTGTAGAGAAATCTCTCAACTCCGACAGCCACCTGAGACTCCTCCCAGGCACCTCCTAGAGTCTTTTGGCCTCTGCTTTACGTACCTAAGATCTCAGGTAGCAGCCCCAGACTCCTCCAGGGAAGCTACCCAAGATGATTCTTCTCTTTTGCAGGAAGCTCTCTCCTCCAGGATTGACCCAAGACTCCTCCCAGGCGTCTCCCAGAATGTTTTGACCTCTGCGTTCGGGACCGGAGATCCCAGCTACCTGCCCCAGACTCCTCCAAGTAAGTAGCTCAAGACATTTTTTTTCTCCTGTAGAGAAATCTCTCAACTCCGACAGCCACCTGAGACTCCTCCCAGGCATCTCCTAGAGTCTTCTGTCCTCTGCTTTACCTACCTAAGGTCTCAGGTAGAAGCCCCAGACTCCTCCAAGGAAGCTACCTTTGAGGTTTTTTTCTTTTTTGGAGGAAGCTCTGCCCTCCGGGATCCCCCTGTGACTCCTTCCAGGCGTCTCCTAGAGTCTTTTGGCCTTTTCTTATAAGGAGCTGAGATCCCAGGTAGCAGCCCCAGACTTGTCTAATGAGGCTACCCCGGATGATTTTTCTCCTTTGGAGGAAGCTCTTTCCTCCGGGATCCACCCGAGACTCCTCCCAGGCATCTCCCAGAATCTTTTGGCCTCTGCTTTACGGACCTAAGATCCTAAGAAAAGATAGCTATGAAAAGGCCAAAAGGCTCTGGGAGATGCCTGGGAGGAGTCACAGGTGGATCCCAAAGGGGAGAGCTTCCTCCAAAAAAGAAAAAACCTCAAGGGTAGCTTCCTTTTAGGAGTCTGGGGCTGCTACCCAAGATCTTGCACGAGCAGCAGGCAGTAACCTAGCCAAAACGGACCGGAGGAGCCCTGGCAAGCGGTCCTGCTCAGTGCTGCAGAGGAAGGCAAAAAACCCCCGGGGCCCAGTGCCAATCTGCGCCGGGGGAAAATTCCTTCCTGACCCCAGAGCTGGCGATCGGCTATTCCCTGAGCACGTGTGAGCAAGACCTGCCTCCTGGTCCCGCAGGCTGGTCACGCCCCCCAGGGGATGCCCAAGCCCTGTTCTCCCTGAACCTGGAGCCACCTCGGGGCTTCCGAGAGTGGCCAAGTGCCCCCGGCCTGATCGACCTTGGGGGCAAGAATCCTTCCCACGCCTTCGGGCCACCAGCGGGTGCTCCAAAGCACTGGGAGCCCTGGCAACATCTCTGCATCCCACTTCTTACGGCTGCTGCCACTGGTTCCGCAGGGAGTGAGGACGGCGAGCTCTGCAGTGCTCCTCAAGAAGGCATTCCCTTGGTCTTGCCACAGCTCTCCATCCAAAAAAGCCTGATGGCCTCGGGCACCTCCAGGGCTTGGTGGTTCTTCTCGTCTCCAGCAGCCTGGTGCAGCCTCCGGTCTTCCTCCCTCAGCGCCCGGCAAGTAATTCCAGCAGCTCCTCACAGACTTCCTCTGGGATGTCTCTGGGCCGCCTGCCAGGCAGACTGGCAGTGGGACAGGGGAGGCTGCCCCTTTTATAGTGCCCCGGGGCATTGTGACTGCTGCGTTGCCGGGTGGTGGCACTGCGACACGGGGGGGTGGTGTGAGGGGGCCCCCCGTGCGCAGCGCTGCCCGCCGCCCCTCGGCCCAGCATCCTTCGGAGGAAGGCCTTTGGGGTGCCGGCCCCGGGGGCTGTGTGGCGTTACTGAGTCAAGAAGTTTGGCAGAAAATAAACCGCCTTGCGTTCCAGCTTATCCTCAGATGTCAGAGGGGCTAGGGACGGCTGGGTTTAATTTCTGAGTGATGTCCAATTCGACGCTCTAAGGGCGGTCGCGTTCAATGTGCTGAACTATAACGATGAGGGATGCCCTTAATAGCGTACTGCACTCTGGCTTAGCTGCGTTCAACGCACGAGAATGACCAGACTTAGGGAGTTTGGTTGCGCTAACAAATTATCACGACTAGATGAATGAGCAGCGCAGTTTATTAAAGCAACGGTACAGGTGCTTTTGGATTGCCCGTGATAAATAGACTGTCTGCAAAGCACGTGCAGGTGACAATACCGTTGCCTACAAGCGCGTTAAATGATGAAAGAAAAGAGCTCTAAAGAATTCTAAGTTTCCCAGGGAAGCACTCGGTACAGCCGAGTGTTCAAATCTCGCGCAATAGGCATCCCTATGGCGGGGGGGAGAGAGGCTCAGCCCATCGGCTGATGCCAGAAGTCAGCGATGTCCTCCCGACTTGTCTGTGATGGTGTCTTCCCTGGCATTTCTCCTCTCTTAAGCCCTTTTATGTTTTCTGAGTTTTTCGGTGGAGCTTGAGTGACTCTAGTCACACATACCTTTCCTTTGATTGGTATAAAGTTCTCTCGCTTTGCTTTTAAAGGCATACGCTAGAGAAAATTCAGAGCACGTGCTCAGTGGGGGTTGGTCGCACCTTGGAGATGGGTAACTTTGGGGGTGGAGGTGTGTTTTGGTATTATAATGAGCAGAGTTCACCTGAAACATGTCCAGAAGAACAAGATGGGCTTCGTCAGCATCAAACTGCTGACATCCTTGAAGAAGGTAGGCAGCCCGTTGCGTTGGCCAGCTGGGGTGGGAAGTGGCCTCCACGTGGAGGATGCCTGGGTGTCTGGGTGTGCTCTGGCTGTCTGCGGTGAGGTGCTCGGGGAGGTCCAGGCTCTGCTCAGGCTGCCTGTGTCCCGGCAAAGCGCTGGTGGTGCAGAGCTGGGCCCTGCTGTCTGCCTTCAACGTGCTGCAGCAGTTCTCCACCCAGGGAGGGTGGCTGGGGAAGCGGTGAGGGGTCCTCAAACCCCAAGCCCAGGGCTGGGTTCACCTCTTCTGCCCGTGGTTCCCCCAGGCTGCTTTGAGAGAGGAGAGCTCGTCCTCCGGCGCTGAGGCTCCTTTACATTTGGGTTTGGGGCTTTCTCTTTTCTTTTGTTTTTCATCACGACTAGATGAATGAGCAGCGCAGTTTATTAACGCAACGGTACAGGTGCTTTTGGATTGCCCGTGATAAATAGACTGTCTGCAAAGCACGTGCAGGTGACAATACCGTTGCCTACAAGCGCGTTAAATGATGAAAGAAAAGAGCTCTAAAGAATTCTAAGTTTCCCGGGGAAGCACTCGGTACAGCCGAGTGTTCAAATCTCACGCAATAGGCATCCCTATGGCGGGGGGGAGAGAGGCTCAGCCCATCGGCTGATGCCAGAAGTCAGCGATGTCCTCCCGACTTGTCTGTGATGGTGTCTTCCCTGGCATTTCTCCTCTCTTAAGCCCTTTTATGTTTTCTGAGTTTTTCGGTGGAGCTTGAGTGACTCTAGTCACACATACTTCTCCTTTGATTGGTATAAAGTTCTCTCGGTTTGCTTTTAAAGGCATACGCTAGAGAAAATTCAGAGCGCGTGCTCAGTGGGGGTTGGTCGCACCTTGGAGATGGGTAACTTTGGGGGTGGAGGTGTGTTTTGGTATTATAATGAGCAAAGTTCACCCAAAGGACCTGCTGTTGCGTGTGAGTACCCCAGAACTGGGCATGTGTGATAGAAACCAGAAGCAGGGCATTAGCTCAACAGAACCCCCATTGTGTTACCTCCTTGCTTCAGTGGATTCAATGCAGGGAGCAAGCGTTCTCGTTCCGATCGTTCCGGTTCCCTATCCCTGCGATCACAGAGCCTGGCCACGAGGTCTCGGCTCCGCTCCACCCTCTGTGTTCCTTTTCAGAGTCAGCATACCAAGCTCCCCTGGTGTTGCTGACGTCTAAAGTTGCAGGTCACGTTGCTTAGGGAGCTACCACGGAACCAATTCTTGACGTGTGCAGTGTTCCTCCCTGGAGGTTCACCTTCCCTTGAGGGGCGGCGGGGGGACGTGTGTCATACCGACAAGTCATCTCCAGCAATCATTCCACGGGCTGTCGCTGTGCCCAGGAGGCCCGGGGGTCTCTCCCTGCCCTTGGCGGCCATGCCCTGGGCTCAGCTGCTGGGTGTCCCTGGCGCCTGCTCTGCCACTCGGCTCGCAAGGAGAAGCCTGGTGCTGTTCCTCTTCTCTCGGGCCATGGCAGGAACCAAGCGTGCAGCGCAGAGACCGCCCCTATTAGCCGTCCCCTCTCTGCACCAGAGCTAAAGCCTGTGCGACCCCGCAGCCAGGAGGAGCAGGGACTTGATGTGGCTGGACACAACCCCTTTTCGTGGGGCGTAAGGGGGGTGATTTCGGCAGCCGCAGCCTGGAGGCAAGCCAAAGTGTAACCAGAGCCATAGGTTGGGATGGTGGGTGCCAAGAGCCCGCCACGGAAGTAAGCCAGGCTTTGAGGAACAAGTGCGCGGAGGTGACCCCGGTGTGGTGGAAGGAAAGGTTGGTCGTATTCAGACGTGGACCATTTGGATCCGTGACCAAAGCCCAGCCAGGCAAAGGACAGACAGCTCTTCCAAACTGTCAAAATAGCCCATTGCTGCTATTGCCGTCACATCCCCTTGTCCCACTGAAACCCAGCTGCGCAGCCTTTCTATTAAACACACGCGTTGGCCGTGTTTATACGGGATACCAAAGGCGCTTCAGCCATGGGTGAAACTTCCACAGCTCACCTGTGACTTGAACCTTTCTGAGAGTTCTTTGCCTACCTCGGTTTGTGGGAAGATGTTCGGATCTTACCTCAAACCCTGGCAAGTCTCCTTTTCCTTTAGGATTTAGTATTTTGAGTACTGAGAGATTAAGAGAGGTAGTCTCCTTGCCATTTTGTGCGTTGGTGCCAAAATGGATCTGTACCTTCAGACTATGTAAATAAGGGCATGTAGGCCACAGACATTCCTTTGGTTGTGGTGATGCCAGAGGTGAAAGACAGGGGTTTGGTTCCCTCTGCAGGAACTCTGCAGAGATGTAGAGAGCATGCACGGTTTCCTCACCGTTCCTTACCGAGGCACCAAGGGACACTTGCTACCACGCTGTCAGGGGAGGTTCGGACTTGACATGAGGAGACATTTCTTTGCCAAGAGGGTGGTCACACCCTGAAACAGGCTTCCTGGAGAGGTGGTGGATGCCCCACGCCTGTCAGTGTTGAAGAGGCATTTGGACAATGCCCTTAATACCATGCTTGAACTTTTGGTCAGCCATGAAGCGGTCAGGCAGGAGGACTAGTAGGAACTTGTAGGTCCCTTCCAGCTGAACTATTCTATTCTCATTCAGAATGTGAATAGAGAAGAAGAAATAGTTTTTCCCACTTTGTTGGAATTTGACAGAAAGTAAATTAAAGATGCCTTGTCCAAAGTTGCACAGCAGTTTAGCAATTGCATTTCAAAACGGTGTTTTGGCAGTTGAAGAAATTACACTGCCAATAGAGCTGTTTAGGAAAAAAAAGGAGTAGTTTTGCAGAGGATGTGTGAAGGCCTCTAGAAAAACATCTTTAAAGAGCCTGTGGATGTTTCCCATGGAAAGCACTGATTTTGTTTGAAAGCTAAGGCTCTTTCAGCTTGGGCATCTTTTAGTTTTAGAGCAAAAACTTAGTATTTCTCAGAGGAAACAGGAACTCGTACAAATTGAGTTGAATCCTCAGCTTCCTATTTAAAAATGTCTTTAAGGGAAGTGTACCATCAGGCCACAACTGTGCAATGGCATTAGTCCCGAAGTTAATCCCAATGGCATTAGTCCCTAAATTAATCCCAGATGCATACCAGTTCACAAGGAAGCCACCTACTTGGTTGTCTGATTCATGAAATCTCCCCTGCCATGTAAGGCTCACATTGAATCCCATCCTACCATCACCTTTAACACACTTGTTTTACCCACGCTTTTATGCTTCATAAAATGAGCTTCCATAAGTGTTAGCAACTCCAAGTCAGCACCCATTCTTTTGATAAAAATAACCTGCTACGAGTGTCTGAGCAATCATAGTTAAATTATACCACCACTTCCATACAGTTCTGTAACAATATTCCTCTAGTGGTTCTGATACAACAGAGCTTCTCTATCTAATAGTTAATGGTAACACACTTTGATAAGTAAGGAACACATAGATCAATATACTTTTCCAGGGGAAAATATTTTAAAGACTGTACATTAGTATAAATCAGAAGGCAAAACCCCTCAAAGTCTGGAGGAAGATGCAAAAGTGCTTCTTTGCAAGAGGGTTTTTGTCCACTCTTACTTAAGTCAACTGAAGGGAAGATCTGAATAAAGCCACGGTGCCTTCTCCCACCCGACTCTGGCCATTCACCGAGATCCAGTGCTTAGCGCTGTTCCCAAACAGTTTCCACTGAGACCGGATGAACTGTCAGATGCTACCATGATTTATAAACTTAAGCTCCCAGTCTCTCCTGCCATTTCCACATCCACTTCTTCCCTTTCTGATAAGGCATGAATCATCATCAGAAATCCCTCTCCAGCCCATTAACAACCTAAACATTGCACAGGCTGATAGAAGTACACAGGTGACTATCGTTACATCTGCCTCTGTATTAGAGGGATCAGCACTGTAAAAATACCTGCAGTCAGCAAATATTCGTGTTGCATTTATGAGCATTTTCATTCCAGTACACACATTATGAAACAATCTTATGGTGGTAGGAAGGCTAGGTAGGTATTCCAGCAAGGAAGACTGCTTTGCTGCTATATTAATACCTTATATTATAGTGCAATAATCCTGTGCTCTACAGAGTCTCAGACTGGTTCATTGGAGTGGGGCGGGGGGGAAGTGTATGGCTTTAAACAGCTTGCAGTATTGGGTCAAAAAAGGCACAGATGTTGTAGTAAATCCTTGAAACAACATAAACTCACCATGCTCATCTGAGCCTATCCAAAAAAGTATTCACCGTGGCCAGACCAAGGGTTCTGTGCTGTGCCTGGCTAATTCAACAGCAGGGCACCCTGCGTGGGAGAACCACTAATCCTGAAACGTAGCATTAAAGAAGACGAGACCAAGGCTACAGAGACTTTTGTGAAACTGAGCATAAGAAAAGAATCATACCTTCCTGAGCCTCAAAAGAATTTCTACAAAATCTTAGATATTTCTGCGATGACTTCAGGAGATAATCTTACAGCAAGTGACTCCTAACAGAATTTTCAGATGCCTTTAGGAATAAGGAAGGACTCTAGTAATCTCTCACCCTCATAGGCAGTCTCAAGAAAGCATATGCCTGAGAAACAGGAAAACCAGAGTGAGGAGATGGGGAAGTCGAGAACGTTATTCGCAGTAGCTGCTCTCATTCGACCAGATCAAGACTGGCACAGTGTTAGCAGAGGTACGGAATAGATGTGAAAGCCTCAGACGTTTCTGACCAGCGGGTAACACTGTGGGATGTAAATGGTAAGACTGCATGCATTTTTTTCGCAACACAGTAAAAAGTGAAGTTAAAAATACCAAATCCACCAGACCAAAAAGATTTCCATCCTACGCAAGTTATGAGAGGAAAAAATCCTCTCAGGAGATTGAAAGAGAGGTACTCCATAAACACGCACATCTGTGGTTCCCAAGCCCATCGTTCAAAACTTCTGTCATCAGTTTATTTTCTCCCATGGGTCTTCTCCAATTCAGTAGCTGTCACTCCAGTGAAAACCACAACACAAAGCTGACATTTATTGAAGGTGGGCAGGGCCCCGTGAACTCTACTGTGGCAGTGCAGACAAATCTAAACATCATCTTTACTCACAAATTTCCATTCAGTTCAGTGAAAGCAGAATTGCCTCTGAGGTGTGGGAATAATAAAGAGAAAATTCTCCTTTTGGTTGCACCTAAGAACAGGCTTGCAGAGGCGCTGGTGGGAAGCCTGCTGGAAACCAAGGGGCCGCGTGGGAGTCAGGGAAAGCAGAATATGCTTTCCACCACCTAGAAAAGGAGCATGTGGATGGGGGAGGAGGATCGAGCAAGAGAGAAGGAGCTGAGACTTTGCCAGAAGAAATAGGAGGGCCCCATGGTGCTGACCGCCCAGGAGTGCTCCGGGATGTCACGGGGAGGCTGGCACGCTGGTTCGAAGCACAGACCGCTTTCCCCTGCTCCTTTTCCATGCGGGCACCAGGACACGGTAAAGCAAAACCCGGGCAAGGTCAAGCTGGACTTGAGTGGCACGAGTGGAAGGGACAGGTGCCCGAGCGATCTTCTCTTCTGTCCTGCCAGTCAGAGGTAGGGGTGCGTAACCGAAAAAGCCGGTCGAAGAAACTCTCTGAGGCTCGATTTTGGAGTTTTAGAAAGCAGGCATTCTTTATTGCAGCGCTGGATGCACGGGGGATCGTTCTGCCTATCGTGCATACCGTTACCTACAGCAAGGCAAGCTTATATTGTTCTAATCATATACTTATTTATGTTATCCTTGACATAGTGTCCGCCCTTTGGGCATGCGCAGTGTGGCTCATCTCTTTTTCCTAGTTAGCTAGCCTTGGCAGGTTTTAATGGCTGGATGCACCAATGTCTGTCCCAACAGCAGGTGGGGGACAGGGCTCTGCCCTTCGTGAGACCCCCAGCCCCTGGAGTGGCGGCTGGAAGAGGGGTAGGTCAAAGGACCCTGATGGGAGCCCTGCAGGGCCTCATCCATTGGACCGACGGGCACCTTCCCTTGTCACACAGAGCATCTCATGGGCTGGAAAAGGGATGCTCTGGAGAGCTTCTGGCAAATCTCTGGAGAAGAGCTTCTTCCCGCCCCTATCCCAGGGGCTTTCTCGGCTCTGGTGCCCTTCCCAAGGACAGCCCCACAGGTGGGTGCAGGAAAGAACAGGCAGCAGCCACAGCGGTCAGCACGGCGGGAAAGCCAAGGATAAAGCCTTATCACCCAAGTGGGATAAAGCCTTAATAACCAAGTGTGCTGCTCCTCGGACAGGAGTATTCCTGCCTAAGCTCACCACACTTTTCCTGCATTTCCCTGTGGCTTTCAGCAGGATATGAATCGCTCTTCAGTGCTGGTGGTCGCTCCCCTCTTTCAGTAGCAATTGCAAATTTTCTTCCTGTTGGACCCGCCTCAGTTCCAGTCTCTTGGGGATTGAAAGCTGGCACAGCATGGGTGCCAGAGACGTTCCCACAGCTTGGCTGGCGTCCACAAGGAGGAGTCTGTCTTTAGCCACGATGGTCATTTCCAGGGAAAACAGCTTGTTGTATTGACCAGGACCCTACGCGGACAACAGAAGAGCAGGGATGTGGCCATTTGCCACAAGTCCAGTGGAGCAGGCTGCTCAAACACAGCCCACGGTGACTTTCTGTGCTGCTGGGCCTGTGGGGACAAAGGATTAAGCCTGAATTACCTACATGAAATAGAGCTATCGCTAGCCTCGTGCAACGGCACCCAGGAGCTGGTCCTGAAAACCACCAATCCAGGACACGGAAAGCTTTTAACCGCTGTGGCTATTCTGGAATAGACTGTGCCGTGTGCATCCATTTCTATTAACAACGCTTCTCCTGCAGCCCAAAAGGAGTTTGAGAGCTTGCTTATGGCTAAAGGGGGTTGGTGGCCTCGGGTGGTGGCTGAGGCTTGGGGCTTGCATTGCCCGTGACCAGCTATGATCACAGAGTGAGAGAGGAAAGACTTTCCCTGGGGAAGAGGCACCAGGGAGTGGTTGAGGTGGAGGAAGACTTCACCACGGTTTTGCTTGTAGGTGGAAAGTTCTGGATCAGAGAGGAATTCTACATCTTCCGTAGCATGGCACAAGTAGAGTCTTCTGTTGGTACCAAGTAGAGGCAGAAAGTCAGGCAAAGTGGCTCATTGAATGGGAATGATCTGGGGAAATTTACTTGGCTATTAAAAGCCCCATTGCTCTAGCAGTTGAATCTTTTTTCTCTAGTCCTTTTTTTTTTGGAAGGGGGTGGCAGGAGGGGCATGGATAATTTATCGTCATACCTACAAAAACAGGCATTGTAGCAGTCAAGATGGAATATGCCTTTCTCACGTACCTTTTCTTTTTTGAACATGGTGAATTCAATCTGCTGATCAGTAGCCCACTGAGTTCAATAGACGCCTTGGATTTTTATCCTTCGGCTCAAGAGCTAGACCCAACCTCCTGTCGTTGGTGTTAGCACAATTAATGCAGATAATCTGCTATCTTCTACCTAATAATCTAGGCTACATCCTACCTAACGATCTATGCGAGAGTACAACCCGATCCAATGTTACACGCAACATCAGCACTGTGAAGAGCTGTGACATTCAAATGAAAAAGGAGACATTTTGAACACCTTTTAAGAGCTTGCAGGAATACAAAGGGGAAGCACTGTGTAAATAATACTCAAACCAATATGGATTTTCCCCCTAAATTTCTGAACCTCCTGTGACAAGTGATGGCCTATCAAAGTGCATGTCTGCCACCCCTGCACTGCACCACGCGGGACCTGTTCACATTCCCTGGTCTGGGAGATGGGGCAGAGCGGACCCTCCGGCAGCTTGTGGCACACAACCGGGAGGAGAGGCTCATGTGCCGGAGGGTCCTGCTGTCAGCCCGGGGGATCTTGACAGGCTGGAGAAAGGGGCTGACGGGAACCTCCTGTAGTTCCCCAAGGGGAAGAGCAAAGTCCTGGAGACCTGGGGACGAAGAAGCCGTTGCGCCAGTAAATGCTGGGGGACACCCAGCTGGAAAGTGGCTGTGCAGACACCTGGGGTGATGGTGGACGCCAAGTGGACCGATTTCGAGCCAGAAAAGTGCCCCTGGGGCAAAGGCGGCTCACTGCCTCCTGGGCTGCAGTAGGCAAAGCGTTGGCAAGAGGTGGAGGGAGACGGTCCTTCCCCTCTGCTGGGTCCGTCCAGCCCGCCCGGGGGTCCCCAGTGCCAGGCAGAGACGGCCATACTGGAGAGAACTCTCGCCCCGGTGCCCCTCCCACTTTCCGTTGGGCTCAGAATGTTGGTCCGTTGGGCTCGGAATGTTGGTCAGTTGGAGCCCACAGCCACCAGAGACAGCAGCACGGAGCTGTGCTGGCACACAGGAGCGCTGGGAGGAGGCAGGATCTGGCCGAGCAGCACCTCGCCGGCACCGGCACCTCGCCTCCCATCCCCGCTGTCGCCGACTGGCCCGCGTCCTTGGTCCACGGCGAGGGTCCTCCTCTCCCGGGCAGGATGGGCCAGGCCAACTGCTGCTGCGGCTCCAGGTGGGCTCTCCCTGTGCCTCGGGGGCACGGCCGGGACCCGCGGCAGCGGCGGCGGCCTTTCTCATGCCCGCCGCTCTCTGCTCTGCAGGGAGGCTCTCACCAACACTGAGCCGGTGCTGAGCACGGACGTGCGGCTGACCCGGGGCCGCAAGAGGAGCGAGAGACGCCTTCTCCTCCTCCAGGAGGAACTGGTGATCGCCAAGTTGCAGTAAGACCCTCAGAGCCCAGCTGCCTTTCCCCCAGCCCCGGCCCTGGCCCCAGGGCAGGGACACCCCGGCAGCAGCCCCAGGCCCCGGCACCTTGGTGGGTGCTGGAGGCGCCCATCGCTGTCCGTCCGTCCCAAGGGCAGGTGGGGGACAGGGCTCTGCCCGGGGGGACCCCCAGGAGGCCACCTCCAGCTCACCGCCGGCCTCTCCTCTCTGCTCTCTGCAGACGCGGCACCAGCGTGCGCCCACAGCTCCGCCTGGCCCTGGACCAGCTGTGGGTGCTGAGCGGCGGAAAGGAGGCGGCGGGGGACGAGGAAGAGGAGGAAGGCGGCGATGAGGACAGGACCTCCATCCTCCTCGTCTGGCCCAGCGGCTCCTGCGTTGCCACTTTCCCGTGAGTGCCACGGCCGGGCGGGAGACGTTCCCAAGCACGCCCACGCCATTGTGAGAACGGCCTTTGCCCTGCGTGCAGAGCCTGGGCAGGGAGCAAGCAGCACGCCGGCAGGGAGGGATGGGGGCATGGGCAGGTCCCGCATCCCCTTTGGGTCCCCAGAAGGGGAGGGCGAAAGCAGCTGCTCTGGCAGGACACGGGGAGCCAGGGCTCGGGCAGTGCCTCTGTCCTGCCCCACGGGGCTTCGTCCCGCTCTGGCGTCCTTCCCCACGGGGCAGGGCTGAGCAGGCGCCCACCTCTGCCCACGGGCTGGGGGGCAGCGGGGCCTGACGCTGGTTCTCCTCTCTTTCTGCAGCTCCCAGGCGCTGAAGGAGCTGTGGGTGGGCACGCTGCTGGGGTAAGCCGCGGGGATGCTGCAGGTGCAGCCGGATGGGGGAACACAGCTCCCCAGCTGGGGAGAGGTGCCCCCGCGGCTGCCGGCAGCTCTCGCTCGGGCAGAGCTGCCGCACAAGGGAGAAGAGGCGGCTTGGGGCTCAGCCAGCTCTCTCCCTGTGCCTTCCCGGCGCACAGGACACCAGAAGGAGCCAAGAGAGCCCGGGTGACGCCTGTCCCGTCAATCAGGCTCCTGGAGAAGGAGCTGGGCCGCCGCCACGCCGTGAGTGCCTGCCCGGTCTGGGCTCTGCCCCCGAGCCCTGGTCCTCCAGCCGAGCGAGCGGCAGAGGCATTGCTGCTCACCTGCCTCCGCTCCTTCTCTCTTGCCCAGTGGAGGACATTCAGCTCCGGGAGCCTGGAGAGGCTGATGGAGGACCAGGCCGAGGTGAGAAGGGCTGCCTTTCGCCCGCCTCTGGCTGTGCCGGCACGTGCGGCCAGTGGGGTGAGGGATGGAGGGAAGGGTGGTGCCACTCGGGGAGCGGAGAGGGTTGGGGAGCCACCGGGAATGTCGGCACATCCTCGCTGGCGGTGCTGGGGGGAAACCTGCCCCGCGGGGCAGAGAGCCCGGGAGGGCAGAGGGTCCCGGCTCTGCCGCGCCCAGGCTGCTGGTGCCAGCTGGCAGCTCGCCGGCGGCCCTTTGCGCTGTGGGGCTGCTCTCTGAGCACGGCCTGGTTCTTGCAGGCTGGTCCCAAGCAAGGGCCTCCGACGGTCCCGCCGAGCAACGGAGGGGGACTTTGCCACGCACCGGGTGAGTTTCGGGAAGAACGGTAAGCTCCTGCAAGCGCTGGAGCTGTGCTCACTTGTCCCTCGAGTGTCGCCATGCAGGTTGGGCAGCCCGAGGCAGGACGTCACCTCCAGGAGGAAGGACACCCGCTGGGCAGCGGCCGCTGGACGTGGTTCTGCGGGGACACGGAGCCTCTGCTGCTGCCCATGGCTTGGAGGAGGACAGGGCGAGGGCTGGGCCAGGCTCTCCTCTCCTGGTGGCGTGCCGGCTCTCAGGAGCCTCCCAACTGGAGCTGCTGAGCCGGAGCTCAGAGTTCCAGCTGCTGGCTCCCTGCCCGTCCTGCTGCACCGCTCAGCACCACGCTGCGGGCAGGGCAGGCCCCGGGAGCGCTGGCCTGGCGGTCTCTGTTGACAGGCTCTTACTCTGCTTTCCTTTGCAGCAGGAGGGAGCAGCAGCAGGAGGAGGAAGAGGAGGGGGCTGCCCTGGCCCTTTGCTCATCGGAGGACCCCGGCCACTGCCCAGGCACCAGGGCAGGCGGGCTCCGGCTGCAGCAGGGCGCTCTTTGGCCAGCCCCTGGCAGCCCTCTGCGGGGAGGACGGCTCCCTGCCCCGGCCCATCCAGGTAAGCCAGCCTGGCCGGGGGGGTCCCCAGCCCTCCAGATGCTCCGTAGAGGCGGTGAGAGCCCTCCCTCCGGCTGCTGCACAGGGGACACGGGCGTCCCCAGGAGCTCCGGGGATGGCGGCTTGGGCTCTTCACCCCCAGCAAGGAGCCCGCTCTGGGGCAGTGCTCTGGCCACCGCTGTCGGAAGGCAGCTCCTCAGCCAAGCAACTGTCCTCCTGCCTCTCCTGCAGGAGCTGCTGGCTGTCCTGCACCGGGAAGGACCGTCGACGGAGGGGATATTCCGAAAAGCCGCCAGCGGGACGGAACTTCGGGAGCTGCGGGAGGCCCTGGACCGCGATGCCAATGTTGACCTGGGAAGCCAGCCTGCACTCCTGCTGGCCGCCGTCTTGAAGGTGAGCGCTGCTGACCTGCGGCTGGAGGAGCTCCTGGCCGGCCTGGAAACTTCAAAGGCTCACCCGGAGCCCTTGGCATTGCAGGACTTCCTCCGAAGCATCCCCGACAAGCTGCTGGTGACCCACCTCTACGAGGACTGGGTGGCAGCCATGGAGAGGACCAGCAAGGAGGAGAAGGTCTCCAAGCTGAAAGCGTAAGTGTGGGCAGCAGCCTGCCTGTTGAGCAGGAGCCCTGACCGCTGGCTGAGAGCACCTGGAAAGCTGCGCAACTCAGCCGCTGGCTCCCCCCTGCCTTGGACAACAGGCCTGGGCAAAATCTGCTTTGTCAACCTGGTGTCCCTGTTCCCTCAGGGTGGCCGAGAAGTTGCCTGCAGCCAACCTCTTCCTCCTCAAGCAGCTGCTGTCCGTCCTCCAGCACATCGGCCACAACGCAGCCACCAGCAGGATGAGCTGCAGCAACCTGGCCATCTGCCTTGGGCCAAACCTGCTGAGCCCACCCAACGAGGACCTGCTCCCGCTCCAGGCCATGCTGGAGGTGACCGAGAAGGTGCGCTGTGTTGGCAAGCCGGCTGCAGCCTTGCCGGCCCATCCGAGCTTGGCTGCTCAGAGGTCCCTGGCTGCCTCCTCCCTTGAGCAAATGCCGGTGGGGTGGCTGCCCGCAAAGGCAGCCCCACAGCCACAGCCATCTGTGCAGAGGCAAGGGTCGGGAGTGGGAAAGGCTGCTTGGTACAACTTCAGGCAGCCGGGTTGAGACCAAGGGTTTGATGTGTGCAGGTGAACACGCTGGTGCTGTTTATGATTGAAAATTGCGGCGACATCATTGGGGAGGAGGTGGCTGGCCGCTCCTGTCCATCAGCTGGGGAGTCGCCAGCCCCTACGGACAGAGCCAGAGGTATGAGGAGGAACTGAGGGCTGTCCCAGGCTGGGGCTCTGGATACCAGAAACCTCAACGTCAAGAAGAAAACCGGCGTAGGGCTTGGGGTGGGTTTTGCTTTAGGTGTGCCTTACTTCCAAAGGCTTCACTGCTGCACATGGTTTTGCTTTCTAGACCTGCGTTTGGAAGAGCAAAGTGGCCCTGCAGGCAGAGGAGACCAGGGCCACCAGGCAGAAGCCATTCTGCATGCATCCCCCTCTCTGGACGTCCTCAAAGGAGCTGGGGGAGACATGGTGGCGGAGTCCAAAACGACAGAGGTATGTCAGCTCTGCTCCACAAGCACCGTGACAGCGTCTCTCGGGTAGGAGGGTAGTTTCTGAGGAGGCCAAGTAGCTGCTGGGCCTCCTCCGGCCAGCCGATGGCTTGTGCGTTTGGGGTTCCTCCTCCTCCCCCACGGAATCATACATTGTACGGAAAACTGGAAAGGTCCTTTCTCAAATGCATTAGGCATGTGCTTAATCCAACCAAATACCTACAAAAAGACAGCGGGGAGTAGCTGTCAACTTGAGAGGGCTTTTGCTCAGATCCTACTTCATCACAGTTTCATCAAGTCTGTTTTGGGGTGGGTGGACTGTGCAAAATGTGGACGATGCGAAGCAGCATCTTCCCCGGAGAGCTAAGGTGGCAATTTGGCAAGCAGTCCCTTACTACTCCAGGCCGTCCCTTGCCACCCCTTAACTCCAACAATTCTGGTTTAGGCACCTCCAGCTTTGCCTCCAGCCACCCTCAAGAGCACAGCAGAGCCCCTGCCACGCCCGCAACAACTGGGCAGCGTTTCAGAGGAAAGAAGGTAAAACGAGTCACTTTGGGTTAAAATCAGAACTGTCTCCGCTGGATCGTGGCCTTACCTATCTAAGCACACTGTGGGATGGAAAGGTTTGCAGGCTCTCCTCGGAACAAGGAAAAGAGAAGAAACCGAAGGAGGAAACAGGCCTGGGGAGATGAAAGCTGTGCAGAAAAAAAGAGGAGGAAGAGAGAAAACGTATTGGGGGATCGCAAACGGAAAAGATGCAGGAAGGTCCGGCAGGTCGAGAAGCCCAGGTGCGTACCAGGCTCTGCTGCTGCGCAGGGTCTGGCAAGAACCCCGTGGCCGCTCCCCAGGGGCTCCCCAGCGAGCCCTGCTGCGTGGCACAGGGGCCCTGTGCATCTCTGCGCGCGCAGAGCTCTCTAGGGGCATTCCCCGTGGGGATAAGGCGCCAGAGCCCTCCCCTCGGCAATGCCAGCCGTAGCTCGCTCTCTTCTGGGCTATGAGCAATTCCTCGTCAACGGTGTTCCCCAAAGAGAGGGCAACCAAACCCTGCCTCTTCCTGCCGCTGTGCATTCAGCAGTGCTCTCTGACTCTGTCCTTGTAGGTGCCGTTTTCCTGTTACCGGCTGAACCCCTGTGAGTCCTGGGCCCACCCCCCACCGCAGTTGATGTTCTCAATAAAACGATATTTTCTCTCTTCTGAGTGTGTCCGCCATCGGCTGTTCTGGAGCGGGGAGCTGCTGTTTGGGGATGACCCCTCGGGGAGGAGTTTGGGATCGTGCCTTGTCCCAGCATCCTTGCCGGCGGGCATGAGGGCTGAGTTCAGGTGCTTTAGGAGTGAAAGCAAGGCACAGAGTTGCACAGGAGGGTGGAGGTTGGAAGGGACCCATGGAGCTGCAACTGGTCACCCAGCTCCTGCTCAGATTTTGGCTAATACTCATCTTGTGCTAAGGCCTGCCGTATGCTTGGAGCCATGCCATTATCTCAGGTAGAGGGCAACATGTAGGTACAGCAGGTTGGCCAAGAAGGGCTAAAGCTCCTTATGCAGCCATGGTCACCTGCAGCTTGTTGTCCCCTGTGGCTGTCATCCTTGCATACCGATTGTCTGGTAGTTTCTTCAGAACCCCCTCACTCACACCGATGGTATAAACCAAACTTCCACACTGGGCACTATAACTACTCCTCTCAAATGATGCACCTCTTATTGATCACAGAGAGCAACAACAGGAAGGTTTGATTCAGTTTGCACAGAATAACTCAACTAAATATTCTGCTGTCTATGGAAATGCAATTTTAAAAAGGGGCTTAAAAAACCCAAGCTCTTTGGAACTGCACTAGGTTCTTTCCCCTTGACAGGAACAGCAATGCTCCACATTTGAAGTGAACCACTGACAGGGTGCATTTTCATGTTAATTGTCGCAGACACTGGCAATAGGAAACAAAGCACTGTAAATATCACTCCTTTCCTGCCTTTAAGAACTTAACAGTGATAGTCAGACATGGCAAGGGGAAAAAAGTATGCAGCAGAAACAGAGCTATGAGGGTGCTGAGGGCTGGGGACCTCAAAAGTCTAGGCTTGTGCTTTTGCACATCCACTCAAGCTAGTGCTGGCTGAATACAAAACACAGGTGCTGTGATTCTCTGGCATTCCCTGCCCATTGTGCATTTTGTATGAGGGGCTTCGAAAACAAGAATTAAGGGAGAGAGTCTCTGGCATGAAGGTGGAGAATTGATGTATGAATACAGCTTTCCCTTGAGAAAGAAAAAATGACTGTTGCCCATGACAAGCAATCAGAAGGATGCATCTGGTACACTATTGGGAGACGGGTACATGGGATAAAATGAGACTAGATATATGTGAGACTTTGAATAAGATGGAGAATCCAGTGACGGGTGGAGCAGTTGCAGAGGGAGACCTTCATAGCAGCATTTTGCACAATATTACATGTGAAGACAAGGAGAAAGGGGGGGGCAGGGTTGATTTTTCTTCCATGGTTTTGGGGTTCTTTTTGGTCTTTGCATCTGGGGGTCTATTGAAACCTCTGTGTCTGAACATGGAGAGATTTTCATTGAAATGCTGTATACCTTTGAGGGCAACCCAAAGCATAGCCTTATACTTACATATCTGGTACAAAGCATAGAAATAACAGACTTTGAGAATGGCCATAGTAACCAGACAAGATACAAAGAGTTTCTAAATCCCAGTAGCCCAGTGGATAATAACGCTGGAGGCAGGTTCATGCTGTAATTTGTATTCAAAGCCTGAATACTACAGAGAGACCATTTCTTGTACCTGGAATTCAGAACAGACCCACTATGAAGATACAGCTGGAAGTTAACAAATAGGTGTGATCTCTTATCACCTTAATATCTGAGATGAGTCAGTTTGAGTTTCATTTTCTCCAAATAATATACAGCAATCTACGGGAGGAAGTGAAAACTGCAAAAATGAGTAGGGAAAGATTGTTTGCTCTTTCTTATACACGGGAATTAGCAGGCAACACATGAAATTATTAATCACAATAAAGGAAAAGAAGAACATCTGCACACAATACATAATTAAATTGTGCACCTCCTTGCCACAGGATGTTTTGGATAGCACAAGTATGAATGGGTTGAAGAAGCAATTAGACAGAATCAGGGAAGGAAGGTCTCTCGTGGGCCATTAAGCTCGAGGAAGCAGGAACAGCCTCCAGAAATCCCTGAACTAGTGACTGTCGGTATAGAGGGTACAGCAGGGGAAGGAGCATGCTATGCTTATTGCATTTCTTATGCTTTTTTCCTACACATCTTTCACTGTTCAGATTCAGAGACAGGACGCCGAGCTGAACGAACCTTTGGTATGACCCCGTGTGGCTATTCTCATGAATTATACAAGACACAGTCCCCTACATGCTATGGATGCAATTCACATTCACGCAGAGCACTGCCTTATGGCCTTGCAAATTCTGCTGAGTATTTACGGTGAGAATTTAAGCAGAACCTATGTGGCTGAGTTCATGCATAGATGTGATCCCATTTCACCCTATCTGAAATTACATACTGCCTCCTCTGCGACGGGTTTTTGGCTTGGGTGCAATTTGATATGCAATTAGTCAAACATCTTCTCCTGCGATATCTGTCCTGTGGTGAACAATTAGCGTTGCATAAGGGAATACATTCTGAGGCTTGAATCCCAGGGACTCCTGTCAATTTGCACTGACAGCATGCTTACAAGGAAGGAGCTGACAGGTCCAGCTGGAATTGAGTGTTAGCAGCCACAGAGGCGGCCACACACCAGCCCACAGATGGTCCACTTCTTGCTCACATTCTTAGCTTTGCCTGCCTTGAGTGTCCTTTTGTTTTGATATAAATGTTACGCAAGCTAAAGAATGTGTTTGAATTTCCAGAAATGAACTTCCTAATGTTTCAGCTATGGGCTAAGACCACCATCAGAGTTCTTTGATATTTTAGTGTGCAACCCATGGGAAGGAAATCGTCGGGTTCTTAGTTATACACAGGATGGCTTCTTCTTGTCAGAGAAGAGGGGACCAGCAGGTAGGAGGCTGACCTGGTGTTGTTCCCAGGATGGCCAGGTTGCCTGAGAGCAAACTCCACCTGAAGAAGGGACAACCTGACTTTGCAAGGAAGATCAGTTTGCTTCTAACAGTGGTTCTTCAAAAAATCCTGCTTCATGGTGATGAGCACAATAAGAGCTTTAATTTAACACGTTCTATGTTGCTATTGAGCAGTATGCTCAGATAGGAACAGGCCATGAGATCTGCTGAGTGAAAACACAGCCTCTCTTTTTGATTATCTGAAAAATTAGACCTGATATTTCACTTAGCGTGGGAAACTGCTTTGACTTTTGACTTCTTTTTTTTTAAATAGAATTGTAATGTACAGAGATATTTTGAAATAAAGATGGAGTCTGTTGCACTCAGAAATGCATCTCTCAGTTCCCATTAGTTACTTCTTTCGTGTTTATTTTTTCCCAGGCTTTCCAAGCATATGTAAAGTAATTCAGCAGTTCGGTTCTGCTCTTTGTTAGGAATCCATCTGGCAAGTAGTCTGGATGCAAGAAGTTAAAGCTAATGCATTTCATCTCATGGGCAAAGAGCGTGCACAGTCTGTTGCTGCAGCTCAGCTGCCACGCACTACCTAGGTAAACCACAATGGCTTGATTGTACAGACACCAGCTTAAACAAGGCTTCAGGCAGCCTCTGCCAGCTTAAGAGCCAGGATCGACGTCTCCCCCAGTTGCCAAAGCAAGGACTGGTTTTAAGTAGTGCCGTTCCATCTGTGCACAGAGAGCTTATGCCGTCCAGCTCATCCATTTTCTGTAGATCATGAACAAATACGTGGAAGGTCTCAGGGTGAAAGCTGCGCTCCCTGCTCTTCACACTCTGCCTCTCCCTTTCCAGTCTCTGGTACTGAAAGCTGCCCACAAATGTAGCAGTCATAATTCACAGCAAAATCCCTTTAAATGGCCCACTGGGTTATATATTTGGCAAATTTCCACTGGTTGGTGGAAGTTTGAAGAAGCCTAGCATCTCCAGCATAAATACAACCAAAATGGAGAGATGATTGTGGGTTATTACTGGATTTATATACAGTCCTAATTCTTGTGAGGATTGTGCAGTTTTGCTGAAATCTGTAACGGTAGATGAGGCAGATTAAAATACTTCAGAAGCTTACTCCCCAAACAGAAAATGTGTTGCACAGTGTCATTACCAAAAAGAATATAACTCTTCGTTACTGTTATAAATCACACTAAAACAATTTCCTCCCTCCTTTGGGTATGCTGTATTTCAAAAGTAAGTGTGACAAGATGTGGGTTTTGGTGTCAGATTAAGTTTACCTGATTACTGATTAAATAAAATTTAAAAAATGCTGAATTCATCCATATTTGGAGTATCTGTTCTTGTACTTCCTCCATACCATGTAGAACACCTGATAAAGTTGAGACAGCATCCCTTGCCACCTAAGAGAAAGCTGAGGTGTTTCAAGCCACAAATGCATACAAAGGCTTTGAGAAGTATCGGTTTCCTCAATTTTTCCATGGGATCCAGTCATTTTACCTCAATCTTCACTCCATTTCCAGTTAGGCTTATGCGGTGTACTGTATGCATAATTGTATCTGTGACATAGGAAACACGCTGAGTTTTAAGATGTACAAGGACATATGCATATATAGTTATTTTCATTAAAGTAGCTGAGTCATAAGGCATTATGTCTAGTAAGGCGTCAATTAAGCTGTAGGGTGGATTGTTTTATGAAGTGCTGGACGTGCGAGAGGAACTCAGCTTTTGTATTTCCCTTAGAGAATAAGGCACAACTGATAACATATTGCCTAGTTGGCATTTTTTCTGAGAAAGTCCCTTGTCAACTGAGTTTAGGAAATCAAGCTTAAACTTGCAATAGAAATGAATTAGCTAGGCAGGAAGAAGAGTGAAGTCCCTAGAAGAATCCTTCAACCCTCTGTTTCGATTTAATCTAAAGCCCAGGGTATGTTTATGTATGTGAATGTGTTCATGTGGTGTGTAGGCTCTGTCCTTCATCACAGCTCCTTTCTGAGTGGCACGTGGAGTACGTGCAGTTGTGCTTACTCGGGCAAGCCTAATCCTAGCATAGCAAAACATTCAGGTTGCTCCTCCAGGAGACTGCTTCGACAAGGGATAATAAGTGACATTGCTCCTTGTCTTAATGGCGGAGTAATATCTGGGCTAAGGGGGAAGTTGCCTGTCCCTTCTTAAGACAGCTACTAAACATGAGGTTGGCATTTATCCTTTTAAACTATTGTATCTAAGTCCTTTAGCCCTTTATTTAATCTTAACTTTAACAAAACAGTATAAAGTTATCATTTCTATAACCGTGCCTAGTTTCAACATGATGCTGATAGGGCACAAGATGCTGCATTTTATGAGAGCAGTAGGTCTAAATGCGTGGAGGACCGGCATGCTTTGTGAGTGGGAGAGATCTTCAGGTCAAGCCATACGCCTCACACCACGTAGCGATATCTCAGTGTGGGAATTCGTAACTACCCGCGGAGGTCACTCCTGCCTGATGTGTGATGATTGATGCGTCTTTGGTGAGCAGCATGTGGGCTACGAAATGTCTTGAGTCAGAAATCAGGAGCAGAGATACTTCTTTTCATACTGGGAGCAAGTATTTCTTAACAGTAAGACAGATCAGATCAATGCCAGCCTCTCTGTTTTTAGGTCCAGTGACACATCACAGAAAATTAATTGCAGGTGAAGAAATTCCAGAAGGTAGCAGTGGGTTTTTTTCCAGGAACATAAAAAATTAATTAGAAGATGAAAATTTTCAGGCCATGGTTAGGGCGGACTATGTAAGAGATGACCAAGTGTGGCAAGATGCTTTCTTGTCTTTGGATTTTATAGCCTAAACTCAAAAGGCCTCATGGAGAACAACCCTCAGAATGAAAAGCAGCTGGGCCTGGCAAAGGATAAATTCAATAAGTGGGGCTTTGAGAAGGGGTTTAAAAGACAACTGGACATGAATGGGGAAAAATGGGAGGATAAGGTGTCGTAAAAAGATAATTCAAACCTGAAAAAAACCCCAAAGCAGCTGGAAGAGGGTTGCCCTGGGGAGAATATAGAAGAAAGGTAGGGTGCAGGAAAAACCGAGAATCGGGACGTATGGTGAGGAAAAACAAGACGAGGGGTTTGAACTTCACAAAGAACAGAGAGGAAGCCAGTGAGGGGAACCGGGGCTGTGCCCTCACCCATCAGGGCACAGTCCCACAGGGTCTCAGCAGGGCTGGGTGCTGGTAATGGGGTCCATCGACAGCCCCAGACACAGCCAGGGGATGAACCAGGTCCAGGGCCCACCCAGTCGGAGCAGCAGGAGGCAGGGCTACAACATGGGTCCAAGGTCCACCCAGAAGACGGGGCCAGAGACAGGGCTGGAGACAGGCCCAACTACAGCATAGCCCAGGCGAGGTCTGGGAGCCCAGGGCTGAGCTACCTGAAAACCCGGAGCTACCTAAAAAAGTGCCGAAGCCGAGCGGAGCTTTGCCGAGCCGTACCGAGCCGAAGGCGAGCGGAGCTTTGCCGAGCCGTACCGAGCCGAAGCCGAGCCGAGCTTTGCCGAGCCGTACCGAGCCAAAGGCGAGCGGAGCTTTGCCGAGCCGTACCGAGCCGAAGCCGAGCCGAGCTTTGCCGAGCCGAACCGAGCCGAGCCGAGCGGAGGCGGTCGGGCGCAGCGGCATGGGCGGGCAGGGCGGGCAGCGCTGCCTGCGGGCGCGGTGCGGCTCCTCCAGCCGCAGGTGATGGTGGGCAGGAGCCGGCCCCTCGGCACCGCGCACCGGGCGCTGCAGCTCCTCGTCCGGGGGAGCGCGGGCGCGGAGACCTCCTGCCCACGGCAGGGGCGGGCGGGCAGATGGAGAGGGACACTGCCAGGGGCCGGGGAGCGGCCCGGGGGGCCCCGCGTCTCTGGCAGCGATTGCCCCGGTGGCAAGGACACCGACGCGAAGGGACCGAGCCGGTGGCAAGGACACCGACGCGAAGGGACCGAGCCGGTGGCAAGGACACCGACGCGAAGGGACCGAGCCGGTTCCAAGGACACCGACGCGAAGGGACCGAGCCGGTTCTCGTGGCTCCGGCGCTCCGCAGCGGCGCCGAGGGCCAGCCAGGACTCAGGCCGCGCCAGCCCTCGGCTGCACCCACGGCAGACTTTGCCTCGGGCTCGGCGCTGCTGGCCAGCCTGTCCCCGCCGCCCCTGGGCTAGCCCCGCTCTCGGGACGGCACGTCCCACGCGTGAAGCGGTGCCTGGGCTTGCCCTGGGAGCGGCACGACTCGGGAGCGTTCTCCGGCTGCTGCGGCTCCCGTCCGTGCGATGGACGGAGGCGGCGGTTTCCCTGGCGGCTCTCCGCTGGTCTCGGCCCGCGGGCCGCGACCCCTCGGGCTCCGTTTGGGCAGCCCTGCCCCGCACGCTGGGGATGGAAAGCGGCGCGATCCTGCTGCAGCTGCCGCGGGGACAAACCCACGGGGGAGAAGGGGTGGGTGCCGCGGAGGGGAGGACGGCGGGGCTGGGTGGGCTCTGGGCAGCACCGCCCGGGGCTGTCCCTGGCGGGGGTCTTCCCGGCCGGGCCCCCGGGATGGCTGAGGAGGCCGGTGCCCGCTTTTCCAGGGAGGAGCTGGCCGGGAGCGTGAGGAAGGGCAGCTGCCCGGCTTTGCGCTCCCCGGGGGCCCTCGGGGCTCCCAAGGGGCCGGGCCGGGCTTTCCCCCCTGCCCCCCCGGTTCTGTCCAGCTTTGCGCTCTGGCTTCACGCGGCGCTCCGGCCTCGATCGGATAAGCCTTGTTTCCCGCCCTGCAAGGGTGACGCTGGCTTCCCTCTTACGGATGAACAGGACTCTTTCCTGGAGCTGAGAGCAGAAACTCCGTGGGCTTTGGCACTCGGATTTTCCTAGCTTGCTGCCGCCAGCGTCCGAGGGGACTCTAGATTTCGCGGAGCACCGTCGGGACGTTACTCTCGGGGAGAGGCTTCGGTCCTGTTTCTGGACAAAGATGGTGGCGGCGGGGGAGTGAGCGAGCAGCCTCGTGGTGCTTGGTCGCCGCCTGGGCTGAAACCACAACAGTCCTTCTTGGTGCCCAACGTGGGGCACGAAGGGTTGAGATAACGACAGATCTGGCCGGAGCGTGTTAAAACAAATTTGTTGTACGCATTTCTTGTATTAGTTGAATAGTCGCTGGTCCCAGCGTTGGCTCATTTGTTCCCGTGGCGGTGTTGTGTGAGTTCTTACATGCACTCTGTTTATCGCCTCTGGGCGCGGGCTCGGGACTATCATTTTGCTGTCCTGGGTGACGTCGACTCACAAAATGATTACGTCACGGGTCCTGAGGTTAAGCTGGTAGTTGCGTGCGGCGTCGACGTCATTCCCGTGCCTCGGGCGCCCTCTCTCGGAATTTGTTGGTAATCGCACCCAATCTGTGGGGAAGTCGGGGGGGGTACTTTCTCCCCGCTCGTTCACCTCCCCTTCCTCCTTCAGGCTAATTACAGCAGCTTTTGAGAAGTTTGAACAGCCCTGGGATGTTCAAGCCGGCATGCTCGTCTTGCTATGTCTCCCGAATGTGTTTCAGGTCTTGTTTAGGGCTCCAAAAAAGTTTTTTAAGAATACCACGCAGAGATCTGCCCCAAGGCTGAATAGTCATGGGTGGCGTGGCACGTGGGAGAAAACGGGCAGGTATCTAGAGGACTTCTCACCTCCAATGGTTTGGAACTTCACTCCCAAACAGCTACAGGACCCTGGTGAAGCGATAGAATGTTGGAAAGGAAAATACGGTGCCTGTTCCAGAGAGGCACAACTTACCGCACTCTGCGGTATCTACCAGTATCCGCACCAGTATCTACCAACCACTGCTCGATATTATGCAGCACCCTCAGGGGGAAGGGAGGGAAAACAGACCGACAGGCACTGCAGCTATTCCAACCCTCGTGACAAGCACTGCAGCTACCCCAACCAACCCCGGCGACAGGCGCTGCAGCTGAACCAGAGAACCAACCTGTGCCGGTGTCAGTCGCCCCTGTGCAGAAAAAGAAATACACGGAGAAATCGGTTCAACTTAGCGAGGGATGGAGGTGAACCAGGGTCATCACGAGAACAGGAGGAAGAGGCAGAACCCGAGATAATCACCCGATCCCTATCCCTGAGTGAGCTGCAAGATACGCAAAAGGATTTTGGCCGCCAGCCGGGTGAGCACATTGTTACCCGGCTGCTCCGCTGCTGGGGTAATGGGCCGGTAGCTTGGAATTAGAGGGAAGGGAAGGCAAGCAGGTGAGATCCCTGTCTAGGGAAGGGGCCATTGACAAGGCGATTGGGAAAAAGACACGAGCCCTCAGCCTCTGGAGGGGACTTCCGTCAGGCGTGAAGGAAAAATACCCCTTCAAGGAAGATGTTACGTGTCACCCAGGCAAGTGGACCACCATGGAGAAAGGTATCCAGTACCTGAGGGAATTAGCCGTGCTGGAGGTGATTTATAATGATCCAGATAACGAGCAGTCACCCACAGATCCAGATGAAGTCCAATGCACACAACCCCTGCGGCGGAAGTTTCTACAACATGTACCAGCGTTGTATGCCAACTCATTGGCAGTGATGTCCTGGAAAAAAGGCGAGGGACAAACGGTGGATGAAGCGGCTGGCCGACTCCGGCAATACAAAGGACGTCTCTCTTCCTCCCGACGGGCCCGTGTCTCGGCTGAACTCCCGTGTCGCGGGAGTTTTTCCTACAAACGTCGCTGTTAGGCTTTTGTGGGATAAAAAGGGGCTTCTTTTTTGATCATCGGTCGGCTAGGTCACTGACCATCGGAGCTTTTCGGTTGTGTCTGTTTGAGAGGTAAAAGGTGGCTGCCAGAAAGGCTCCAGACAGCTATCTATGAGGGTGTTTCCTCCCCCAAACCCCAGAAGAGCCTAACGCTGCTGCTGTTGCATTTCTGTGGCCCTCCAGGAATCCCACTGTGTGCGTAGGGGAGGGATGAAAAAACCTCTGGGAATCTTTGTGTGAAGGGTGCCTGGACCAAGAAAAGGCAAACCTGCTGACATCATCGCAGCTGGGGAGAGAAAGGGCTGAGCTACCAGGGCCACTGCCAGCATACTGTCATTAGGCACCAGAGTCAACGTTGACTCGAGGGGCCTGGGCAGAGCCCAGACCCCCCTGAAAGCAGCTGCAAGACCTGCCACGAGGTACAGGCCAACTCCTCTGATGCTTCGGGCTCACGCTGGAACCCAAAGCGCTCCAAGCCCCAAAATGCAGCCGCCTCTGCAGCGCAGCAGCAGCAGCAGCAGCCAGTGCAGAGCAGCGTGGGGAGCTGGAGCAGAGGGTGGGGGCGCCCGGGCCGGGCTCGGCTCCCTTCGGCTGGGCTCGGCTCATCTCGTCTGGGCTCGGCTCCGCTCCTTTCGGTTCGGCTCTTGTCGTTTCGTCTGGGCTCGGCTCCCCTCGGCTCGGTTCGGCTCATCTCGACTGGGCACGGCTCCCTTCGGCTCCGTTCGGCTCATCTCGTCTGGGCTCGGCTCCGCTCGGCTCCGTTCGGCTCCTCTCGTCTGGGCTCGGCTCCGCTCGGCTCGGTTCGGCTCATCTCGACTGGGCACGGCTCCCTTCGGCTCCGTTCGGCTCATCTCGTCTGGGCTCGGCTCCGCTCGGCTCGGTTCGGCTCATCTCGTTTGGGCTCGGCTGCCCTCGGCTCCGCTCCGGCCGCAGCCCCGGCCCGGCCCCGCCTGAGGCAAGGGCGGGCGGCGGGCGCGGCGGGGCCGGTGGCCGTGGCGGGGGCTCCTCCCCGTCCGTGGAGCGGTGGGCTGCCCGGCGGGCGCCAGCGCCGGGGCTGCCCGGGGGCCTCGCAGGCCGGCAGCGGGGCTGAGGCGGCGGCGGTGGCGGCATCTCCCCTCGCGGCAGGCCGGGGCGCCGGGTCCCGGCCTTCCCCCCGCAGGCCCGGCCAGCCCCGGCCCCTCCCTGCCGCCCCCGGGGCTGCGGGGGCAGCAGGGGACTGCCTGCCGCTGGTGGCTGTCCGGCGGAGGCCGGCGGGCACCGCGGAGACGTGCGGCTGTGGAGAGAAAGGAGTTTCTGCCGGCTGTCCCCGCAGGGACCCGCAGCCGCCGGGGGTGTCCCTCACAGCCTGGCGTCGGTGGCGGGCTGCGACGCAGTCCTGCCCGGGCGTTCTTGGCAGCCCCCGGGGCAAGAGGCCTGTCAAGCTTCAGGGAGGTCGGCAGCGGCGTTTCCAGAGCAGTCGCGTCCCGTTGGCTCTCCTGCTTCCTTCCCTAGGCTGGGAGAAAGGAGGACGTCCTCGAAAGCAGGTACCTGTCGGTTGCCTGAAGCCAGGTTTCTTCATGCAGGCAGGCGTGTGTACGGACTTAGAATCGGCAGGTGAGCGTGTTGAAGCTACAGCCTGCAGTGTGGTGCCTGCCGGTAGCCGTGAGTTCCTAGGAGACCCTAAATTCCGAGGGGGGGGGCTGCTCTTTTCCTGCCTTCTTTCACTGACCGTGAAAGCGGTCGCTTCCGAGTGGCTACCGCGCTTGCACGGGCTGAGCATCGAGTGATGGGAGCTGTAAAAAGCGCTCCTGTTTCACTGCCGTGCATGGATTTCGTGCTTCAGTGGGAAAAGAGGCTGGTTTTGCTGACGGTGTTTTGCAGTTTTGTTTAAAGCGTTCAGCTGAGAAGCTCTAGAGCCTTTGTGTGTGAAGCCAGGACTGTTTTTCCCCACGTGCACCACTTTGTACCTCTCTGCCATTTTATTGCTCCGCGGCCGAGTCTCGTAAGATCTTTCTATGGTTCTTTGCTGCCTGCCCTTCTCCTTGTGTCAGTAATCTTGTAGGCTTTGCAAGCTTTCTCACCTTGCTGCTCATGCCCCTTTCCCTGTCACGTCACGCTGTTTTTCTCTTCAACTGCTTGTTGGGCTTACTAGAAAAGCAGAAAGCCTAATACTGGAGTGAGTGCCTATTGTCATTTTTTAAATGAGACTTTGAAACATGAGTACAAATACAGATGAAGGGTATCTATCTTGTTGGCTTAGAGGGAGGTACTAAAACCCTGCTTTCTAATGAATTACTTGAGCAGCCATTTACAAGCTTGCTTCCTTTTTGTGACTTTTGGTAAACTCAGTTCTTACCCGTTTGACTTATTTTTAGAACTGGAGCCGAGCGTGTTTGCCATACGAGTAAAGCAAAGCGTGGATTTGAAACGGTAAGCTACAGAATATTCAGAAAGAGACAATAGCATCTGTTTAGTCCTAGGTTCTTCAAGTGGCAAGCCTAAAAATGCCTTCAGGTAACTTTTTTTCCCTTTTCACCTGCATCACCTGCATGGAGACCTTTGTGATTCCTGCTCATCAAACTTAGCCACAGGATGAGTTTTACCGGGACCCGACACAGGCTTTTCTGACTGTGAAGCTACAAGCTCTAGGGGTGAACTCAGCCTCTCGGAGCTGAACCTGAAGGTTGCCCTGCCTTGTCCTCAAGAGACTCCAGTCCTCTTTTACCTCACATGCTCCTTTGTGCAGAACTCCATGAAGGGCCAACAGTGGGTGCTGACACCTTGACACTGGCTTCGGTGCGAGTACTTGCCACTCCTCAGCAGTGTCCTTTCTCTGTGCAGATGGCCTTGCAGGCATCTCCCTCTTCTTGACACAGTGTCATGTTTTTTTCTCGCTATGTCATCAGAAGGCAGATTTACGACAGGATTGTTCCAGAGGGATTGGCAGTTGCTTTCTAAACCCACTGTTCTCCAGAGACCTTGTCAGGAGGGCAAGATTCTTTCTCTTGTAGCCCACAAGCTAAAAGGCTGCTCTGACAGAGCTGCTGTTAGGCACACTCTTTAGGTAAGAGGGTCTTCCCTCACCCCCCTGTTCTCCTCCTCCTGGCTGTTGCCCATCCTCCCAGTGCATTTCATCCATTTTCTGGATCCTGATAGCCATTCTGCATGTAGTTCAAACCCCTGCCGTGCTATTGCCTTCCTGGCCGCCTTCCCTCTCCAGCTCTTTGGAGAGAGTCTTTTCTGAGGAGGCAAACTTATTCCTCTTGGGGTTGTCCACAAAGGAAGTTGCCTGGTGGTATAAAAGGAACAGCTTCTTCTCCCACTGTTCCTTGGGAGGTGAACAGTTGCATCAGATGCCCAGGTTTCTGCGTGCTTCTGCGTGATGACGTGCTGCCCCCATTTCAGAAACCTTTTGGACCTCTCCACAACTGGCTGAGCCTTTACGCAAATATCGTCTGTGGGCTTGCTGCCTGCTGGCCAGGGCATGCTGCCTGCTTGCTGCTGTAGGCCTGGTTTCAAAGGGCCAGTCTCAGCATAATTGCTCTGCAGGGATCCCCTGCATGTACAGTGGCCTGCAATTTCAGGTGCTGCTAGTTGCATGGTTCCCTTCAGCCTGCACAGGTAAACTCCTGTATTGAAACAGCCCTCACCTTGTTGTAAGCCCAAAACTTTCTTTCAGAAGCGGGGTTTTTGGCAGGTTTGTTGGATTTCCAAGATAGGAAGGACACTGCCTGGTAACTCCTCGGGAGCCTTCAGTACAGAAGAACTTCTCTAAAACAAGTAGGCTGATTTGTGTCTAAAACCTGTATCCCTTTTTTTTCCCCTCAGCTCACCTTTGCAGGATTAGTGACAGGTCTCTCTACACATGCCCTTTCTGGCTTCTTTCCTCAGGTGCTCCAAACACTCTCTTGGTGGGATAAGGTCATCCTCTGAAAGATGCTTTTTTTAATTCCCCTCTTTGCTATAATCGCTGTCCCCAGAATGCCTCCGCTCCTTGTACAGTGGCTGAATTTCCCAAACATGAGGGTCCTTGGAAGCTGGAGCTCCGGGTTAGCATGTTGGACCCTGAGAAATGATGTGGTAGGTGGTAGCCATCACCGTAACCTCCTAGTGTGTTAACTGATGTGGGAGGACATGTCCTGAGCTCTTTCCAGGTAATCGGGAACTATGATGAGTGAATCATCAAGTCGGCAAATACCAGTTCAGGTGAGAAGAACCTTCTCCAGAAGAGATGCCTGTGCCACCATGACTCGTACCTGCAATTTGCACTAGTCAGGGCACTGTTACACTGAGAGGGAGCTCCAGACACAAACTGGTGTCTTTATGAATACCAGACCAGATGTCAGGAGCACCGCATGGAATCCTGAGCAGATGACCTCTCCCTCGTGTGCTTTTTTAGGAGATCAGAGCCAGGTGCTTCTGTGACATGCCTTCCATTTGGTTTGCTTTCCATTTGTTTTCTTTTGGTATTCAGGATGAGAAGAAAGATCAGGTTTAGGAAAAAACCATCTCAGTAGCGCCTGTGCTTTCTCAGGATTCTTCTGGTCATTCCTCCAGGGCTCTTGTTCAGTTTATGAGCAGTGTATGACTTTGGATCCAAATCCAGCTGGTGTTTTAGAGTGCATCTCGAAAAGGGAAGGCTCTTGTTAAAACATGAAGGAAATCTGTCTGCTTAGTATACACGTAGGACTGACTTTACAGCATCGGCACTCAATTCAGAAGGAGGAGCATGGAAGTGCCGCAGTCGCATGGCTGTTGAATAGATTGCCTTTTCAGCTCTCATCCAAATGCCTTCCAGGCCTGCGATTTTGACAGGAGGCTGTCTGGTCAGGATGACTGGAGTTGAGCCTGTGCATCTTTCTGCTTACCAAGAGCACCAGTAGAAGTCCAAGGAAGAAAGAACTGGGAGATGCTCAGCCTGTCACTGCAGATAATTTTCCTACCTTAGTTAATGCTCTGAGACTAAACTGCCAAGATCTCTGGCCATCTAAAGTTTGGAATTTCACGTGAACCTGAGCTTAGTGCAAGAGAAGCACCATCAGGGAGGGATCTATTCTTCTCTTCTCTTATCTCTGTGACAAAGTTGTTTCACTTTCTCCTAAAGAAGCTTCCAGGGTGGTTTTGTTGTTTGTGGTCCTTTGTATTGCTGATAGCCTTGCGAATGGGTATTCCTGGCTCACCTCTTGCTTCTGGCACTTTTCACTTTTGTCCCTGCCCTGTTACTCTGCTTCCTATGAGTGTGTCTTAGCAGGGCTGATGCCTAGGGGCCTGTGTTGTCCAGCGGCTGTTATTTCCCACAGCACCTCTGTCGATGTTTTTTAAAACCTCTGTCTGTGCCATAGCTGGTGTTCCTCTTTCACTATCTGCTATATTAAAGCCTAGTCAATGAATTCCAGCTTTATGTTAGGCCTGGGAATGTCCTGAGGAGGGAGGGGCAGAAAGCTATTGGTGAAGAAAGTCCTCGTAGTAGCAGGCAAGAAAATAAAGTCACAGAACAAGGGAGCAGACCTTGCCTTTTAGTTCTTCAAGCAAGCAAGCAAAGAAACAAAGATCTCCTGTAGAATAGAATTTTACATGGTGTGAAAGTTCTTGGGTTCCTTTTCCTTTCAGAATTCCTGCAAAGAAGATGAGCGTGAGTTTAGTCCAGCATCCCTTACTGTGGGCTGTAACCGGGTGAGTTTGTGTAAGTAAGGAATTCCTGGCTTGTTTCATTCGAATTGGTCATATGAAGTCAAAAGCTGCAAGGATGACATCGATAATAGTTTTCCTTTAAAAGTGGTGTTTGGTATTTTCCAGCACGTGAGACTAGGAATTAGAACCACCATAGAGCGGCAGGTCAGCAATGATTTTGGCTGTAAGCGATTCCCACCCACAGAGCCGGGCTACGTAGCTCTTTCAGAGCTGGGCTGTGAGATGGGAGCCTACCTCCAAACCAGTCTGCACTGTGATTGCTTTGAAAGCTCCCAGGCGTGATGTCAGTCAGAGTCTGGACCGACCTCTCGGTTTCAGGGTCTGCTGTTGGGTGGGCAGGGAGTGTGGAGAGAGCGAGCTTGTGTTTTTGTTCTTGCTGCTGTTTCTGACAGGGGCGCCTGTGGGATCTAACCTTGAACAAAGAACAGGAACCGGTCAGGCTGAGGGTGCGGTGCAGCTCCTGCAGCAACTGGACCAAATGGTAAACAAAGGAAACGTGGAGTCAGAAGGAAGAGGTCTGTCCAGGTTCTGGAGAAGGTACGAATACTGCAGCTACGAGCAGATGCAGTCCTGGCTCTGTCCGAGCCTGTGCCTGATTCGGGCAGTTCAGGCAATTCTACGTTCTCTTGAAGAATGGGTCCCTCTTTTCTGTGTTTAAACAAAAAAGTCTGCCAAGGCAAAGGAACATTCAGGGGTGTCCTTTTGTCTTGTGGTAAGGTGCAGCATTCCCAGGAAATGTTCCTCTTCTGGGCTGTCTTTGGGGAAAAAACTTCTCATGGGGGAGGGGGGTGATGGAAAGGGGGGTGGGGGGTTGGGGGGGTGTTACTCACCTCAGTCACAGCCCTCATAGGATGTGGCTTTTATCAGCTGTGGAGTGCCGCTTCCAGCCCGGTTTCTAAAGGACTTTTACACACTCCCCCTTCTCGAGGGGCCTTCCTGGGAGGGACCTGCAGTCCCCTTAAGGCAAGTATGGCCTTTATTTGCCCGCTTAGCAACTGTGGCCTTTGTAACTTTGACTCCCAAAGACACCATTTTAAACCGAAATGAAAGTAGCCCCGCCAACAGTTGCTGGGCATTGCTGACTAAAAGAGTGCTCTAAAGCTGTCGAAACAAGAGTGGTCTGTTCACTGCACAGCACGTGTTGAACATCGGCAGTAACTGTTTGTTTGATAGGTGGGTTAGTTTTGGAAGGAATAAAACTCCTTGTTAATCATAATGTATGCCAGTCCCCTTAAGTATTGAGACTAGACCGTTACGGCACAGGTTGTTCTTTATGTTTCCTCTACTTTTTCGGTCTTCCTCTGTATTATTTTGTGCTGGGGTTGTGTCTTTCTGGTGGACAGAAATTACCTTGTTGTTACAATTCTCAGAGAAGTACTTTAGGTACAATGTGGGGGATTTTTGTTGTTGTTGTTTCCCCAGCATAATCTTCTTGCCACTACAGCATCTCTTTGTTGGAAAGAACTGACCTGGAAGTACTAATGGTTGTGGAAAGGTAAACTTGTAGCATGAATGTCGGGTTGTATTGTTTCTTTTGTAATTCAGCTTTACACATTGCTTGTCTCTGCTATTAAATGCTTTAAAATGAAATTCTACTTTTTTTACGTTTTCAAATTAACATACTGAAGATGTTGGGTTAGAATGTCTTTTTCTTCACAACGTAGAGGTTTTGGAAAAAAGAGCGACAAGCTTTACGATGTTGATCCTTGAGTGTCATAAGTCGGGAATTTTACATTTGAAAATCATTGTATGAGACTCTAATAAAACAAGCATCAGCTTGGCACTGTGTGTTATTTTAATCAGTCTTACCCTGGCAGAAAACACTCCTTCCCTCCAAGAAGAAGAAGTAGAGGTTTCTAGTCTTGGATGGACTGCTGCCCTATGCTTCAGAGCATTAAAAAGGTCAAAATTGGTGAAAATGTTTTGGATTAGATTTTACCACTCTGCTACAAGTTGTGTAATTATTTCTGCCTTTGATAGGTAGTGGGATGAGGCTGGGAGTTAAGATTTCAGATGTGCCTAGGGCATGCTCAGGCAGCTTTTTGCCATCACGCTAGCGCGTTTGCAATAAACCATCATTCTTCAGCCCTCTCCTGAGCTGAGGCACCATCAGCACCTACACGCACAATGCTGGTCTAACACATAACACTGTGTTACTGGTTGTTACTTTAGCAGTAGCGACGTGCGGCCGTCTGACGGGGTAATGTGTCTGGCAGAATGAGGCGATGTTCTGAAAGAGTCAGATGATAATGCAACACGGGGTCTGTTTGGCTTGTTCCCACCATGGTGCACGGATTATCTACCCTATCTGCCTCTGTATTCATTCCCGGACTCCCATCAGCAGTGAAAGAATGCTTTCCCTCCAAGAAGAAATGGGGTTGAGAAACTGGTTCCATTGACGGCGTTCTCCTCAGTCCTGTCCCACAAACCGTGGTACAGGCTGAGTGCACCAGGGTTCGGTCCCTTCTGCTGGGGGGCTGTACAATGAGATGGACAGCGGTGAGGACCAGGGAATGGCTAGCGAGTTGACCAGATGGAAGATATCCATGAGTTGATCTTCTTTAGCACTGGTTCTGTCAGGAGGAGGAGGATGTCCCACTTCCCTGATCTTAGATGCAGCTGCATAAGAAAGGGCCTTTACCCTGCAAGAGCTGGGCTGGCTGAGGCTACAACCTACACACAAAGACATTTTGATGTCTGAGTCCGGAAAATGCCATTACAGAATTACGGGCAAGATGTGCATCCATTTTGGAAAATCATTTTAGATGATAAAGAACATGGGTTAATGAAATCTAAACAAAAATGGTTTTTATTTTAACTGAGATGGGCGTTCTTTTAACTTTGAGAAAGCACCTTGTTCTTTAAAGCAGTGGCCGCCTGCTAAAAGGAAAGGGAAAAGTACTTAAAAAAAGAACAAGCAGAAACAAGCAAGCTCTTCCCTCTCTTCCCCTTGGCATCCCATAAACCCTGGAAAAAGCCACACGCTTGCATCTGTTGTCCTAAAAGCGGATTCGGTACACGGTGTGCAAGAGAACAATCTCACACAGGCGGGAGAGATACTGTTTTATTCTGCGCAGGGTGCTCCATGGTCTTTGCACAAATCAAGCAGGCCGGATTCATCAGTTGTGTCCCTTTTATACAGTAACAATTGCATCTAATTTATTAAACTACTCCTACCTAATACATATTCAAACTATCTGATGCGTGTGCGTAGCATTGCGTAACCCTGACGCATCAGATGCCCTCTCTGCACGCGTGGGGGTCTCGGCTGGCCTTCGGTGGTCTTTTGAGGAGGTATCCCCTCCTCGCTTTGACCGCTCAGTCGCTCTGTATCGGGTCAGCGGTCCGTTTTCCTGCCAAGAGGGACGCAGCATCCATGAGGAAGAGCTGAAAGGATCAGCAGTGGTGCTCCAGGTGAGGCACCGTTAAACAGGAAGACTAGAACAGATCAGACTGATCTTGGCTAAGTGACTAAATTTAAACCAGGACTTTCTAACCTACCCCAGGGTTTTCTGTATCTGACATCACTTCCAGCGGCACCTGGGCTCGTGGCACCGGTGCCGTATTGCTGGCACTGGTGACTGTGGACCTTGATGCTCCTAGCTGCTGAAGTCAGCGTGATCAGGCCGGAGAGCTCGTGGGTGAGGGAAGTCGGAACTGGGAAAGGCTTCTCCGTTTTTCCTCCTCCCGCAGGACGTTTTTGTGCTACTTACCCGCTCCCTCCCCAAAAGGGGGGATCTCCTCTGCCCCGGTGCTGCTTGTCCTGCTGCTGGCTTTGCTTTATTAGCGATTGACTTTCTTGGGGAGGATAAGTTTGTATGAAAATACTGTATAGACACCGGGTGCTCCTCCGATCGATGGTTGCTGTTACGGCTTGTTGGCAATTACAGTTGCACTAGAGAGAGAGCTACCTCGCTAGATGCACAGTGTCCGTGTCCCCCCTGGTCCCCCCCACCGCACACACACCCCCACACCCCGAGGCACTCTGTGGCAGAGCGGAGCGGTTCAGGGGAGGAAGCCCCCATGGCCGTGTGTCACAGGGGAGGCGAGGGACCCCCTTTTGTCTGCCGCCCCCCCCCCCCCCCCCCGCCGGGGCAGCTCCCCAGGGCTTTGTGCGTGACGCCGCTGTCAGTCAGTCCCCCCCCCGCTGTGAGGGCAGCGCTGTCAGTCAGTCCCAGGGCGGACCAAGGGGGTCTTTCCTGGAGTGGGGAGACCAGGAGGGGACAGAGGAGTCCAGACATAGTTGCCAAAGTACCAAGTGAGGGAGAGGGAAAGCATTTTTACTGTTACTTTTTGTTCTATTGAGGTTTTTTTTAGTTTTTTGTTGCCCAATCTTGAAAAGAACTAACAAAGCGGCTAGAAGGGGCCTTAATGCTGAAAGCCAGCACTTCTTCCTGGCAGACCTGTAGTCTTCTGCTTCTCCAGAGGAACGGCTGTCTCTCCGACGTCTCCTCTTGATCTATTGCTGTTCTTTGTGCGCCACCGCGAAAGGTCTGGCTTCATCTCCAACCTCCCGTCAGGCAGCCTTCTCGTCCTCAGGCCGAAGAAACCCCACCTCCAGGCCCCAGGGACCTCGGTGGCCCTCCGAGGGACTTCTCCCGGTGCAGCAGCATGGCGGAAGCCATGTTGTCTCGTCCCCTTGTCTTGGGACTCAGAGCAGAGGAGATGGCACTCCTTCAGAGGGGGTGGGGGTAGGGGAGAGGGTGGACGGTGGGAAGGAAGAGCTCACAAGACCCGTGGCCATCAACAAAGTATTGTCGATGCCGGGGGGATGGAATACGTGAGCCTGCAGGCCGCCCAGGTGTGGAGGGTACTGGCCGGGCACTCCTCTAGCACCGTGTCGATGGTGTTCCAGGTGCTCCTCTAGCACCGCGTCAACGGCGGCGTTGTGGAGGGAAGCCCTGGGGCGTGACGTGGTGCTGCGTGGGGAGCTGTCCTGGAGGTGGATCCACCTCCATCGGCTCCTCCTCGTCTTCAGGTGGATCCACCTCCATTGGCTCCACACCGTCAGCTGCGCGAGCGGTGGCCATCGCTAGCGTGTAGCTGACGGTGCCTCCCCTCCGACGCCGACGCTGCCTCCTCCGCGCCTTCCGCAATCGCTTCTCCGGTTGCCCACGCAGAAGCGGGCACTTGCTCGCTTTGCTGCTGTGGGTCCTCTTTCTGCCAGCCATCGTGGAAGTCGAGGGCCCAGAAGCTCAGCGAATGTGGGCCAGCTGCTGGGGGTTCGCAACAGGAGGCGGTGAGGTAGTTTGTGACATCAGGAGGCCACTGTGATTGTTCTGCGAATAACCATATACGGCTATTCTGGCAGCTGGGGGGCCTGTGGCCTTCAAGGTAGCCTTCTGTAGGAGGAAGAGGAGGCCTGGGGGGGGCTGAGGGCCCCTTTCCTGGGGATCGCTGCCCTGTGTCCATTCCTAATGGAGGGACATTTCAGGGATCGGGTCTGAAACACGGGCAAAGATTTTTCTGAGGAGGGCCAGAATTGTTTGGATTCTACCCACCCATCCTTTTCAGCATTTTAATGGCCGAGGGATTGTTAAAAATCTGCGTGAGCCAGATGGAGACTTTCCATCAACTTCGGTGGAGTTTGGATCAGGCCCAAAGTGAGTGGGTCCTTACAGAGCTTGGGGAGAAGAGGGGGAAACTTTGCAATGTCTAACTGGTCCGGAGAAGCGAGGCAGAGGGTGAAGAGGATGAGTGCTATGAAGATGCTGTTACCATTGCGCTTCATTAGCTGAAGGATATGCTGCTGATTTCTCAGGGTGGATGGCAATAGAGCCCTGGACGCTATTCGCATTTGGCTACTGGGAAAATGAAGGGGAGCTTTACCAACCGTATGTGTGAAGCCACACAAGATCTTAAATCACAGCAGCTATGAATCCATCCCAAAAGCCAAGTGCTTTGTGCAGAGCACTGCTTACAGACTCATTTCTCAGCCTCTCCCAGTCCTGGCCAGACAGGGAACAGCAAGAACCTGTTGCAGTTTTGGCAGTCCTGGGAATGGATCAGATCCCACTGCTCCAGTCCTAGAATGCTTCATCTCCATCCAAGAGCTACAACTGCCCATCCCAGCGCTGTTCCTGGATGCATCTTTCCACTAGAGGAAACTTCAGCTGGAGAAGATGGTCTTCCTAACCTTTGTATCCAAAAAGATGCGATTACTCCTTGGTTTCTGGAGATCTTGTAGAGAGGGTTGGGATGTCTTTGCAGACTAGGTGGCCTCTGAATTGGATGGATAGTCCAAAATATCCCTTTTTTGGCTATTCAGAACTGCCAGTGGATTGGTGCCTTTCATCCAAATGGTGCTTTCCAGCCTTACATTCCCGACTTTGGGCCAAAGCCCTTCACAGTTGGCTTCTCAAGCCCCAGAGCTGCCTTATAAGCTACACTGGATCTTATTAATTTGAATCCGTGCCATCCCCTTTTCTCATTTACCACTTACTGCAGGGGGCTTTGGTTGCATGTGTGTCAGCATCAGGATGCTGTGAGTTCAAGGCTCTTGCCTTACATTGGCTGAACTCTGCTGCCTCTGCAGATTGGGACTGGCCTGGCATTTTTCAGGCAGGAGAAAGGTATTTCTGATACTCTGGCACTGTCGAAAAGCATCAGCATTTGCGTTATAGCAGCACCTCAGAGTCCTGCACTAATGGTCTGGAAGTTCAGTCCCAAACAACTGCAGGATCCTAATGAAGGGATAGACTGTTTAAAAAAAAATAAAATGCTGTGGCTACTCCAGAGAGGCACAACTTACCGCACTGGACTGGGCCCTGGCCAACATCTACCGAACACTGCTCAATATTATGCAGCACCCTCAAAGAGAAGAGAGGGGAAACATACCAACAGACACTATGGCTAAACCAGACACTATATCAGTTGCCCCTATAACTAAAAAGAAACAATGGAAGCAGAAGTCAACTCATTTAGCAAGGGATGAATAAACTTCTGATCCTCTCCCCCATCCCACCAGGGGGGAGTGAGCGAGCAGCTGTGGGCTGCTTAGTTGTTGGGTGGGTTTAAACCATGAGAACAGGCCAGGACAGCTGAGTACAGGGGATGAGGCCCACCAAGGATATAGCACCCTTCTAAACTTGGTTCCTCCCTAACCTGAAACGGAGCCAAGACCAATCAGTCCCCTGCACTAGAGTGCCTGTCCTGGTTTCAGCTGGGATAGAGTTAACTGTCTTCCTAGTAGCTGGTACAGTGCTATGTTTTGAGTTCAGTATGCGAAGAATGTTGATAACACTGATGTTTTCAGTTGTTGCTAAGTAGCGTTTAGACTATAGTCAAGGATTTTTCAGCTTCTCATGCCCAGCCAGGGCACAAGAAGTTGGCACAGGACACAGCCAGGGCACCTGACCCAAACTGGCCAACGGTGTATTCCATACCATGCGACGTCCCATCTAGTATAGGAACTGGGAAGTGGGGACAGGGAATCGCCGCTCGGGGACTGGCGGGGTGTCGGTCGGTGGGTGCTGAGCAATTGCCCTGCGCATCATTTGTACATTCCCATCCTTTTATTACTACTGTTGTCATTTTATTAGTGTTATCATTATCATTATTAGTTTCTTCTTTTCTGTTCTAGTAAACCGTTCTTATCTCAACCCACGAGTTTTACTTCTTGTTCCCGATTTTCTCCCCCATCCCACTGGATGGGGGGGAGTGAGTGAGCGGCTGCGTGGTGCTTAGTTGCTGGCTGGGGTTAAACCACGACAGTGTCCCAGCCAAAAAATGGCCACAGCAGAAGCGCTGGTGATACCGCTCAACCACCACAAGCATAGCCCAATGATTCAGCTCCATTCTGCTGGTACCGTGGCATCACACACCAGGAAACAGGCAGGCATTCAGGGCAGGGGAAAGCAGACTCTGACACCCCTTCGCACGCAGGATTGACCTGAAGAGGTGTGCGTCCCAAAGCGCCTCAGGCCCCACTGAAGGAGGCAGTGGCAGGGATGCAGCCAGCCACACCTCTGGTGGGGATCCGTCTGCATCCTTCCCCTCAGCTCCCCTCTGCTCTGGACTGCCTTGCAGCTCCTGATGACAAATCCCCTCCAGAACCAACAGGACCAAGCCGCCACTCACACGCTGCCCGACCCGGGCAGGAGGGGGTGCGGGGGGCACGCTGCAGCCATCGGGAGCACAAGGCATGGCTGTCGGGGGGGGGGTGTGTGTGTCACGCAGGGCCTGGCCTGGTTTGGCGCGGGTCCTCTGCTGTGCAGGGCAGCGTGCCGAATGGGAAGCTCGACTGTTTGAGATGGTGAGCGCTTCCTTGCCCAAAATTGCGTCATCCTGGACCCTGATTCAAGCTGAAGTCTAGTGAAATCCAGAAATCCAGTGCTGCTTCAGTAGGTTGGTAATGGGCAGGTACTGCAGCTTCACTTCCTTCTTTCAGGTGTACTGCTAACTCCCCTGGCTGCGCTCCAGGTAAAAGTGCCAGTTTTACGTCAGGTTTTTATTATAGAACTACTCTCCCCATTCCCAACCCAGCACGTCTAAGAAGCTTGGCTGAAATTTTAGCATCGTTAACACCCCGTCAATGCTGTGTGAAACCCGCCTGTAGGCCAGCACTGGGGAAGTGTCCATCTGGAATCCATCCCTGGCATGGATCAAAGACACATGAGAGCCTGTCCCTGGACATTTGGGAGACTCTGCTGTGGGGAGAGGAGGCCTGCGGTAGTCCTAAGCATTTGAGACTTCTGATCAAGTGTCAGTAGCCCAGACACTCTGTCCACGAATTATGCTCCGGCTGGTGGAGGGGATGTAGAGGAGACCCCTGTTGCAAAGGGAGCTTGCTCATCTTTGACCAGAACGAGCCAGGTGAACCCTCACTGCTTTGCAAGATGAAACAAAGCTGAAGCTTCCAGCAAAGAGCAAGCACCAGCTGAAGAAGTCTGAACTCTTGCAGTTAATCTGAGCAGGAAGCAGAAGAGCAGGCATTCAGCAGCTGGCCGAACTAAGGACCAAATCAGTGCAGAGATGGGACAGGGAAAGAAGATCTTCATATACAAAAAGTCTGCTTTGTTCCTCTCATACTTCGTGTCAAGGAATCAGAGAAGGAACTGTAAAATCTCGGACGACTTTTTTCAGAGCCGTATGCTCTGCTTGACTGATAGAAAAAAAAGCAGGCCATAAATGTATTACATCAATAATACACATCTGCTGTGCATTCAGGGCCTACACGAAAGTGAATAGGCACACCTATCCAGCTGGGAACATAGCCGCTGTGCACAGTTTTCCTTATCGGCCTGGAACAAATTCTGAACATCTCCGAAGAGAGATGTGGGGTTTCCGCTGATCAGAGCAGCACAGAGGAAGGGAGTTTCTTTTGAGATAGTGCCTGATAGGTTCCCACACAGCAAGCTGTCTGAAGTTTAAATTACCTACTTCGGAGCAGTGAAGGACTGATATGCTTGAACTCTCTAAGGTTTGCATTACTCAGACACCTCCTCTGACTTCAAGACTTTGAAAATAAATCAGAAGGGGGCTGATTAATGCCAAGCTGACACCGTGCTCCCTCTAAAGGCTCAAGGATGCAGGCATGGCATCTTTGGTCCAAAAGAAGACCTTGCAGTTGTCTCTGCTGTGCCTGTCTCTCAACACATGGCCTCCTCTTCCCAGAAATTTTCACTCTGGCAGCACTTGGCCCTCAACACATATCAATTGATATATAGTGCTTGTCTGGCCACATTTGGACCCGTTCTGATTCTCTGCCCCTTTCTTCTCTCCCCTGCTTTCCAAATAGCCATCCACGACTGTTTACTTTGGCAACGCCTACAAAAAAAAATAGTCTCAATGAAAAGGAAAAATCCATTAGGAAAAGCCATCTGAGTGCTAAAAGGCCCCTAATCAGTGGAAAGTTTAAAGAGCACTGCTCTGAGAGAGGCTGTGGTGCCTCTCCAACACCTTCACAGCAATGTGTGAGGCTATGACATGTCAAAGTGAAGCCCCAAACGCAGGCACTGTGCCAAAAGAACTGGTTTCGTTAGGGCTGAGGAGAGCGTTCATGTCCGGGTGGGTGGTGGGGAGGGAGTTGCTTATGTGGAAACAACTGCATCAGAGCAAATAACTGCAATCAAATTAATAAGATTTCCCCTAGCTGGTTACAGCACACAGCCTTGGCTATTCTTCTCAGTCAAAAGTGAAATGAGAGAGGTTTATCTACAGCTCAGCATTACACCTTGACCAAAGCGGGAACTTGAATTTTAAGAACCAATGCAGGTCAAAGTAAGGGGAACTTGAATTTTAAGAACCAATGCAGGTGAAAGTAAGGGGATCTCAGCAAAGCCAGCTGGGGCAGAAAGGCAGTGCTAGGAAGAGGATCTAGTGCTGTCGAGAAAGAAAGGCCCTCCAAATTGTTGTCTTCCTTGATGTCTGAAACAATAAATTCAGCCAACAGCTGGAGAAAGCAGGGAATATAGTTTAAGATAAAATGCAGCTGCCCAAGAAACACCTCTCAGCTACTGATCCCAAAGTGAGAAATGACTGTCCACTTAAGCTATATGAGGTATGTAATGCTCCCGTGTCTGGGTAGACTAGTTGCTTTGGGTTGCAGGACCCTCTGTATTTCAGACCACCATTATCTAACATTTCACAAGTCCACCAAATTACAGATTTCAAAGCATCACACAGAAGTCAATGAACTGCTCCTTTCAGTTCCCCTATGAAGAAGAAAGATGCATGTTTTTCTTATAGGGAGGGATCAAAATATTTGTAATGAATCTGCTGCTCTATCAACTGTTTTTTTAAAGCTTGATAGAAACAGTCAGAATTAGGTTTAGTCCATTCTCCTTCATCTTCTACACTTTTTAATCCAGCATGTAAGGAAACTCAGTCACAATTTAGCCTCTAAAAAGTCTATGCCATAAAAGTATGTGTACATTGCAGTCCAAAGCTGAACTTACAGATCAGGAAAATCTACTCCAGCTAATTGTATATTGCCAGCTCAGCCTTTTGCGTGCCCTGTACAACCCTGTCTTCAACTCCGGGTAATCGTGTTGTATCTACAGCCTAAATCACTGCCATGACGTCTTTCAGAATCTGTGCTACCTAGCTGAAGATAGCTCAGTGCACCTACGTAATATCCAAACATGGACAATAATACAGACCAGCCCTTATTCGCATGCCGTAGCAAGCGCAGCAGTTTCAAATTGCTGCAGGAGGAATATACTCTTGGAAGGTGCTTTGATTATTGAAACCAAAACCTTTAATTTTCCACAGAAGAGAAGAAGGACTGGGTGAAGGGCTTGGACTGTGGTACAGTGTACTTTTACAGTAAATGTGATCTCTTCTGCTGCTCAGGATGAAGAATAGGTAATCAAATTTGTCTACTTGAGGCAGAGGCAAAATGGAGACGCTAAAGAGAAGGATGTTTTGGTACGCCACTTCGAGGTATTCTTTATCTTTCACATAAGACACATAGACACCCCCCCCCCCCCACTCCACACAAAATTCTAAGGCATACCTAAAAAAGTGACAATAATTTAAATTATGTTGGGCTACATTTAAAGCCATACGAGAGGTAGAAGTCCCATTATGTAAGAGGCTTCTGAAGGGGAACAAACTTGCTTCCTCCTCGGATCTATTTGGAAATTTTCAATGAAGGAAACTTAGAAGTCCCATATTGTTTTGGGATATTCAAAATGTCTTAGCATCAACTTTTAAGAATTTTGCATTTATACAGAAAAACAAAAAGGTATTTCTGGTGCTTTTAGAAGTCTTCCCATAACTCCAATTTTATTACAGAATAAAACTCTAGTGAAACATCCTAAACTGAGAAAGCCATGCAATTTCAGAGAAGTACCTATCACACTATGAAAATTTAATCACCAAACCCTAGATGAGATCCATACAGCCAGGAAGGATTGAAGTACAAAGACTGCAGCATAACCTGAACTTCCCCTCTAGCAATTAGAAAATAAACTGATATGGAAGAATAAAAACAGCTGTGTCTGGAACCTTCTGTCATCTATAACAGACAGCTGTAGAAAGACCCATTACCCTCAAATGGGCAGAAGCAGCAGGTAGAGATGAAATGTCTTTGAATTAAGTGATTACACTTTTTGGAATAGCCTCCCTCCAAACAACACAATCTGGAGATATCCAGCATGCCTGCTGGAGCAGAAACAACACGCAGTCTGGGCTTTCCCAAGAACGACTGTACTGTTGGCAATGTGTAGATATGTTGCTATAGTAAAACATCCCTGTCTGGGCAAGGCTCAGCCCACTTCAGTTATCTTCTTGTTCGAGGACTTGAGTCATTCAGTATTTTCACCTGTCTCTGCTGTCAGCCAATCCTAAATTACCATCTGTCCCTCTTGCTGACCAATCCCACTCAGCCTTTCAGGTATACATAGATAGATATGCACACAGCTGCTCCCCTCCTATAGCTCTCTAAGCCTTATATGAGGCCTTTGTGTTTAGGTTGTGGGTTCTTTGTTGTTTTTTTTTTTTTTAAAAAGCTGTTTGGGGGGTTTCTGAAGCAGTCCCTGTTTAAGGATCTGTTGCTAATCTCTGGAGTTAGTTTCTAGCTACAGCAGCATGCAAGGTAAGAATAATTCTCTTGTGCTGATAAACTTTTCATGTATGTGTTGGTATTTTTTTCTGCTGTTCTACATGGTGATTTGGTTTGGGGGTTGTTGTTGTTTTATTATTATTATTTGAAAGGACACATGCCAGACAAAAGTGGAGCAGGCTTGCTCTCTCACAGGGAGCTGTATAAGGGTTGTAGAACTATACCTGGTTGCTAATAGTTGGTTGTTTCCTGGTTAAGGGACTGGTTTGGTTTGGATCACTACTGTCTGCTTCTAGGCCTAAGGCTCTTTTTCTGATGTAAAACCACATGTCTGAAGGGCAAGCCTTAAGTTCATGTGGGCTTATAGAAACAGTCTTTGCTCCTGAATCTGTGGAAGTAAACAGTTCCTGTGCCCTCCATGCTCTTTTGCCTGGGAAGGTATTATTAAAAGTACTTGTGAATCTTGTGGGTTGATAAATAGAGTAGTCTTGGAAACCTCTCCCTGAATTCTGGGGGAGGAATTGAGAATAAGACCTAAGCTAGAGCACTGTACTACCCTATGCTAAGTAATCTGATTTGCTGACTGGTCTTTTTGTCTAGATCCCTGCCTAAGAGGCATCTTGCATATCCTTGGCACACTCTGTTCTTGCTGGGTATTCTCTTGATGAATCCTCATATTTTCTGTTTAGCTGCCATAAATATACTTCAAGGACAGCCAGCAAGAACTTCAATGGGTCGGTGGTCGCAGAAGCAGCCCTTCGACTCAAAGGGATCCTTCATTGCGCATGATCGGATGTAGGCAGTACTAAGATAATCAGTTGTGATCATTTTTATGTATATGTGTACTAATCTGATTAATATGCAATTACTTATTCTATATAACCTGTTTGTGCTATAGCTGCGGTATGGACGCTACGTGGAACGATCCCCCGTGCATCCAGCGCTGCAATAAAGAATGCCTGCTTTCTAAAACTCCAAAATGAGACTTGGAGAGTTTCTTTGACCGGCTTTTCGGTATCACTATAGAATAAGTAATTGCATATTAATCGAATTAGTATATATATACATAAAAATGATCGCAACTGATTATCTTAGTACTGGCTACATCCGATCATGCGCAATGAAGGATCCCTTTGAGTCGAAGGGCTGCTTCTGCGACCACCGACCCATTGAAGTTCTTGCTGGCTGTCCTTGAAGTCTTTATTCTTGTCCTTGTTCTTTGATCTTGAAGCTTAATGCAGTTTCAATCACACATGGTCAGTTTCAGCATTGTTCTCATCTAGTGTACAGGAACATCTTGTCATAAGAGCAAAGGACTGCAAAACTTATGAAGATCTACTAGTTAATCACTTTGTTACCGAAAAACTCGGAATAAAGAACTTATCAACACGAATGTAGTGTAGATAAGCAGACACTTCTTTATTAATGGCTGGGTGCGTGGGCAAGTCCTCTCACGAACCACGCACACCTGAACACCAAAATCACACACCTTGTATTAAACTTACTCATACATATTCATTAGATTTCTGAGAAGTGTTATGCATATTCATTAGATTTCTGGGAAGTTCTTAGCATATGTAAATGTCCTTTACACAGGCGCAGTGAAGGTCTCTGGTGGTCTTCCATAGTCTTCCTCACTTTGTCCGATAGCTGACCTTTCATGTGATTCTGCGCAGTATGATTTTCGCCATCATGTATTAGATTTACATAAAGTACATTCAATGTTAATTCTTGAATTTAATATTTCTAGTGATTGGCCCTCAGTCACACCACCTTATCAATATTCTTATACTAAAACAATCATTGGTTAATCTCACTTAACTCTACTGATTGGAATTCTCGTTAATTAGATCGAAGTAAATCTTTACCAAAGCTTCCGTGGTTAACTGATTTCAGACAATACTCAAATTCTTATAGTTACACATAATACATTTTCTTAAGTTCCTAAGTTCCTATTAATTTGAAATTCTGACATCTGTTATCTAAGTTCTAAATGTTCCTACTAGATGATTTTAACCAATTCCTCTGGCCTTGGTACAGGGCCATACAGGGGATTTCACAGCAGCTGTTAGTTGTTGGTTAAATATATAGAATGCAATATATAATTTTGCTAAAATATTTCTTATAGTTCCATATTCCTATGAAAATTAATTCTAACTAATAACAAATCAGTAACAACCTGACTACACTTTTGTAATTATCTCCCCAGTTACCCTTTGTCTCGTTTCAACCATAATGTTAATGCATGATCATTTATCAAATCTCACTTAGTCATCTAGCAGCAAACCAGTTTTCATAGAAGGTACAAAATGTTAAAACCATAAAAGTTTGTTCAAACCACATGAAATGTATGGACATATGCTATCAAGTTCAGTTATACACATTCGATTTCCAAAGTTCTTCCCCAAAACTATTACCAGGAGTTGCTTATCTCGCACAGTTTCTATCAGGTTGAAGTTCCCCTGCTTCAAATTAAAGGTCCAGTGTTCTTTTCTTCTACAGCACATGCCCAAGGTGGAGGGGGGGTGGGGGTAAGTCTTTTGGTCGTGAATTGAGTCGGTGGTCTGATCTGCTCGTGCTGCCTTTACCTTTCCTCCGGTTATCCAAGATTTTTGCTGACTTCGTGCCTATTAGCAATTTTTCAACTTCTCGGTGCCTCCTGGGGTAGGATGTTCCCTTCTTCTCAGTCTTTTCGTTCTCCTTCAGGGGCCCAGTCGTTAGCAAGGCATGCCTTGTACAGACAAAGGATCTCTTATTTCACAAGACCTCTTCTTAAGTAAATCCCTCCTTCAGTCCATGGCTTCTCTCTCCAGTCCATCCTCTTTTGTTACTCCCTTAGAATCCAGTAGGATGAAGGCTTGCTGGGCCTCTGCTGAGAGAAGCCTCTTGACTGAGGTAAGCACCACTGCAGCCCTTCGCTGCTCTTCTCGGGATCTGCTCCCTCCCTGTTTCGGGTTTTTTGGGTTTGTGTGTGTGGCGGGGGAGGGGCCGCAGGGCCGGCTCCTGGGAGAAGCTGCTCGAAGCTGCCCCGGCTGGGAGCCGGACCCGCCTCTGGCCCAGGCCGAGCCCCTCAGCGACGGCGGGAGCGCCTCTGGGAGAAGAGATTTCAGAAGGGGAACGAACGCCCCGTGAGGGAGTCGGGGGAGCGGGATGTGAGAGGAACCCCTCTGCGGATCCCGAGGTCAGGGAGGGAGGAGGGGATGCCCCCGCAGCCCGCGGGGAGGCGGCAGGCTGTCCCCCCCAGCCCGTGGAGGGGAGCGGGGGAGCGGATGTCCCCCAAAATGGCGGCGGCTCCCGCGCTGGAGCAGTCTGTGACGGAAGGACTGCACCCTGCCTGTGGAAGGGACCCGCGCTGGAGGAGTCTGTGAGGAACTGCAGCCCGCGGGAAGGACCCACGCTGGAGAAGTTGGGGAAGGGCTGTCTCCCGCGGGAGGGACGGACCCCACGGCGGAGCAGGGGCCGAGCGCGGAGTCCTCCTCCCCCTGAGGAGGAAGGAGCGGCAGAGACAAGGGGTGAGGAGCCGACCCCAGCCCCCGTCCCCGTCCCCTGTTCCCCTGCGCCGCCGGGGGGAGGAGGTGGAGAGAACGGGGAGTGGAGTTGAGGCGGGAGGGCTCCCCGGGGGGAAGCTGTTCTCAGGCTGGGTTTTGCTTCCTCATAGCCTTGTTGTGATTTGATGGGTAGCAGGTGACATTGGTTTGGTTTCTTCCCCAGGTTGAGCCTGTCTTGTGACCGTGCCCGCAAGTGGGGAGTGATCCCTCCCTGTCCTTAAATTTGATGAACTTGATTTGAATTAAATTTGATTTGAAGTCAGGTATTCTGTTCTTCAGGGGTGGGGAGGAGATCTGACTGAAGGGTGCTAATTGGACTTTGTCAGTGGAGCTAGACTTACAGATGAGGATGGGTTCTCTGAATGACATGCAAGAGGCACCTGATGACTCTTGGAAATAAATGTAAAAAGACCATCCATAGAAATATTTTGGCATTTGAATGTCTGCTGGGAAAAGTTGCAATTTCAGCAGAAAAGAAGTATGTTTTTTTGATGCGAGTCCTTCAGTGATATCTCAAATCTGTAATTTAAGCACTAAGAAACTCAACGATTAATATTGTATTGATTTGGTACTTTGTTTTTTGGTTAGTTCTTTGGCTTCAAATACAGCCACGCCAATACACGCTAAGCTATAAGTTAATGTGGAGAGGAGGGTTTTTACTGAGATGTGAAAACTCCCTGTTCTGTAACCAAATCTTTTTATGGGAAGCATTGTGGTCTTGGACTTGGAAGGAGCTGCAAGTTAGTGCTTATTTCCACTTGGAGCTTTGTTTTGGGTTTTCAGGCTTAATCCCAAACTGGTGGTGATGCAAAGGTAAAAAGTTCAGAGAGCATCTTTGTTTTGCAGACTGCTGAGAGGCTGGACAGTAGGCCTATGAATGTATTTTGCTGACTGTCTGGTTTTGCAGGGTCTAAATGACAGAACTGCTTGTGGAACACCATTATCGGTGGGCTGACCGGCAACCTCGAGGAAAGGCCAAAGCCGACCATCATCGGTGACCCTAGACCTCCTGAAGAAAGCTTAGCGGATGAACTACCAGCAGTGGACAGTCCTGAGGCATTGGTGAAAACATCTTTCAGGTCTGGCGGATATGAGCTTACTTTGTTTGTCCTTGAGAGGATATGTTTTTAAGATTAAGTCTGCAGTGTGGGTTTGGTGGGAGAAATCAGTCCCGAAGGGTTCCGCAATGCTGCGTATCTGTACTGAACAACAGTGAAAAAAGAGGTCCATAAATAATACTGGCCGGACTTGTCCTTTGCTTCTCCTTCATCTTTTAGGAAGGCTAATGAGGTCGAACTAGACAGATATAAAGTCTGTACCTAGTCAAAATGGTCAGGAAAGACAGCTCCTTCTAGGAAGATGTCTTTGAAGGTTGGCACTGTTTCTTCTGAAAGTGGTTTAGTGATGAAGACTTGCACTTTAGGTCAGATGATGTGCTTTATTGATGCGAGGGAGAGCTAACCCTTTTCCTGTTGATGTGATGTCTTGAGAACTGTCTAGCATTAACTTATTTTGCCAAGGAGAAGGATTCTGGCCAGGGCCTTGCAAGCAAGCGGTCGCTGCTGTTGTAAAGCGTGTGATAGATCTATTGCTGGGTTTTCCTACCTCTTATTTAATCATGGGGACGTACCGTTGTCCGATGTTTCTTGGAGGCATGTTTTCTGAAAATGATTTTCTCAAAGTGAGGTAAACCGGAGAAGCCGAGTGATCTTTGACCAAAATGTGAAAATCGGCGTGCCCAGCAAAAGCGGAGTGAGTGGCAGAATTTACTTTTTCCAAGTGTTTTTCGAGCCTTTTTGTGGTCGTTGTTGAAAACCTATGCTCTACTTTTCTTTTACAGTAAACATACATGTGTGTAAGCATGAAATGGTTTTTGCTTTGGATAAATTTCTCTTGACTACAGTGATTTTGATTATACCTCAGTCTGTCAAACTTATTTCAGTCTTGGTATAATTGTGATTTTGAAGGCGCTGAAGTTCAAGTCATTGTATTAGGTGGTAATTTCAGCTACCTTGTTTATACTGCTTGACATTTAAAAACAGGTTACCGCAAAGTGAGTTTGTCAGTCTATATAAATGAATCCTGTAATTCCATGGGGCATTTTCATCCTTTAATATTCCCATGGAAATGATTCAGGACAAGTGTTTCAGAACCTTTTATGGTTTTATGGTGAGCCGTGGTATTGAATGGCTTTTAAACGCTTTGTGTCTCTGGTATTTCAAATGTGTAATTTCAAGAGATCTAACTCTTTTTCAGCTTTCACTTCTCATACCAGAATCTGGGTATCTGCAGCCCTTAGGTTGCCGTCATCACGATAATTTCAACCTTTTTATATGCCAAGATAATGTCAGAGCGTTTCAAGTGGCATGATTTGATCATGTGAGTAGGGGTGACTCTTGGAAGAAGTGAGCTTGTATATAGCATGAAGGGTTGGAAAATGTAATTAAGCAAAATAGTTTTGCTCATGCGGTTTAAATGGCTTTATAAACATTACCGAACCTTTGTATTTCACCAGTAGAGCAATTACTGTACAGTGTGGCATTTTTGGAGGCTTTTATAGATGGGAATCCAAACAAATTGTTGTTACAAAGTAGATTTTAATTGTCTAGTTTCATAAAGAAAGGAAGCCCCGTGCGCGCTTGAGCTGTGCAGGGGAGTGGAAGAGAAGAGGGTACATTGCAATTACTGTCTAAAGACACGAGAAAATAAAAACGCTGTGGTGTTTTTACTGAGTTTGGGATCTTGTTGATATTATGGTGCAAACTGGGGCTTAGGAGGCAGTAGCATCTTTTGTATGATGGGCTGCGTGTTTGATTCATCAAGGTCTTCTGTGGGTGGTGATCTTCAAGTGGTTCCGTGACAGAGTTTGCCTGGTGTGTCTGAGGGTAAGTGATTGCCTGGCAAGCATGGGCTTTCCTTGTTTCTTGTTTAGTAGACGCTAGTGGAAGATCTTGCTACCCTGTTGCCTTTTGGGGACTGAAATGTGCTTTCCAAGTTGTCCAGTTCAGCGTGTCTTAATTGGGAATCTGGTGGCTGAATCTCAGGGGGTGCGTGGGGCCACGTTGGGCTTGCACGAACTGGTTTTACAGAGAGAAAAACCAGGCCTTGCTTTCGAACGTGAGTGCTACGAACTGTAAAATGCAGCGACTCCCTTACTAGTTGTGATTCACTGCTGTTGGAGCAGTGTATGGCGAAACTATCCCTTCCATGCACAGCTAGAGAGAGAATGCCTCTCCAGTGTCAAATGAGTGACGCTTGCTTGTGATTGCATGTCTTTTTATGTGAATACATACAAGCAGCATGAAATCCCAGCTGCCACCTCTTGTATTAGATCTTGTTTTCTACTGTGCGGTACTTACTGTTCTGTAGCTTGGAAAATTAGGAGGAGATCTATGTTTGATTTTGTTCCGCTTCCAGATATGAGCCTGAAACGCATTTAAACATGGAAGGAGGAATGTGACTATTTCACTCATTTCAGTTGTACTTTTCCTGTGGTAATAATCCATCTTTAAGATGTAAAGCAAAACCCAGATGAAACCAACCCCCTCTCTATACCTGGCATAAGTCTAGTGCGTGATCCCTCCCTAATGAAAAAGTGTTCTGATGGGTCTTGATTGTCTTATACAATTATTTTACTATCTCTTTTCTGAAGATACCAAGAACCAGCACCAGATTGGTCTAAACAAGGCTGATTACCTTTCTAAAGAGAGAATTGAAAGAGTTTGTAGTATCATCTTGTTTGGAATATTGCAGTGAGTGAGCAGTTGTAAGTAATTTTGTGTCTTGACTAGTTCTACTACTCCAGTGCTTAAAATGTAGATTTAAAATCCATTCTCACTGGCATTTAGTCTATTTGCCTAGTAAAGGCAGGGGAGGCCCCAACTTGAATTACATTTGAAAATACAGTGGGATATGGAGAATGGTGGATTATCCCCTTTTGACAAGGGAAAAAAGTATCATGAGACACATAGAAGTGATGAGCTTCTTGGCCCACACTTTATACAACAAACCTGATATATCGGCTGTCTTTCTTTGCACCAAGATGCAAGTTCACAATTACAGGGGCTGTGATCCCTTTCTTTTTGAATAGCTGTGCGTGGATCAGCATCCATGTACGTACAATCGTTGGCAGTGGCTGCGGACTGATGCCAGTGTGGAATATTAGGTGGTGGGCGTACGGCCTTGGCAGGGCTGCGTGATCTGGCTGTTGGCTGGAGATGTCAGCGGTTGCTGACACTGAAGCCTGTAACTCAGAAGCTCTCTTCCCGGATCTGCTTTTTGATCTGCTTGGTCCCTGTAAAGAGTAGTGGTGCTATTGGTCTTGATAAGAATTAACAGTGGTAATTACTGAGCTCTTTGGGAGACTGTGTAGTAACTTTACAGCCTGCTTTAGCTTCTGTGTGCTGCTGCCTGGCAGCGCTACCCAAGCAGGCATTTTGATAATGCTGGGCTGGCACCCAGCAGGGGGAGCAGAGAAATGAGGGACAGTTTGGGTGCTGTTCTCCCAATACCACCTAGAAGTTTGTGGAAGTGCTTTATATTGGAGGACAGGAGAGAAACTGCTGCGTTTGTTCCCAGACTGCTGCCTGGAGTGAAGCAATTCACCAGGGTGGCACTGTTCCAGCTGAAAACTCGATGTGTCCAAGACGTCATCATTTCTGCTAGAGTTGTTTGGTTTTGATGTACGGGAGAGACGGGCTGTTCTTTTGAGTCCGAAGACCTGGGACACTGGATTGGGGTATATGACTGTGGTGGTGCTTATGGGATGTAATGGCTGTGCTGGATCTTGTGGCAGGAGAGATCCCATGGTACAAGGTGACGGTGACATCCAGGGAGGAGTGGAGATGCTCGTCTGAGACAAAATGTTCAGTGCAACCTGCCATCCTGGTCCAGGGCCTGTGTGGCAGCTGAAGTTGGTCTGGAATCATGGAGTAGTCCAGCTGGCTCCATCTAGCACGTGGGGGCTTGGGGCAGCAGTGATTCCAAAGTGATCAGCCAGGGTAGCAGGCAGCTGAACAGTCAGCAGGTGAGGCAAAGACCCTCTGTCCTATACCAGACAAGCCTTATGGGATACCTATGTAGCTATACTGAACTAGGAAGTGATGTATATCCTCTGTTACTGAGGCCATATGTCCTGGGAACCAGAAAGGCAGATTGAGTTCCTTCAAGGTCAGAGTGTTTTTAAGCTCAAGGCTTGCATGGGTTCTTAATTGCTGTCACCTTTCAAAATACTTTTAGCTTGAGACTGGTAACACCCCTGCTTACCTTAATAGCTGCTTTTCCTGTGTCAGCTGCAAAGTTTCTTTATCTTTCCAAGGATGGTTTGCTTTGCTTTCCTTATCTGGTTCTGTTCTGCTTTGGGAGTCTTAAATCGCCCTGGCAGCTAATCTTCCTGTATTTCGGGTTCGGTTGTGAGTGATGTAAACTGTTGCTCGTGCCAGCGACTGGCCATTTGATCGACAGGAAAGAGAGGATCCTGCAGCGCTCCAAATGCGAAAACTTCAGTCACAGCAGCACGTGCTGGGAGTCAGCCCACGAGGCTCAATCATGTGGGTCAAGGTGGCTTCAGTGGGAATAAGGGGTATGAGCCAGCCTTCCCCCTCCCTTGCCTGAGTCCTAGCAAGAGCGCATCTCTAGTGACCTGGTGGAGAGGGACCTACAGGACTCCTTGAGCACCTCTCACGTTTTGACACTCTCTGGGCAGCACCGAAGCTTGGCTGTAGCTACCTAAGGTAGTATGTGAGGTCTGAAAATCAGAGAGGGAGGTGATGCTATGCGGGAGAGCTGTGAGCATGACCGCAGAAGAACCGCAGAGTTGAGGGCTAGTCGTGGGGTAGAATAAAGCCCGCCTTCCCTGCCAGGTCTCAGTATTTGTTTATTGCCTTTTTCATTTGGATTTTCTTCTTGTTTTTTTAAAGAACACACAAAAATGAGAGATGAATCTCACTTGCCCTAACTTGGTAAAAAAAAAAAAGACATTTTCTCATTGTTTTTTGTACCCGTCTACTGCAGATTCAGGTCTCGCTAAACATTAAAATGTAAGCAGTCTCTCTGAAAACCACCCTTCTCAACATCTTTTTCAATCCAGACTTGTTATAAGGCACTTTACTTGCATTAAACTTAAATTCATCGGTGTTGTATTCAAACCTGTTGCTTCTTCCTGTTATTTATTGGTAGTCCTTATGACGAATAAGAAGGGAAAAGTGTTGTGTTCATGAAGGAAATGGCTCCCATATCGTTTGTCTGTCTTGTCTCTTCTTTTAATTGTGCCTCCCTTCTAGGTGCATGTCATGCTTTGTGAGAGCTGTGCACTATTTTCTTGGTAGATTGAGACTTATGAGTCAGAGGGGGAATGATCAGAGGAGAAAGATTTATCCCAGTTACTGTTCAAAGGCTGCATTCTCTCTCTCTTTGGGTATATGCACAGGGGTGCAGGAGGAAAGTGTTTTTTCAGGCAGTTGAAAGAGAAATGGACTTCTCTGTCTTTTGGGTTGGGGGTTTTTTTTGGTGCCCCAGTCTTCTTGTTCTTCATAGGATAGATGTATTATTGATGACAAGCAAAGCCAGAGATTCTGTCCCTGTAAATATGAGACACATGAAAAGACCCAAGTTGAGAAATTCAGATGGACTGTGGGTGTCCTAACAGAGCTGTGCCTCGGAAAGGCAGGGAAGAAATCCACTTCCAAAATGGGAATGAGAGTTTGAGCTGAAGCTCCATGGCTAAACAAAGTCCTGGTAGTAAAGAAGTCCTGCTTTGAGGACTGCCCAATGCCTCTCCTTGACCACCCTTCTCCGCCTGACGTACGTCACGTGCATCTGGTACCGTAAAAAACTCTGAGCATTTGTTTTGCAGTTGTGCAAGGCTTCCAGGTCTGTCTTTGTAAGCACGCAGATCACCCCCAGTCCTTGACATGGACTACGGTACCCCCACCACACACAGAGGACAAACATATTTTTAAATCCAGATGGTGGTATACCTCTGTAGGGTTCGGCGTTCGGAAGATCTCGCGATGTCACGGAAAGTTAGAGGGTTAGTCGCAGCCTTATGATGTATCTGTAATCCCGCCTACCCTTGTTAGTATAAAAGGAATTGACTGCGCAATAAAAGGCGGAAGTTGGCGCTCACACTGTGTGTGTTATCTGTCTCTTTCCCTGGTCTGGGGGTGATCAGTGATCTAATTGTGGCACCTTGATATGTGGCAAACGCTACATACCTCTCCAACCATGTGAGTCTCAAATATCCGTGCGGCACTCCTGTGGGTATACAAGGCTGTTCCTGGGTCTGTGCTTAGTTGCTTGGCTTACCGAAGTTGCTAGCCCAGTCTTCCTTCCTTTTCAGAAGAAACTGTATATGATCAGGGAGTTACATATAGGAGAAGACACTAATTTAAGGATAGCCTTTATTCTGATAAGGAAGTATTTAAGAATGCACTATTTAGTTGTCTCCACCATGAGCGATTAAAAGCCTCTACATACTCATATCAAACTGGGATGCCTTGCAATTCCTGTTGACATAATTTTTAGCTTGGTTTCCTAAGGAAAACTGGCTATCCTTTTCCAAAGGAAATTGCTGTATATCTCTCAGTCAGCCTTCCCGTTAAGTTCTTAAGCATAGCTGAACTTGATCAGTAGCTTAACAGAATGGTAGACATCTCAAAGGTATTGTTGTGGTTTAACCCCAGCCAGCAACTAAGCACCACGCAGCCGCTCACTCGCTCCCCGCCCCCCCATCCAGTGGGATGGGGGAGAAAATTGGGAAAAGAAGTAAAACTCGTAGGTTGAGATAAGAACGGTTTACTAGAACAGAAAGGAAGAGACTAATAATGATAATACTAATAAAATGACAACAGCAATAATAAAAGGATTGGAATGTACAAATGATGCACAGTGCAATCGCTCACCACCCGCCGATCGACACCCAGCTAGTCCCTGAGCAGCGATTTCCCTCCCCAGTTCCTATACTAGATGGGACGTCGCATGGTGTGGAATAGCCTGTTGGCCAGTTTGGGTCAGGTGCCCTGGCTGTGTCCTGTGCCAACTTCTTGTGCCCCTCCAGCTTTCTCGCTGGCTGGGCATGAGAAGCTGAAAAATCCTTGACTATAGTCTAAATGCTACTTAGGAACAACTGCAAACATCAGTGTTATCAAGGTTCTTTGCATACTGAACTCAAAACCTAGCACTGTACCAGCTACTAGGAAGATAGTTAACTCTATCCCAGCTGAAACCAGGACAGGCATTTAGTTCCTCTCTGCTTTGTGAAAACTGATGGTAGGATAAGAAAGGGTCCCGGTGAAGGAATGGATAGGAGAGAGAGAAGCTGACTTCCCAGAGTTGCTGTCTGGCTGAGCAGTGCTAACATCCTCTCTATGTAATCAGCACATCTGTAGCTGTGAACGAGGCGCCATATGTGACCACGCAAGCAGGCAGGCGCTATTTGGAGGAAAAGCCCAAGGAGAGCAGAGCAGCAGGAGAGACAGCAGATCAGAGAATGTGTTGCTGTGGGGAAGGTAGGAAAGATGTAAAGCACAAGTGCCTAAGAAACCAGTCACAGCTTGTGCTGCAGCTTTGAGTACTCGAAGTGCTGCTAATGAAAGGTACTCTTGTCACTACTGTTATGCTATAAATCGTGTGTAATCTCCCTGGTGGAGTGGACCACATATCTTATTTGGGTTAATTCTATGCCATGACCCCCTGGCCTCTTGGCATGTGGTGACACCCAGCGTGGTCTTTCTGTGCACATGCAGAGGTCGAGGGTTTCCTGATGTGAACTGAGTGTCCTGGCGTGTCACCTAATGGGGAGGAGCAGCTGGGTTTTCAGGCAGAATAGCACTGGAAAGGGGCTGGTGGCCACCTGGCCTATTCCTCCAGCCTGCAGCTTGCCCTTGAAGGGCACTTGGGAGGAGGGGAATGTGGGCTCTGGAAGAGATTTATTGTCCTGGCAGTCTGTGCGTGTCCTGTGGTCCATAAGTTGCTCATCCTGTTATTGAATTAAGGCTGTCATGGTGTATCTTTGATTCCCAATGAGAAAATGGGATAGTGGCTTTCTTAGTCTTGGCAGTCGGAGAGAGTGTGATGAGCTGAGCTAAGTGTCTTTGATGAATTGCTGAAGCTTTGAGTTCTTTAATTTGCATAAGCAAGAAGCCTTAAGAAGGCACTCCAAAGGAAATTCCTATACAGTTTCATCTGCTTTTAAATGGCTGGCTGATGGCAATGAAGTTACGTGGTACGTTGTACTGTGATGCTTTCCTAAAGGATGTGGTAAAACATTCTCCAGATCCAATCCAATCAAGGACAGATTTGGTTTGGTTTTGAGACCACAAAACCTGCAAGTAAGAGTTCAGGAATATTTTGAAGGGAATAACAACAATAGCAATCATGCAATGACCCAAAATAATCTTAAGGCTGATGGATAAGAGCTTAATCTTTGCTAACGTCCTGCGTTTCTTCTTCGTGTGAAGAGCTTTGAAGGAGGAGGAAAAAGGGATACTGAGCTCCAGTTAATTGAGTATGACAATCAGATCTGGAGAGAAAACTGTGTTCCGTCTTGGGAAAACGCTAGCCATTTATGGCTTGAAAGATCAATTTGAGATTTGTTTTTCTGATGAAACCCAAGAGAGAATCTATGCTAAACCTTTCCCTGGGACACATTGGAAGTCCCCATAGCTGTTGCAGGTGTCATGCATCCAATGGATTGAATTGTTGGTTCCCCCAGGAATGCTATGACTACCAGTTATGGGTTGCTTGGAGTCCCCTGTTTGCACCCCCTGCTCTGTGTATCTCTCTTTTGACCCTGTGCTTTCTGATGAAGGTTTTGTCTGGTTTGCCTCCCCATGCAGAATGATGTTTGGTAACTGCTGTATTTTGCTGGAGATTCTTTTGCCAGAAATTCTAAAGCCCAGCCTAGCAGTGCCTTTGCAGATAGATAGCAAGGTGTAGGTAAGCTGCCGTGAAGTGTCAACACCCCTTACCCACCTAACTTGCTAATGGCTGTTCTTTATCTGGTTTTTGCCTGTTAGGCTGCCAACTGGCAACTTCTAGAAACTCTTTTACGTAATAGAAAGGTCTGATTTGGAAATTATCACACTATCCATCTGAGTACTCAGCACGTGCTGATGTCAGAGCCGCTGTGCCTGTAGTTTGCAGATTGGGACATTTATTTGTAGTTGTAATAATTTTTGGATTTGAATCTACTGAAGTGTTCACAGCAAGACTGCTAAAGCTATCATGTGTTAGCTGGTTTCCACGTGAACTTTATAAATGGATCTAAACTTTATAAATTGACTCCGGTTGTTTTGAAACCAGGCCTGTAGTTTAAATGTGCTGTCAGTGCAGCACCAGTCCTCTGGCAAGGAGCAATCTTGTATCTTGTTTTGGTGGAAAGGCCTTTATTCTGAGGTGTGGCAATTGACCCAGGAATGTGGGCTTTGGGTCCCCATTTGTGCCCAGGGCTTCCTTCTGTTATGTATGTAGCTTTGATCTGTCTCTTCTTTCATGTGAGCTCTTGCAGTTCCTTGTCAGAGCAACTTTTCTCTCAGCTCAGCTGAGAAAGGGCTAGACCTGAAGTTGTGTTTCTTTTAAATGAGAGCTACTGAAGAGCATTTCTTGTAAACAGGAAAGCTCTCAGAAGCTTCTTTTGCTTCCTCTTAAATGATGTGCGCAAGCAGCATTTAGATCAGTGTGAGCATCTGTAGTTGGAGTTTCTAAGAAGAAGGTAACATTTCTCTTTGCAGTACTTGGAACCTCAAGACTGATTTTTGTCATGTAATTGTCACCAGTAGTATCTGGTCCTGAATCAAAAAGATGCTTGTTATCCTACTGGCTGCTTGTAGCAGTTACAATTAAGTCTGCCCTAATTCCAAACAGTATTACTCAAATAAAGTAATACTCAGATTCATTCTGAAGATGTTGAGAAAGTTGGATTCCTCTTCTGGCACTGTACCTCCTTGTGAGAGTTTCTTTGCTTCCTAAAGAGTTTTAAAGTTGCTTCTAATGTGATTACCTGCAATGTCTGCAGTACTTGAGTAAAAGAATGAGAGAGTGTAGTAGTGTAAATGGGGTGGGCCAACATTGGTGTAAATTGGCATGAAACTCAGTTGACTTCTTCTGTGGAGTTATACTGATTTACCGCAGGTGAGTGTGTGGCTTGGTATTTCAAAGCAGTGCTTGTGCACTGAAAGGTGCCTCTTTGTGGATTAATGTTAGAAATCTGCTAAACTTGGCAGAGTGTTTTTGCTGAATCATGAGCAATGCTGTTGAATGATGTGTTAGTCAAAGTGGCCTGGGCTAGATACAGCAAATTCCCGTCTGTGGAATGCCCGCTGGCTTTCACAAAAACTCCGTGAAGCTTGCAGACTTGGAATCAGTATGGCCTTTAACTGTTGACCTTTTTTCTCCACTGCTTTAATGCTGATTCTAATGTAGCCAAGGCACTTTCTGAGCACCTGAGGATGGTGTTGGCAAGCCATGAGCTGACATGTAGGTTTTCTTTGTGTTGCTTGGGCTTTGCGTGTTTGCTCATTGCATTAGTTCTCAGAAAAAAAAATGTGCTTAGTGCTTTTCTGCTTTATAATTCATTATGTAATATAAATATTTGTGTTATCCTGATACATCAGCTCTTCTGCTAGCAAGTGTCTTAATTTCTTACAAAACCTGCTGGTTGGTATCAACAGAATACAGGCTCCTTAGTTTTGTGCTGCAGCAGAATATCAGCCGTATTGCTCTCTTTTTTCCAAACTCATTTCATTTTTTTCTGAATTGAGGTTAAACTCAGATTTGTCATCTTCTATATGTCATTCTTTTTGAAGCAGCGGTACAATAATGAGTGAAAATTTTATAATAGCAGAAATTGATTCAATCTATTTTACACAGATTGGTTTCCGCCCCAGTCGCCCGTGCCCCAGCATGGCTGTGTTATGGCCTATACAACTGTGGTTTGTGCTGTTTAACATTAATGACCTGGATGATGGGGCACAGCGCACCCTCAGCAAGTTTGTAGATGAACACACACACCACCACCACCCCCAGCCCCCAAAAGAGGGGGTGTGGTTGGTAGACCTGTTGGGTGTGTTGCCATCCAGAGGGACCTCCACAGGCTGGAGAACTGGGCTGACAGGAACCTCATGCAGTTCAGTGAGGGGAGGCACAAAGTCCTGCTCCGCGGCAGGGAAAAACCCCATGCCCCAGTATGTGCTGGGGGCTGACTGACTGGAAAGCAGCTTTGCTGAGAAGAAGCTTGGGGTCCTGGTGGACAACAACTTAGACCATGAGCTGGCAATGTGACCTTGCAGCAAAGGCGGCGGCCAACAGCATCCTGGGTGGCATTAGGAAGAGCGTCACCAGCAGGTCCATCTTCTGCTCTGCTCAGCACTGGTGAGGCCACATGTGGAGTGCTGGGTCCAGTTCTGGATTCCGCAGTGCAAGAGAGACAGGGACATAGTGGAAAGAGTCCAGCAAAGGACCATGAAGAAGATGAAGAGACTGGAGCATCTGACATAGAAGGGGAGGCCAGGAGAGCTGGGACTGCTCAGGCTGGAGGCGAGAAGGCTTGGGGGAAGCTTATCAATATAAATACCTGACAGAAGGGAGCACACAAGATGGGGCCAGGCTCTTCTCGGTAGTGCCCAGTGATAGGCCAAGAGGCAGAGGGCAAAAATGGAAATTCAGGAAATACCATTCAAACATAAGAAGCAGCTCTTTTTTTTTTTTTTTCTTAAATGGTTTTTGGGTTGGATTTTTTTTGGTTTTGGGGTTTTTTTTATTGGGAGGGGTAGCCAGACCCTGGCAGAGGTTGTCTAGAAAAGTTGTGGAATCTGCATCCTTGGAGATATTCAGAACATGATGGGACAGAGTCCTGGGCAACCTGCTGTAGCTGACGCTGCTTTGAGCAAGGGGGTTGGACTAGATGATCTCCAGAGGCCCCCTCCAGCCTCAGCATTTCTGTGATTCTGTAGTGGGAACAGCGAAGCTGAATTATCACCCTGTGAGTAAAATCCTAGCATCTGATCTGCATTGCGGATCTGTTGTCTGCATTGTCTGCACGCATCTGCTGGGTGGAACTCCCTCTAACATCAGTATGAAGTAGAGGTCTGCAGTGCAGATTGACAGCTGGGATTTTTCTCTGGAGCGTTTCCCCATCTGTGTTTGAGACAAACCAGGATAACATATTTTAACTTTTTTCCTCTGTAAACGGAGTGTTTTGTGAGTTGAGTGTTCCATAGAGAAGTTTATTAAAAGGCAAGCTTCATCTCCCAGTCCTGGAAGAAAAGTGGCACTGAGTTGACAGCTCAGATGATAGGAAAGAAGAAACTCATGTGACGAGATACTAATACAGGTCCGCAAGTGTAATTTAAATTTGTCTGAACAAGTTTCCTCTAAGGAGGGAGGGGAAGTGCAAATGACAGAGACAACTTCCATAGAGAAGCAGTGAAAACTTTTTTATCAGTTCATTGTGAGTTGGGTAATGGTCTTAGTGAGATTATCTGTAGCCTTAGAAAGCATTAGTTTATTTCCAGGGTCAGCCAAATGCTTTGATCTGTTTTGAATCAAAGCCTGGTCGCAGAGGTTGCTGCTTGTTGCTTCTGCAGAAGCATTTCTGGGGGTCCTGCTGAGCTTTCTCTAGGTCTTAAAAAATACTGCTTAAATTTTGATCTTTGCATAGATACTAGACTAAGGTGGCATCTATTTGTAACCAGTACTCTCTACTAATGTTGATGTCAACAGAGAACTTGGCCTAAAATACTACATGGGAAATTTTCTAGTGTATTTCCTCCAGCCCTGAGATAAGACAAAGTGATAGGAAAGCAAATAAGCCCGTTCTCTCATTAATCTTTCAATTGCTGAATTTGTGTGTCTATTGATGTGCAAAATGTGATTCTACTTTTCCTTTGTCTTGTCAAAGGTGAAGTCATCTTAGTGACACTCCTCTGTCCACAGACACTTTCTTGGGAACTACCTGTTAAATCCTTTCAGTAGCTGGCTTCTAAAATTCTCTGGTTTTGTTTGGTTTTGTTGGCCCAGGCATGGCCTCAGATGTGAGAGCAGATTCTCTGCCAGTTTTATCCGTGCAGTTTTATCAGAGTACCTGCCTTTAGCAGGGCTGTACCAGTATATGCCTAAGGCAACTAAGATGTCACAAGCTGAATGGCATTAGCTAATGGAGTGCAATTCAGATGGAGAGCAAGGTAATCAATCAACCAGTTCTCTGTTCTCTTCTGAGTGCCTTCATACTTCTGTGGGAATTTCAAGGACTCTGGTGATAGAAACAAAGCACCAAAAGCTAACTTGACTCAAAATTTCAGATGGGTAGCATGAACAGCGACCATCTGTGGTGGTTTTTTTTTTTTTTTTTGAACAGGATATATTTTCTGGAGAGGAGGTGAAAGAAACAGGTTTGCTATGTGACCAGATTGAGATAAACAGTGGCTTTGTTGAACTCTGAGACAAAATGCTGGCTTTTGAGGGCCAAGTATGTGCAATTTGTAGAGTAAGTCCCCATGGCTGTAGCTCTGGCTAGACAACTGCACCCATGTTCATGCTGTTTGACATCCCCAGTACAGAAAGGCTGAGTGCTGCGAGGGATCCTTGCTATTCCACAGCACCTGACTACAGTCTGCCTAGTCTTGGAGAGCATTTGTGCCATACTTGACTTCTCTGTAACCCTGCGGACCCCAGGGCCACCTCACTGTTACCTTTGTAAGTGACTCTGCCCCATGTCCTCCTTGGCTGTTCTCTGGTGACCACGGAGGGATTGTTTTTCAGTGGGATGTTACTAACAAGACAGGAAAGGCAGGAGGGGTTCAGCTGTTTTGTGCGGGACAGCTAGAGCTGCAGGTAAGAGAGCTGAGGTGACCTCCTCATGGTCATGGATAACCAGCTGGTTCACATGCAGGGGTCTAGCTCCTGTGCCAGTTTTATGTTGCTGCATCGTGAGATTTTGTGTGATTTTTTTGTTGTTGTTGTTTTTGGGTTTGTTTTTTTTTTGCGATTCTTACTGAACCAAGGCCTGTCACCTCAGGCTGTTTCTGGCAGAGTGACACCAGCATCCCTTGGTAGGACTGGATTTGCAGGACTGGGCTGTGGGCTAACTGAGCTGGCAGAAAGTCTGGAGTAGTGCCAGGTCTGGGATGAGCTGCCCAGTCCAGGAGGAGAGGGTGGTGGTGGTCATCCTCTGCCTGCACTAAACTCGCATTACCTTGTGGCCTTCCTCGCTTGGCACCAGCCTGTTCAATGTCAGCATTGGAGCGTGCAGGTGTGTGAAACTACAGCCATCTGGCTTGTCCTCGACTTAGCGATGAAACTAACAGTCGCTTTCTGACAGAAGGCCATCCTTGGCTGGGCTGGGCATGTCCACGGGTTCCCTGTTGTGTAGCATCTACTGGAGGATAGTGTCCATTTGTGTGGCACTTAGCATTTTCCTGGGATGACTGCCATAAGCATTCCATTTATGCTAGTGTCGCTGATCAGGTCTACGATTTCTGCGTGTTTTAGGGCTTTTGTCTGTCCCAAACTTGTAAGCAGTCAAGACCCAGGTGTTAGTTTAGTCTTGTGAAGCCCAGTGGCAGTTACCTGATCAGCAACCTCCTTGCTTGGTGCCCGTGTTGAGATGACATCATGACTGGTTACGGTGAGGCATCGTTGCCTCTAGTTTTCTGGGCCACACTGGCTATAGCATCGTGCTGACCTGGCCATGTAACTACAGTGTTTTGGGCTATGCCTCTTCTCCAGGGGTACATTGACTAGCGATGCTTCAGGTGGCTTGCGTCCAGAAGATGCATCCAAACTACATATGAGTGCCAACTGGAAAGTGCATCAAAAGCCCACTATTTTCAAAGCGTTACTGCTTGTTGAACAAAGGCTGGTGCCTTGCTGCAGCCTAGGCAGTGTGGACATATGGCCAACTTAGCCTGCGAAGCGGCTTTGAGAAGATCATCTCAATAGAACCAATGGAGAGTTGAGAGAGGATCGCTGAGTTCATTTTATACCTATTTCCTGAAATTTCTTCTTCTCAGCTTTATTCTTCTTGGTCATATATTTTTAAAATGAAACTCTTCTTTACGGGGAAAAAAAAAAAGAAAAAAAATTCTGGCTCTGTAGTTTCCAGGCAGCATGGATTATAAAATGAAATCACCCAACTGTATATTTAGAAGCATGCAAGTAAATGTCTCGTAGCTAAACTTAATATAAAGGTACAGCTAATTGGAAGTAGTATGTTAACACAGAGAATAACGGTGTACTTATTTCCCATTTCACAAGGTAGGAAACAGACTTCAGTTAAATGAAATTGCAGTGAAAATCATTATTATTTTGTTGTATTTCTGAGGAAGAAAGTAAACCTTGGAAATTTCTCAGGTGATTTTGGAACTTTCTTCTATTGTGGGTGTTCTTTCAACTTTAAAACATTTTCATCAGCATTTTTTGATGCCTGTAAAAATAGTAATAACGTAGGAGACTAGCAATATTAGATAAACAATTGCCAATTAAATCAATCTCACTGTTAAAACACAATATGAAAATGTACACTGCAAAGCAGCATGGAAAAAATGGATAGAAAAATGGTAATGCATGATTTTCAGAATCACGTGCTTTGTGTTTTTTACATGCCTGTTTAGTGGTTTGTCATAGTCCTTACCGAAGAGTCGTGTAAGGAACCAGCTTTGCCAAGGACCTTCCTTGCAACACTGTCCTTGGGATACCTAGTTTGTGACAGCAAAAATGGGAATGCCATGGAAAGGAAAATGAGGAATGAGAGTAGATGGATGGTTTTCTGTGTGTGTGCATGTGTAGGTAGGGAGAGCCCTGGACCATTTCATGAATGTCAGGCCAGGATCCTGCTGAGAGATGCTGGTGGTCCTGCAGGATAACTCAGCCCCGGATTGTCTTCCTTCTTCAAGTGCTGTGCTCTGTGAGAAGCCTGAAAAAGGTGGCATATGTTGGAAAAGCAGGGCGTGTGGTACCAAGTACCTGCTTTTTTTTACCCTGATAGGAGAGGAGGATTTGTGGCCTGTCACAGACTGCAAGTTTCCTCTCTAGTGTCAGCAAGTGGGAATTTTGGTCCTTCCAGGGCAATATCGTAGGTTGAGACCTATGAACACAGTGCAACAACTCAGCCAGGTGGGAAGCCTGAAACCATACTGAGGGACAAAACTTAGCTGCTAGAAGAAGCATTAGAAACTGGCAGTGAAGTTTGTCATGAACAGGTCCAGTGAGGAACCCGCTATGTTGTGCTCATCTCTGAGGAGATGCAAAACCCACAGCTGAATACTAAGCAAAAAGGGGGGAAAAAGGAGGAGGAAGAAAAAACCAAGCAGCATCGTTTGGAGGAAAGCACGCATTTTTCACTCTCGTGTAGAATACAGGAAGTTGGTTTCAAAAGTTTTGTTGTTGTCATTACCTCTTTGATAGGAGTAGTTCATGCTGCTGCAGGAGAATCACAATTAAAACTGATGACGGTGTGAGGGTAGCGTCCATGATAGGAGGCAGCGCATTCCCCTCTCTCTGTGTTGGCTTGCAGAGCCTCGCTCCTCAGTGAGGGGGGCGGGCTGCCACACCGCTCTGAGCATGGAGGCGGGTGATTTTGATGCTGAAGGTCGTGCCCAGCTCCTCTTTCATGTGCCACAGGTCTGTGACTAGCTGATGAGTGTAGCTGCCCATTATGTATATGCAACGGGAGAGAAGAGGGCTGTTTTGCTGTGGCTCTACAAAAGCTGTGGACAAGAAGACCCAATGACAGAGGAGCGATAGCTCTGATAAGCCAGACCTCTACGCAGTGTCTAATGTTAGTGTTTATCTGACCAGTGGGTAACTGGAAGTGTTGTCAAATGGCAGATAAAACCCTAAAAACGTGCACTGTGACCATCCTTTTACCATTCGTTGCAAGTAACCATGGGGCTAGGGATGCAAGAAGTCCGTTTTTGTTTCCCCGTTGTTCAGTTCAAGAGTGAAATCAGGAATAACTTTTAAGTGAGAGTCAAATGGACTCCAAGCCTGTAGATGAGACGAAATACAGGGATGGAGACTCTGATCTTGCCTATCCACAAAATGGCAGTGATTTAGAGATCAGTTTATGAACTTCTTACTTGCATCTATTTAATTTCATTCAGTAACTGATGTGTGCAGCATTCCCTTCCTGGCACACCTGGGTGGAAGAAGATGTTATCCTGCCAGTTCAGGCACTCATGCAGCAGCAGGAAATCATGAATAGAATAGCTGTTGTTTTCTTCCTTCCCTTCCTCTAGATGAACATCTGAAGTAAGGCAGAGGGGCATCTTTCCACACTGTCATTCTGTGCATTTCTCTTTCTTCAGCCTGTTTCCATTGTACTTTAATTTTGTGCAGAAGTGATGGCTTGCCCATGACACCTGGCTGATGGTTGTTCTCTCATTTGGCCCTTGTCATGGCAGAAGCAGGCGTACTGCGATTGCTTTACTCACCACGTTAGGCTATCAACCAGCATTTGTTGATCACTTGTGTGCTTGCAGATTTGAAGCTGTCATTCTTTCCATTTGCCACAGGTCTCTTTTCTCTTTTCTTCTTCTTTTTCTTTTTTTTTTTTTTTTTTTTAAAGCTTCTGGCACGGGACACAGCCCTCGCTATACTTTAAGTAATCCTCTCTGCACCCTTCCCAAAATTCGTCATGGCTATTATTCAAGAAAGCAAAGAAGGGTTCAATGAACAATACTGAGACAGAAAGAATGAAGTCCTGACAGTTTATATTTAATGGATGGCATTTTTTAAAATTCCTAATGAAATACCACAACCTTTTCTCATTTCAATTGTTGGCAATAGTTTTGCAGTAGCCCGGTGTGAATTTACCGTTCTCAGGCAAGAGAGGAGCCCTGTTGGTGGGAGAATTGTGCGGGTGGTGTAACACATAGAGCTTCCAGCTCACCTTCCTGTTATTCAGATGCCAGAGTCTGTGATCAGTTGTATACAGCAAGTTGCCTATATTTGTGTTTCACATTTTGGTGGCACTTGCAAGATACCTACTGCTATGTATTAGTCTTGTATTTTGCCACTAGTAGGAGATTGCTGCTGAGCTGATTCATCCTTGTGGAGAATGAAGTCATATATGTAAAAAGTAAATTATTTGGCATGTGCTTGACTTACTACCCTGACTTTTTATGATGTTGTGAGTCCAATTCAGAGTGTTTGTCCTCACCTTCAGTGATCTGGATTGGCTGTAGTTGAAGCTGCAAACGAAGGCTGTGGTCAACAGCCTTCTGGACAGTGGAGCTTTTTCTACAAGCGTACCGGTCTGTATGGAAGATGGAAACAACTTTAGCTTTCAAGGTTTTTCTGCATTTTAATGGAAACTTACAATTCTGAACGAATCCTGTGTGCAAAGGTGGCTGGGTTAAAATCTAAGAGTGACTCCTAGGCACACAAGAACAAGGGGAAGTTTGACAGAAACTGGTCCAAATTCATGCAAGCATTTGGACGAGTTAGCACAATTTTTTTTTTTTAATAGACTGGAGGAGATCTTCTTGGCCTCGTTAAGGTATCTTTCAAGGTTGTTAGTTCCTGCAACAGAGAGGTTTCTGTAGTCATCCTGAGCCCTTTCAAGCATGGGATGTTTGGCTGAGCAACATTAATTGAGGAGTGAGGAGTTTGTGGAGTCTGCTACTAATAGATGAGTACTAATAAGGTGATCCAGGAGAATGTAATAGTTTATGAGGTTGGGGGGGGTATAAAAGAGGTAGGTTTCTGTTTTTAACAAAGGCTGCCAAATGTCAGTGTGTAATTTATGATCATTTCAATAAAGGCTGCTTTTAGATTGAATACAAAGGGGAAACAGGCATGCCTGTGTGGCAGATTTATGCCCGAAGTCCTGTACTTTCAAGTGAAATTTGAGAACCAGTAATTCTTAAACCATATTTACTCTGTCCACTGTAAGTTAGGAGTAAGTAGGTGTGTATCAGGCTGATAAAGGAGAAGTCAGATGCTGTCATCTGATTTTACGGAATGAACCTAGTCTACAGCGTCTCTCTTGGTTCTTCTCCTAGAGACAACCTAGTGCTCTCTTTTTGGCATCTGCATGGAGATACTGTTGCATTTGTTTTTTCCTTGATGGCAATTTTGTTGCCCAGTTGACAGCTTAAGAAAATGTCTTCTCTAAGCAAATTACCTGCAGTTTGCCAAGGGCAGGACTGAGGTTTGTGTGGGAAACCATCTTGGTTGTTGTTCATTGCTGATTTTGTTTGGTGTCAGAGGTCTTTGCTGTGCTGGAGGTCTCAATTTCAGGACAGAGTGACAATTAGAGCAGTCAAAAATTCCCTCCTCCTTTTGAGGTTCCTTGCATGTTGATGCAGCTCCCCAAACATTTTCCAGAGGCAGCCAGCCATATAATTTGCTGGAACAGCAGTAAGGCAACCTTCTAGGTGCTGTCTGCATTGCTTGTCTTCTCATATCTCTGAGAAGGGATTTGATGGTGGGGAAGAGAAAGCAGACTAGAAGCAGAGAGTACGTGTCATTTTTGTATAGCTTTTTTTCGTTACCGTGGTTCTAGAAGAGGGCAGGGTGTGGTGTGTCAAAGCCAGGGCAGATAAAACGTTAGTACACAAACTTCCTACTTTGTCTTTCCTTCCTGTACAAATAAGCCAGTACTTTATCATGCATGAACACAGCTAATGTTGATGAATGGTGAAACCGTGTAGCATGGAGGCAGCAGTGTTCTGGGATTACCATATTCCCCAGTGGATATCTGCAAGTGCTGCAAAAGAAAGAAACAACACGGAGAAAATGTAGGATGTGACTGATGCGCAGTTATCCCACGTGCTGCCGAGCAGACAGTCTGTGACTTCTGTGTCCAGAGGGACTGTTTATTAAGGAGAAATTGTACAATTGTTTTGTGTCTCCTTCAAGTGGCTTGGATTATGCGGCTTTGCGTGCTCACAGCAGCATAATTCCTCTGGGAATGTCCGCCCAAGGAGAACCGATGTGGATGTGCAGAGCTCTGAGGTGTCCTGGGAGTTGTGGAGTGGCAGGGCTGCAAGGCAGCAGGAGCATTTCTTTGCTCCCGCAGAATGCAGAGGCTGCATGCAGAAACATAATAGCAAATTATAGATCTTTGTGGGTCCCAAGCAGTGTGAAAAATCTGCCCGTTGTCCTTTTAGGCAGTAGTGGGGTGGAGGAAGAGATCTCCATAGCCATACCTGGTCTATGGGTTTTTTTCCATGTGGGCAATGAAAGGATATGCCTTGGCATTTTTGAAATCAGCATTTTCTGCTTGTGTGGTTTTCCATCCAGCCTGAATGTTCAGTGATATTAAAGCATCTTTTTACCTTCCCTGGTAATGGAAAAGAGTCTACACTGGCACATATCGCATTGTACCCACCTCAGGAACATTGCGCTCGGTGAAAGACCTATGATGTAAATGAGCATCAGACTGGTGGATTTACAGGCGAGGGATGTTTTGGAGTTGCACATACAACTGGACTGCTGTAAAACTTAGAGATGTTTTAAAACTAAAAAAGTGTTTTTAAAACCTGAAATCAGTTGTTTGTTTTGAGTGGGCCCATGTTTAGAGATGGAAATACTGAGTAGAGTGTAAAACAGTTGGAATTACAGAAATGAAGGATGTAACCCAACTGGCTTACCAGTGGTGGAGATGTAAGGATAAAAATGAAACGAATTGCAAGTTAACCTCTTAACACTTTGTTGTGCGTGTGACAGACAAATCGCTGATCTACCTGTGCTGATTCCCATTTCTCTATGATTCATGTACAAAACCTCACACTCTGCAGAGTGTGTGAAAGATGGTCAGCCTTTCAAGCCGTATCACTGTGTAATCTTTGTATTAATCACAGAGCAATAACTTGAAATAACATTCAGGGTAGGTGAAAACAGCATTGGACTCTAGCCTTTCTGTTGTCATCTTCACCTCTGGAAAGAAACTAAAACTATAAGGTGTGTTGCAGTGAAGCTTACAACTTGCAGTTGAGTGAGTAGGTGTATCCTTGTTTTCTCATGTTGAGATATGTTTCTTCAGCTATGACATAAATAACCGATCATTTGAAACGAACACATGCATATGTATTTTATAATCTGAGGTGTGTAGTTACAGGACAGTAAGTTCCATGCTGGCGGATAGCAGTGTAAAGATAATATACAGCAGGTTTTTCCAATAGCTCAGCTAACTTTATGACTAGAAAACTTGCTTCCAACAATTACGAACTGAGATTCAGAAGGAAAAAAAGCCATCAGTACAGTGTGAAGTATTTTCAATGCTAAACTGTGTGCATGTGTTTTTCCTTTGGAGGCAGGGCTACAAACCATGCAGAAACACACAAGCATACTTGAAGAGCTGCTGACATTTACTACTCCCTGGTAATTTCTTCTGGAGAAACAAACAAATCCCCCATCAAGCCAAAACACACCCTAAGGGGCAAGACACTTGTATTTGTCAAGTATGTCCAAGTGGAGAAGGACTGTTAAGTACTCAGCTCAAAGGAGTCCTCTTAGCTGCAGATTTTTGAAAACAGTTAATAAAAGCAGCAGTTCTTGCTCTTGAGAAGAGTACTGTCCAGTTTCAGAAGGCAAATCCTCTTCCGCTTTCTCCCTTCTCACCCAGTAAATTCACTGTATCGCGTGCATCTTAGTCCTGTGTTTGTCTACGCTGTGGATAGAGGATGCAGCACCCATCCTGGATGCACCAAATGAGACTGTTTTACCCACCTCGTTAGCCTTTGCACAGGCATTGTCTCAGGAATGCCAGATTCTGTATGTGCGGGTACCTGTGGGAATCCTACGTATACCTAAGGGTTGACCAGTTGATGTTGCCAATGAGACGGCATTCAAAGCAAGCTGTGATGAAAATAGCCCTAGTAAGATAAGTTGCTTTAAATGAGTATGCCTGTATGAACGAGTGAATATTGATAAGCAATGCAGGTAATTAAGAAAGTGTATAAGAAAGGTCTCTGTGCATACAGAGTGTCTGGCACAGGATGCACGTTAGGCACCTATCCATCAGGTAATTTTAGCAGAGCTTGAACTGAAGCAGACTCTTTTTATTTTCTTTGAAACACTGAGCTTTATTTTTGTTAATACATCTGCCAAGGTTTTGATTAATTTTAGAAGTCCTGATCTCTAACTTGCCTAGTTTCTCAAGCTAAGGAGAACAAGCTTAATCTATCAATATTTACTTTCTGCAAAGTGGTAATACTTTCTACATCAGCTTTTATGGTATGCAATTTAATTATGGAACAGCTGCATAACAGCTTGACTTAAAATCAGTTTTACATAAAGAGGACAACTTTAGGAATACAGATACGTAGAGCGTATCAATGATGTTTTGCTAACTGAAGGGGACGTGCAAGAGCATGCTGTGAAATATCATTCACAAAGATATTTCTAAGTGTACTAAGGCGAAATCGTACTGTACTCTGTGAGCACCCTCAAGTAGGATCCATGGTTCTAGTGCGAGGCAGAGGGGCATATGTGTAAAAGCGATGAAACCGTACCCCAAGAAGTTATAAATAATAGGGAAGTTTGGTTAATTGGTGTAAACGGTGAATATTGGCAAACATAACTGCAATACTCTTTCTTGGGAAACGGAGAATGAAAGTAGCTCTGGTGCTATTTCGTTGCGAGTTTCTTTGACCTGTGAATCAGCCTGTTGAGCCACAAGACAGCTCTGGAGTAAGTTCTTGGAATTAAGTTTTTTCAGTTTTTCCCTGGTCCTGTTCAGAGCAGAAGGGATGAGATATATACATAGGTATTTATGTTACAGTTTTGATAACAGACTCAAGATTTAAATGCATTTTAAAACATTTGGTCTCGTGGGGAGCAAAGCTTGGGTCAGTTAATGGGTTCTTGGGTTAGATGATGTCTGTCTGGCATTTGATAGCATTACTTGAAAACCAAATGCATGATTTATTTATCCGCTTTAGAGAAGGAGACATAGAGGAACATAGGAAGGCCGAGAATTACATGGACTGCGAAGTATTTTATTTGGGCTTTTGTCCAAAAAACCCCCTGCCTTTTCAGCAAACTGGTAAGATGTAAGGGCTCAAAAAATCATCGGCAGAGTAAGTCGACCAGACTGAGTGGAATTCTACCAACGATGCGTTCTGTGGTAACTCTAGTAATATAAGAGGTAGTTGTACCCATTTAGCAGTGCTCTTTTTATTTCTTTAAAAAGATGCTGTTGCCTCGTAATGGGAGGAATCCAAGTCCCATAATGGCCCAACATTCCGAAAGTCGACAGTGGGGAAGATCTGCTAGTGCAAGTAATTAATCAACAGGCAATACCTGGTGAGGGTGTGTTGGTACGGCTGGTGGAAAGCGCTCTCTCTGTGTGCAGTGGACAGTCTCAGCAGTACCCCGCTTCTTTGGAGGCAGAGAGTTACACTGTCGCTCGTGGCATCTGTTTTGTCTGGGATGTTTTTAGAGGCAACGCGTCTCAAAGTGTACTGCCCTGCTTGCACGTGCTGGAGAGGTAGCTTATGGCTGTTGCTTCCTTGGTAAGGAGAAGGAGGCAGCAGTGCTGTGCGTGGGGTAGGTGTGTAAGCAGGGGGTGAGGTGGCAGCAGGGCTCCTGCCTGCGTACTCCAGCCCCAAGTGTAGCCCTGGCCACAGGTGTCCAGATGTAAGTGTGGGGGCACAGCACGGAGGGCAAGGCCTTGCCCCTGTTGCCCCGAGCTCCTGATGCACCACTGCCTCGGCAGCCTCTGCTGCTCGCTCAGAGCCCTTCTGCAAACCCCACGTCTCCCCCACGTCCTGTCCCAGACTGCTTCCCACAGGGAGAATCTTCCCGCCCCGCTCCTTCCAGAAGGTGGAAGGGGAGTGATAACGGAGACTATAGTCGCTAATACAGACTTGCCCAGTGAGTCGTCATCGCAGGCGTCTTTGCGCCTCGCCCTGTTTGGCAGCCCCTCGCTGCAGAGCCCCTCGCCCTGCTGCAGAGCCCCTCTTCTGCCGCCTCCCAGGCCCCCGCGCCTTCCAGCTCAAAAATCCTGTCTTCTCTTCCAGCCCCAGCTCCTGGCACCAATTTCTAACACTCATCTACCAGCTGTACTTAGAAAAATGTCATTCAGAAAAGAGCCCCGCAGCTTAAAAAAGAGGACAAGGCTGAGAAAGATGGACCCATTGTAGACTTTGTCAGGCCCTTTATTTATCCTGTGATTAAGGTTGGGGTGACAGAGGTGTCGAACTCTGCAGAAGAACATTGCTGCTGTGGCAGAAGGTGCTTCAGAGGTAGGAGACAGCTGGAGCCCGCACGGGCAGCGTTTGGAGGGGGCCAAGGGAAAAGGTGCTGGGGAAAGAAGGATGTGTTTCTGCATATGGTGACCTCTGTGGGATTGTGCTTGTTGTCACAGGGTCATTTACTGTGTTGTTTCAAGGATGGGGTCTTTGTGCTTTTAGTCGGTTAGGAAACCAGCGGTACTTTGGCTTACATTTCACCTCTTGTTTTTTCTTTCATACTGTCTGCGCAGAGAAAGCGCAGGCTGGATTTAAACTGGGGCTGCTGTTTTCTTCTCCTGGAGATTGGTGAAACTTTCCTTGAACAGAGAGCAAAAGGAATTTGTTGGAGCTTTTGCAATAGCAGTGATGTGTCAAGGTTAGAAAAAGTCTAACCATGCATGAGGCTCCAGGGTCTGGTGGTACAGGAGAAAAAAGTTTGCCTGAAAATCAAAGCTGTTGTCTCTAGAGTGCAGGAATGCATTTTCCTTTTGACTGTCGTGGGAAATGCAAAGCCAGGAACTGGCCCAGCAGTAAACTGATTTGGGGCTTGATTTCTTCACCCTTACACTGAGCACCTTATTTCAGAGGGCCTATTCGTGAAAGCAGCAGTAGTGCTCAAGGAGGAGGATGCTGTTCTGTTCAGTAGAGGGGGCAGAACCATCCCTTCTGAGGCTGCTTGAGCTACTGCTTGCTTTGGAAAGCAGCACAGCAACCTTCCTTCCCCTCTGCTCTTTTCTTTGTGGGATTTATTTATTAAAAGTGAACCGAAGGATGTGCTGTGAACACCAGATTAACATGGCTATGCAAACGAAGACCCCTGGTATTTGATAGCTTACTGAGTGAGTGTGATTGCCTGGTCACCAGCTGTTAGAGTGAATTCTGACGGAGAACAGGCAAAGGGGAAAGTCATTACTAGATTAAATAAGAAAAAAGCAAATAAACCCATCAATAACTCGCTAACAAAATACTTACCTCCCTGTCATCCTCAGGAATCCATTTCTTGTAGTTCTGCAATTCCCTGTTTTCTCTAGCTGAAGAAATGGTGTCATTATATTAAAAAAAATGCTGAAAGGATATAGCCATTAAATAAAATTTACACAGAATGTCTTCGTATATAATGTTTTTTTTACCCAGGAATATGAAAGGTACCTTCTTCTAAAACAGCATGGTTGTAGCTTAGTTCATGTATTCCTAAATACAGCTAAGTAAGCTGTCAACTTAAAGATTTGTCTAAGTTAATAGCATTTCTCTTAAATACAGCCTGTTAATGTTAGCATAAATGAACGGAAGGAGATAAGGAATGCTGTGCGCAACTGTGACACAAGCTATGTTCAAGTGAGACTACTAAAAGAATTAGTAGCCTCGAACAGAAAGGGGGGAATTGATAGCGTATTTCCATACATTCTGTATGGTATGTCTAAATATTTTGATGGTTTTAATATTTTGTACCAGCTGTGGAAACTGGTTTGCTGCTAGGTGACTGTAAAAGTGAGATTTGGTAAATAATTGAAGTTTGATTTCACCGGAGCTCTGATTCTTAAAGTCGCTTTCCCTCGCCGTTTTTTTAAACGATGGCTGCATCAGCCGGATGGATGGCACTGTCGAGGGGCTGCAGCTGAGCACCCCCGGTGCTGCTCCAAGCCTGGATGTCTCATCTCTCCAAGGAAGCTGCACCCAGGAGCACTCTGCCACCTGCTCTTCCAGACCCGGCGTTTCTCATTCAAACTGAGATGACCTGTCGTGTTGAGCCGCGTGCAAGTAATTTCTATAGGATTGGCTTAACATGCAGTAGCGCCGTCTGCCTGTGCACGGTTGGCTTCCACTGCTGGTCAATGGGAGTCTCTGCTGACAAATAAAAATGGAATTGAATAGAAGGGAGTTGAAAGTCAAAAGGGCCCTGTAATAATTTTAGAGTGCCTGAGGCACCACGCTGAAGCCCTGGCATTATAAATAAGGGTACTGTACTAGAGACTGAATTGCAATCAAAGCAGCTGTAAGAACGTGGAGTGTGCGCTGAGCTTCTTTAAGGTGCGTGGAGTTAGATTACGATCTGTAGGCAGTGCAGGCAAATCAATATTTGTTCACTGACGTATGTAGGGACCTTAAAGCCTGTGATTAGAAAGGCCGAAGGGATGTGGGGAATGTGAGATGAAGGCTCCAGAGCCAGGAGTGAGAGAGCTGTATTGGAGCAGCCCGACCCTCTGGTTGTCTCAAAATGTTTCCAGGGGCTGACTGTCCTCCCGGCTCACCACGGCTCATCTCCTGGACCATCTGCGTGATGATGTAGTCTGCTGACCTCTTGCTGCATTTCACGGTAATTACATCTACCTAAAATACTCTGTTTAAAAAAAAAAACCAAACAAACCCCTGTTTATGAATAAGGTTGGTGGGAGGATGGGAAGAATCCGAATGTCCTGGCTGAGCTCACTGATCCTGACATAAACTGGAGTAAATCCAGTACTGTCACTGGGCCCGTGAGTGTTAATAGCAGCTCATGGCAAGTTGCACGGGCTGCCCCAGAAGGGCTGGAGCTGAGTCAGGGTCAGGCAGGGGAAGCGTAAGGGTTGGCCTTGGTGCCTGCTGAAGCTGGGCAGATGCTGTGGGCCACCCTTGGGACAGCTGGTACAATGGCATGGCTTTAATAGCTGGATGGTGAGGTGTGATGGCAGGGAGGAGAGCGAGCGCTTCTTGAGTTGGGACTCACTGTCTGATTTCAAGTGCTGGTGGCTGAATTTACCAGCTCAATGCATTTATTCCCTTATAACCCTCTCAGCCACCATGGGCTGCGTGTGTCCTGCTTTGTGCCATGTGCAGGATGACAATCCCTTTTTCTGCAAAGGTGAATGGGCTTGGGAAGAACACCAGTTAAAGGGTGCCACATACTGCTGCGTTTTGGGTGCAGACATACCCACAAATCTTGCTCCCACCAAATTGCAGCATGCAGGGAGAGTTTTACTGGTAAATGGGTGTAAATCTTCAAGCCCCCAAGCTGAAATGTACCATTTGATAAAGTTTCCAGGCACTTTCTGGCTGGTGCAGTGTTTTGGTTTTTTTTTTTTTTTTCCTTCTGATTTTTTTCTCCCCCCTTGCTGGTCTTGCGGCTGCCCAAGGTACAGCCAGACAAGGGGAGGAGGGTCCCTGCGTGGCCTGCAGCTCCCTCCCTCGCCATTCTTGGGGTGATTTGGGGTTATTTTGCTGTGTCAGTGAGGCAAAGCTGGGCTCTCCGGGGCTGAGGTCAGTGGGACCCGAGGAAGGCCGTGATGGTCTTGAGGCTTTGAAGGGCTTTGCACCGAGCCCTGTCCCCACTGGAGGGGACGCTGGTGGTGTTCAAGACGAAGGCCTTGCAGCCCTTGCTGTCGTGTGTGCCCGTGTCCCCCCCGGCCCCCGAGGTCTGTCCTTGTCGCAGGGGCTCTGTGCTGCTTTCTGCGTGGGGCCGTGTCCGTGAGTCCTGCAGGGAGCTGTCTGTCCTGGCTTCCCCACCAAAGGGCTGCTCCCCCTGGGGAAGGGGAGAGGGGAGTCGTCCGCGTCCCGCCCCACCGTTGCCTGCCCCGCTGGTGGTGACTCGGCCCTGGGGGTGGCTCGGTTCCCCTCGGGGCTTTCCCCGGCTCGGATCTGGGGCTCAGCGGGGCTTTTGCACCTCTTGGGTGCTGTTTCTTGGTGCCCCCTGCTCTCCCTCCCCCTCCCACACAGGCACGGAGTGGTTCTGGAGAAGGAGCTTTTAATTGAAAAGACAAGAGGAAAGGTCCCATCCAAGTTGGTCTAACCCCTCCCTACCCCCCTCCCCGGCCCCCCCTTCAACAAGTACCCCCCCTCCTCTCCCACCCCCCACTCCCCCCATCTCCATCCGTCTCACCCCTGTCTAATCCCCGCCCCCCCCTCACACCCCCACGTTGGCTGCAAGAGCCCTGCGCTTGCTGGGTGGCATTGGCAAGGAGCTCTGCGCCTGCCTCTTCCTCCGCTTGCCTGCCGTGGCAGGTGGGGATGGTGGCAGATCCATCCCGGCATCCTGCCACGGCTCCTGGGGCTCCATCCCGCCGCCGTTGACTATTTTGAGGCTCAGCATGGCGTCGCTGAGCTCGGGGATGCAGTAGTCAGGGGTGAGCATCTCCTCAGGCAGCGAGAGCGAGCTGAAGTCGCAGTGGGGGGTGGCTGCGCCGGTGCCACCAGCGTCCCCAGGCATGGGGCTGCTGCTGGGAGCATGCTGGCTGACTGCCAGCCCGCCCAGGGAGCAATCAAAGAGCATTAGGGCCTCTTGGAGAGCCACGGCAAGGGCATCTCCAAGGGCTTGGCTGTGGGGGACGTCGCTCCCCGGGGGGATGTTGCTGCCCGGGGGTGCCCCCGCAGGGGTGGCCGTGCTGGAGATGTTGATCTTTGCCAGCTGCCCCTCGATGTGCTGGTAGCCGTGGATGGCTGTCAGCAGCACCGGAGGGGCTGGGGCCACCCCACTCCTCTGATTTTTGTAGGGTGCGAGGTATCGTGGTTGGCCCTGGGGGGTCCCTGGGGGGTCCCTGGGGCTGCCGAGGCCAGGGGGGCCCCACAGCCCCCGGGACCCCACAGAGCAGCACCCGGCAGAGAAGCGGCGCCTTGGCCGAGCGTGGCGGTGGCCGGCGGAGGCAGGTGGGTGGTTGTCCACTGGATGCGGAAGACGCGGGGGTCGAAGAGGCAGCCACATGGAGCCCTCTGCAGCCCTGTGTGGGTGAGGGGGAGCCGTGCTGGGGCGGGGAGACTCTCCAGGGGCACCCGCCGAGCCGGCCCCGATGGCCGACATCCCCCAGCTCTGGGCCAGGGGCGTGGGGAGCTTGTGGCCGGGGCGATCCCCACGGGGTGAGCTGCTGTGCCGGTGGGACGGGGTTGCAAATCGGGGAGGAGACTCGTATCTAGGAGGTGAAACGGGAGAGGTGGCCCCAAATATTTGGGGAATTCTCTGCAGATGGGCTTTACTGGGCACGTGCCGCCCGGGCGAGGGCAAGGATGCTCACCGGGGCTTGCTGAACCCCCATGTGAAAAGTGCCGGGGGAAAGGGTGTGATGGGGATGGGGAAGGTGCCAGAGCAGACTGGGGTGCCATACCTGCTGGTGGTGCCTGGGGGGCCTGGGGTGGCCGGGCTGCAGGGAAGGGCTGCTCCCGCGCGGGCAGGCGGCACAGGTTGGCTGAGCCTAAGAGAGAGAGGAGCGATGGCCGGCGGTCACCTCTGCTCTTGCCCCCCAAGAGCGTCCCTGGGCTGCAGGGGTTGGGGTCGGTCCCTACCTCGGGGGTAGAAGGTTTTGGGGAGCGTGAATGGCTGGAAAAGCTGGGGCGCCGGGGGACCCCAGGGCCCAGGCAGTGGGAGCTGCACTGGTGGCCGCGCCATGGTCCCTTCTGGCTGTTGGCTGCCAAGGACTCTTTGGCGTCTCCCCGGAAGGAATGCGGGGGCTCCCTGTGTTCCGCCCCACCCCCAAGAGCCTCCCCAGCTCCTCCTGGGGAGGGAAAGGGTTAAGGGAGGCTGGGGTGCCCCCGGGGCCTACAGGCGGCTCTCAGGGTCTGCGGGTGCAAATCCTCTTTGCTTTCAACAGTATTTTTCCGGTGGGGGAAGAAGAACAAGTTGATTCAGCCGAGCCGAGCGGGGACCAAGCTGCAGCCGCAGCCTCCTTGCGCCAGATGGCAAATGCGTTTGCGACTGTTGCCCGTGCTTCTGTTCGCTGCGTTGACCGGAGCGAGGCAGAAATAGGAAAAAGGACCTCGAGGGCGCGAAGGAAGGTCACGCGGTGTCGCTCGGTGGCACGCTTTCCCCCAGCCCTCGCTCCAGTAGTGCTGTCAGGTCTTTTAGTCTCCTGATGGGAAAAGCAGCAGCTCTGGATCCCCCTCGGAGGGGGCGGTGCTTTCCCTGGGTGCGTGACACCCAGGAGGAGACGGTACCCGCCGCCGCGTGCTCCCAGAAAAGGACTGGATTCTGCCCAACGTCCGGTGTCGGGGCGCTGGGGCTGTTTGCGCTCTACGGGACCCCAGGGATGGGGTTAGTACATCCCCTCCTCGTGCTTGGAGGATTCGGCACTAGCAAGGACCCCCTGGTACCAAGGACACAGGCCTCTCGCTCCCGCTGTGTGAACAGTGTGTGGCCTGGGGGAGTCGGGACAACTGCCGTGAACCGGAGGCCAAAGATCTCTCCTGGCCTGTATCCTGTTAATTAAAGAGATGGCGCTCTGTTGGTGAGGCACCTCTGGCTGCAAGATTGCGCAAGGCCATCTGCTGCGTAACTTGTGGCAGGGACCGATGCTGGGGGCGTGAAGGCAAGCGCGCTTCTAAAACCATAAAACTCTGTTTCATTTCAGAGCGCAGCTGAGCCACCCCGCTCCTCAACACTCTGCCATCTGCACCGCTGTGGCTGGGACCGGGCAGTGCTGCACATCCCAAAGGCCACCAAGTCACACCCGTGTCCCCGCTGCTTTGCCGGGAGCTTCTGCGATGCGAGCGATGTTCTAGGGGCTGATCTCTTGGACTGCAGCTACTCTGTCCCTGACCGGCAGCTGGTCAGGAGGGTTGTGTCCCAGGTGGAATTCCACCTCTCTGACGAGAACCTGGCCAAGGATGCTTTCCTCCTGAAACATGTCCAGAAGAACAAGATGGGCTTCGTCAGCATCAAACTGCTGACGTCCTTGAAGAAGGTAGGCAGCCCGTTGCGTTGGCCAGCTGGGGTGGGAAGTGGCCTCCACGTGGAGGATGCCTGGGTGTCTGGGTGTGCTCTGGCTGTCTGCGGTGAGGTGCTCGGGGAGGTCCAGGCTCTGCTCAGGCTGCCTGTGTCCCGGCAAAGCGCTGGTGGTGCAGAGCTGGGCCCTGCTGTCTGCCTTCAACGTGCTGCAGCAGTTCTCCACCCAGGGAGGGTGGCTGGGGAAGCGGTGAGGGGTCCTCAAACCCCAAGCCCAGGGCTGGGTTCACCTCTTCTGCCCGTGGTTCCCCCAGGCTGCTCTGGGAGAGGAGAGCTCGTCCTCCGGCGCTGAGGCTCCTTTACATTTGGGTTTGGGGCTTTCTCTTTTCTTTTGTTTTTCATCACAACTAGATGAATGAGCAGCGCAGTTTATTAACGCAACGGTACAGGTGCTGTTGGATTGCCTATGATAGACTGTCTGCAAAGCGCGTGCAGGTGACAATACAGTCGCCTACAAGCGCGTTAAATGATGAAAGAAAAGGGCTCTAAAGAATTCTAAGTTTCCCAGAGAAGCACTCGGTACAGCCGAGTGTTCGAATCTCACACAGTAGGCAACCCTATGGCGGGGGGGAGAGAGGCTCAGTCCATTGACTGATCCCAGAAGTTAGCGATGTCCTCCCGACTTGTCTGTGATGGTGTCTTCCCTGGCATTTCTCCTCTCTTAAGCCCTTTTATGTTTTCTGAGTTTTTCAGTGGAGCTTGAGTGACTCTAGTCACACATACCTTTCCTTTGATTGGTATAAAGTTCTCTCGCTTTGCTTTTAAAGGTGTATGCTAGAGAAAATTCAGAGCGCGTGCTCAGTGGGGGGTTGGTCGCACCTTGGAGGTGAGTACCTTTGGGGATGGAGGTGTGTTTTGGTGTTGTAATGAGCAAAGTTCACCCAAAGGACCTGCTGTTGCGTGTGAGTACCCCAGAAGTGGGCACGTGTGATATAAACCAGAAGTGTAGGGCGTTAGCTCGACAGAACCGCCATTATTTTACCTCCTTGCTTCAGTGGATTCAATGCAGGGAGCAAGCGTTCTCGTTCCGATCGTTCCAATCGTTCCGGTTGCCTATCCCTGCGATCACAGAGCCTGGCCACGAGGTCTCAGCTCCGCTCCACCCTCTGTGTTCCTTTTCAGAGTCAGCGTACCAAGCTCCCCTGGTGTTGCTGACGTCTAAAGTTGCAGGTCACGTTGCTTGGGGAGCTACCACGGAACCGATTCTTTACGTGTGCACTGCGTTCCTCCCTGGAGGTTCACCTTCCCTTGAGGGGTGGCGGGGGGACGTGTGTCATACCGACAAGTCATCTCCAGCAATCATTCCACGGGCTGTGGCTGTGCCCGGGAGGCCCGGGGGTCTCTCCCTGCCCTTGGCGGCCATGCCCTGGGCCCAGCTGCTGGGTGTCCCTGGCGCCTGCTCTGCCACTCGGCTTGCAAGGAGAAGCCTGGTGCTGTTCCTCTTCTCTCGGGCCATGGCAGGAACCAAGCGTGCAGCGCAGAGACCGCCCCTATTAGCCGTCCCCTCTCTGCGCCAGAGCTAAAGCCTATGCAGCCCCGCAGCCAGGAGGAGCAGGGACTTGATGTGGCTGGACACAACCCCTTTTCGTGGGGCGTAAGGGGGGTGATTTCGGCAGCCGCAGCCTGGAGGCAAGCCAAAGTGTAACCAGAGCCATAGGTTGGGATGGTGGGTGCCAAGAGCCCGCCACGGAAGTAAGCCAGGCTTTGAGGAACAAGTGCGCGGAGGTGACCCCGGTGTGGTGGAAGGAAAGGTTGGTCGTATTCAGACGTGGACCATTTGGATCCGTGACCAAAGCCCAGCCAGGCAAAGGACAGACAGCTCTTCCAAACTGTCAAAATAGCCCATTGCTGCTATTGCCGTCACATCCCCTTGTCCCACTGAAACCCAGCTGCGCAGCCTTTCTATTAAACACGCGCGTTGGCCGTGTTTATACGGGATACCAAAGGCGCTTCAGCCATGGGTGAAACTTCCACAGCTCACCTGTGACTTGAACCTTTCTGAGAGTTCTTTGCCTACCTCGGTTTGTGGGAAGATGTTCGGATCTTACCTCAAACCCTGGCAAGTCTCCTTTTCCTTTAGGATTTAGTATTTTGAGTACTGAGAGATTAAGAGAGGTAGTCTCCTTGCCATTTTGTGCGTTGGTGCCAAAATGGATCTGTACCTTCAGACTATGTAAATAAGGGCATGTAGGCCACAGACATTCCTTTGGTTGTGGTGATGCCAGAGGTGAAAGACAGGGGTTTGGTTCCCTCTGCAGGAACTCTGCAGAGATGTAGAGAGCATGCACGGTTTCCTCACCGTTCCTTACCAAGGGACACTTGCTACCACACTGTCAGGGGAGGTTTGGACTTGACGTGAGGAGACATTTCTTTGCCAAGAGGGTGGTCACACCCTGAAACAGGCTTCCTGGAGAGGTGGTGGATGCCCCGTGCCTGTCAGTGTTGAAGAGGCATTTGGACAATGCCCTTAATACCATGCTTGAACTTTTGGTCAGCCATGAAGCGGTCAGGCAGGAGGACTAGTAGGAACTTGTAGGTCCCTTCCAGCTGAACTATTCTATTCTCATTCAGAATGTGAATAGAGAAGAAGAAATAGTTTTTCCCACTTTGTTGGAATTTGACAGAAAGTAAATTAAAGATGCCTTGTCCAAAGTTGCACAGCAGTTTAGCAATTGCATTTCAAAACGGTGTTTTGGCAGTTGAAGAAATTACACTGCCAATAGAGCTGTTTAGGAAAAAAAAGGAGTAGTTTTGCAGAGGATGTGTGAAGGCCTCTAGAAAAACATCTTTAAAGAGCCTGTGGATGTTTCCCATGGAAAGCACTGATTTTGTTTGAAAGCTAAGGCTCTTTCAGCTTGGGCATCTTTTAGTTTTAGAGCAAAAACTTAGTATTTCTCAGAGGAAACAGGAACTCGTACAAATTGAGTTGAATCCTCAGCTTCCTATTTAAAAATGTCTTTAAGGGAAGCGTACCATCAGGCCACAACTGTGCAATGGCATTAGTCCCTAAATTAATCCCAGATGCATACCAGTTCACAAGGAAGCCACCTACTTGGTTGTCTGACTCATGAAATCTCCCCTGGCATGTAAGGCTCACATTGAATCCCATCCTACCATCACCTTTAACACACTTGTTTTACCCATGCTTTTATGCTTCATAAAATGAGCTTCCATAAGTGTTAGCAACTCCAAGTCAGCACCCATTCTTTTGATAAAAATAACCTGCTACGATTGTCTGAGCAATCATAGTTAAATTATACCACCACTTCCATGCAGTTCTGTAACAATATTCCTCTAGTGGTTCTGATACAACAGAGCTTCTCTATCTAATAGTTAATGGTAACACACTTTGATAAGTAAGGAACACATAGATCAATATACTTTTCCAGGGGAAAATATTTTAAAGACTGTACATTAGTATAAATCAGAAGGCAAAACCCCTCAAAGTCTGGAGGAAGATGCAAAAGTGCTTCTTTGCAAGAGGGTTTTTGTCCACTCTTACTTAAGTCAACTGAAGGGAAGATCTGAATAAAGCCACGGTGCCTTCTCCCACCCGACTCTGGCCATTCACCGAGATCCAGTGCTTAGCGCTGTTCCCAAACAGTTTCCACTGAGACCGGATGAACTGTCAGATGCTACCATGATTTATAAACTTAAGCTCCCAGTCTCTCCTGCCATTTCCACATCCACTTCTTCCCTTTCTGATAAGGCATGAATCATCATCAGAAATCCCTCTCCAGCCCATTAACAACCTAAACATTGCACAGGCTGATAGAAGTACACAGGTGACTATCGTTACATCTGCCTCTGTATTAGAGGGATCAGCACTGTAAAAATACCTGCAGTCAGCAAATATTCGTGTTGCATTTATGAGCATTTTCATTCCAGTACACACATTATGAAACAATCTTATGGTGGTAGGAAGGCTAGGTAGGTATTCCAGCAAGGAAGACTGCTTTGCTGCTATATTAATACCTTATATTATAGTGCAATAATCCTGTGCTCTACAGAGTCTCAGACTGGTTCATTGGAGTGGGGCGGGGGGGAAGTGTATGGCTTTAAACAGCTTGCAGTATTGGGTCAAAAAAGGCACAGATGTTGTAGTAAATCCTTGAAACAACATAAACTCACCATGCTCATCTGAGCCTATCCAAAAAAGTATTCACCGTGGCCAGACCAAGGGTTCTGTGCTGTGCCTGGCTAATTCAACAGCAGGGCACCCTGCGTGGGAGAACCACTAATCCTGAAACGTAGCATTAAAGAAGATGAGACCAAGGCTACAGAGACTTTTGTGAAACTGAGCATAAGAAAAGAATCATACCTTCCTGAGCCTCAAAAGAATTTCTACAAAATCTTAGATATTTCTGCGATGACTTCAGGAGATAATCTTACAGCAAGTGACTCCTAACAGAATTTTCAGATGCCTTTAGGAATAAGGAAGGACTCTAGTAATCTCTCACCCTCATAGGCAGTCTCAAGAAAGCATATGCCTGAGAAACAGAGGAAAACCAGAGTGAGGAGATGGGGAAGTCGAGAACGTTATTCGCAGTAGCTGCTCTCATTTGACCAGATCAAGACTGGCACAGTGTTAGCAGAGGTACGGAATAGATGTGAAAGCCTCAGACGTTTCTGACCAGCGGGTAACACTGTGGGATGTAAATGGTAAGACTGCATGCATTTTTTTCGCAACACAGTAAAAAGTGAAGTTAAAAATACCAAATCCACCAGACCAAAAAGATTTCCATCCTACGCAAGTTATGAGAGGAAAAAATCCTCTCAGGAGATTGAAAGAGAGGTACTCCATAAACACGCACATCTGTGGTTCCCAAGCCCATGGTTCAAAACTTCTGTCATCAGTTTATTTTCTCCCATGGGTCTTCTCCAATTCAGTAGCTGTCACTCCAGTGAAAACCACAACACAAAGCTGACATTTATTGAAGGTGGGCAGGGCCCCGTGAACTCTACTGTGGCAGTGCAGACAAATCTAAACATCATCTTTACTCACAAATTTCCATTCAGTTCAGTGAAAGCAGAATTGCCTCTGAAGTGTGGGAATAATAAAGAGAAAATTCTCCTTTTGGTTGCACCTAAGAACAGGCTTGCAGAGGCGCTGGTGGGAAGCCTGCTGGAAACCAAGGGGCCGCGTGGGAGTCAGGGAAAGCAGAATATGCTTTCCACCACCTAGAAAAGGAGCATGTGGATGGGGGAGGAGGAGCGAGCAAGAGAGAAGGAGCTGAGACTTTGCCAGAAGAAATAGGAAGGCCCCATGGTGCTGACCGCCCAGGAGTGCTCCGGGATGTCACGGGGAGGCTGGCACGCTGGTTCGAAGCACAGACCGCTTGCCCCTGCTCCTTTTCCATGTGGGCACCAGGACACGGTAAAGCAAAACCCGGGCAAGGTCAAGCTGGACTTGAGTGGCACGAGTGAAAGGGACAGGTGCCCGAGCGATCTTCTCTTCTGTCCTGCCAGTCAGAGGTAGGGGTGCGTAACCGAAAAAGCTGGTCGAAGAAACTCTCTGAGGCTCGATTTTGGAGTTTTAGAAAGCAGGCATTCTTTATTGCAGCACTGGATGCACGGGGGATCGTTCTGCCTGTCGTGCATACTGTTACCTACAGCAAGGCAAGCTTATATTGTTCTAATCATATACTTATTTATGTTATCCTTGACATAGTGTCCGCCCTTTGGGCATGCGCAGTGTGGCTCATCTCTTTTTCCTAGTTAGCTGGCCTTGGCAGGTTTTAATGGCTGGATGCACCAATGTCTGTCCCAACAGCAGGTGGGGGACAGGGCTCTGCCCTTCGTGAGTCCCCCAGCCCCTGGAGTGGCGGCTGGAAGATGGCTGTAGGCCAAAGGACCCTGATGGGAGCCCTGCAGGGCCTCATCCATTGGACCGACGGGCACCTTCCCTTGTCACACAGAGCATCTCATGGGCTGGAAAAGGGATGCTCTGGAGAGCTTCTGGCAAATCTCTGGAGAAGAGCTTCTCCCCGCCCCTCTCCCAGGGGCTTTCTTGGCTCTGGTGCCCTTCCCAAGGACAGCCCCACAGGTGGGTGCAGCCAGCATGGCACGAAAGAACAGGCAGCAGCCACAGCGGTCAGCACGGCGGGAAAGCCAAGGATAAAGCCTTATCACCCAAGTGGGATAAAGCCTTAATAACCAAGTGTGCTGCTCCTCGGACAGGAGTATTCCTGCCTAAGCTCACCACACTTTTCCTGCATTTCCCTGTGGCTTTCAGCAGGATATGAATGGCTCTTCAGTGCCGGTGGTCGCTCCCCTCTTTCAGTAACAATTGCAAATTTTCTTCCTGTTGGACCCGCCTCAGTTCCAGTCTCTTGGGGATTGAAAGCTGGCACAGCATGGGTGCCAGAGACGTTCCCACAGCTTGGCTGGCGTCCACAAGGAGGAGTCTGTCTTTAGCCACGATGGTCATTTGCAGGGAAAACAGCTTGTTGTATTGACCAGGACCCTACGCGGACAACAGAAGAGCAGGGATGTGGCCATTTGCCACAAGTCCAGTGGAGCAGGCTGCTCAAACACAGCCCACGGTGACTTTCTGTGCTGCTGGGCCTGTGGGGACAAAGGATTAAGCCTGAATTACCTACATGAAATAGAGCTATCGCTAGCCTCATGCAACGGCACCCAGGAGCTGGTCCTGAAAACCACCAATCCAGGACACGGAAAGCTTTTAACCGCTGTGGCTATTCTGGAATAGACTGTGCCGTGTGCATCCATTTCTATTAACAACGCTTCTCCTGCAGCCAAAAAGGAGTTTGAGAGCTTGCTTATGGCTAAAGGGGGTTGGTGGCCTCGGGTGGTGGCTGAGGCTTGGGGCTTGCATTGCCCGTGACCAGCTATGATCACAGAGTGAGAGAGGAAAGACTTTCCCTGGGGAAGAGGCACCAGGGAGTGGTTGAGGTGGAGGAAGACTTCACCACGGTTTTGCTTGTAGGTGGAAAGTTCTGGATCAGAGAGGAATTCTACATCTTCCGTAGCATGGCACAAGTAGAGTCTTCTGTTGGTACCAAGTAGAGGTAGAATGTCAGGCAAAGTGGCTCATTGAATGGGAATGATCTGGGGAAATTTACTTGGCTATTAAAAGCCCCATTGCTCTAGCAGTTGAATCTTTTTTCTCTAGTCCTTTTTTTTTTGGAAGGGGGTGGTGGGAGGGGCATGGATAATTTATCGTCATACCTACAAAAACAGGCATTGTAGCAGTCAAGATGGAATACGCCTTTCTCACGTACCTTTTCTTTTTTGAACATGGTGAATTCAATCTGCTGATCAGTAGCCCACTGAGTTCAATAGACGCCTTGGATTTTTATCCTTCGGCTCAAGAGCTAGACCCAACCTCCTGTCGTTGGTGTTAGCGCAATTAATACAGATAATCTGCTATCTTCTACCTAATAATCTAGGCTACATACTACCTAACGATCTATGCGAGAGTACAACCCGATCCAACGTTACACGTAACATCAGCACTGTGAAGAGCTGTGACATTCAAATGAAAAAGGAGACATTTTGAACACCTTTTAAGAGCTTGCAGGAATACAAAGGGGAAGCACTGTGTAAATAATACCCAAACCGATATGGATTTTCCTCCTAAATTTCTGAACCTCCTGTGACAAGTGATGGCCTATCAAAGTGCATGTCTGCCACCCCTGCACGGCACCACGCGGGACCTGTTCACATTCCCTGGTCTGGGAGATGGGGCAGAGCGGACCCTCCGGCAGCTTGTGGCACACAACCGGGAGGAGAGGCTCACGTGCCGGAGGGTCCTGCTGTCAACCCGGGGGATCTTGACAGGCTGGAGAAAGGGGCTGACGGGAACCTCCTGTAGTTCCCCAAGGGGAAGAGCTAAGTCCTGGAGACCTGGGGAGGAAGAAGCCCTTGCGCCAGTAAATGCTGGGGGACACCCAGCTGGAAAGCAGCTGTGCAGACACCTGGGGTGATGGTGGACGCCAAGTGGACCGATTTCGAGCCAGAAAAGTGCCCCTGGGGCAAAGGCGGCTCACTGCCTCCTGGGCTGCAGTAGGCAAAGCGTTGGCAAGAGGTGGAGGGAGACGGTCCTTCCCCTCTGCTGGGTCCGTCCAGCCCGCCCGGGGCTCCCCAGTGCCAGGTAGAGACGGCCATACTGGAGAGAACTCTCGCCCCGGTGCCCCTCCCACTTTCTGTTGGGCTCAGAATGTTGGTCCGTTGGGCTCGGAATGTTGGTCAGTTGGAGGCCACAGCCACCAGAGACAGCAGCACGGAGCTGTGCTGGCACGCAGGAGCGCTGGGAGGAGGCAGGATCTGGCCGAGCAGCACCTCGCCGGCACCGGCACCTCGCCTCCCATCCCCGCTGTCGCCGACTGGCCCGCGTCCTTGGTCCACGGCGAGGGTCCTCCTCTCCCGGGCAGGATGGGCCAGGCCAACTGCTGCTGCGGCTCCAGGTGGGCTCTCCCTGTGCCTTGGGGGCACGGCCGGGACCCGCGGCAGCGGCCTTTCTCATGCCTGCCGCTCTCTGCTCTGCAGGGAGGCTCTCACCGACGCCGAGCCGGTGCTGAGCGCGGACGTGCGGCTGACCCGGGGCCGCAAGAGGAGCGAGAGACGCCTTCTCCTCCTCCAGGAGGAACTGGTGATCGCCAAGTTGCAGTAAGACCCTCAGAGCCCAGCTGCCTTTCCCCCAGCCCTGGCCCTGGCCCTGGGGCAGGGACACCCCGGCACCAGCCCCAGGCCCCAGGACCGTGGTGCTGGATGCACTCATTGATGTCCGTCCCAAGGGCAGGTGGGGGACGGGGCTCTGCCCTGGGGGACCCCCAGGAGGCCACCTCTAGCTCACCGCCTGCCTCTGCTCTCTGCAGACGCGGCACCAGCGTGCGCCCACAGCTCCGCCTGGCCCTGGACCAGCTGTGGGTGCTGAGCGGTGGACAGGAGGCGGCGGGGGAGGAAAAAGAGGAGGAGGAAGGCAGCGATGAGGACAGGACCTCCATCATCCTTATCTGGCCCACTGGCTCCTGCGTTGCCGCTTTCGGGTGAGTCGTGGTGCCACGTCCCATGGCCGGGCAGGAGAGGTTCCCAACCGTGCCCACGCCATCCTGTGAACGGCCTCTGCCCTGCATGCAGAGCCTGGGCAGGGAGCGGGAAGCACGCCGGCAGGGAGGGATGGGGGCGTTGCCAGGTCCTGCATCCCCTGGTGCCCTTTGGGTCCCCAGAAGAGAAGGGCAAAAGCAGCTGCTCTGGCAGGACACGGGGAGCCAGGGCTTGGGCAGCGTCTCTGTCCTCCCCCGCGGGGCTTCGTCCTGCCCCTGTGTCCTTCCCCACGGGGCAGGGCTGCACAGGCGTCCGCCTCTGCCCATGGGCTGTGGGGCAGCGGGGCCTGACGCTGGTTCTCCTCTCTTTCTGCAGCTCCCAGGCACCGAAGGAGCTGTGGGTGGGCACACTGCTGGGGTAAGCCGGGGGGGATGCTGCAGGCGCAGCCGGACGGGGGAACACAGCTCCCCAGCTGGGGAGAGGTGCCCTCGCGGCTGCGGGTAGCTCTCGGGCAGAGCTGCCTCACAGGAGAGAAGGGGCAGCTTGGGGCTCAGCTAGCTCTCTCCCTGTCCCTTGCCGGTGCACAGGACACCAGGAGGAGCAAAGAGAGCCCGCGTGACCTGTCTCCCCTCCCTCAGACCCCTGGAGAAGGAGCTGAGCCGCCGCCACGCCGTGAGTGCCTGCCCGGTCTGGGCTCTGTCCCCGAGCCCTGGTCCTCCAGCCGAGCAGCAGAGGCATCGCTGCTCACCTTCCTCCGCTCCTTCTCTCTTGCCCAGTGGAGGACATTGAGCGCCAGGAGCCTGGAGAGGCTGATGGAGGACCAGGCCGAGGTGAGAAGGGCTGCCTTTCACCCGCCTCTGGCTGTGCCGGCGTCTGCGGCCAGCGGGGTGAGCTTGTAAGGCAGAGATGGAGGGAGGGAGCGTCCCCCGGTGCCACTCGGGGAGCGTAGAGGGTTGGGGAGGCACCAGGCATGCCAGCACATCCTCGCTGGCGGCGCTGGGGGGAAACCTGCCGTGTGGGTCAGAGAGCCCAGGAGGGCAGAGGGTCCCAGCTCTGCCGCGCTCAGGCTGCTGGTGCCAGGTGGCAGCTTGCCGGTGGCCCTTTCTGCTGCGGGGCTGCTCTCTAAGCGCAGCCTGCTTCTTGCAGGATCATCCCAAGCAAGGGCCACCGATAGCCCCGTCTATCAAAGCTGGGGGACTTTGCCGCTCACCAGGTGAGTTCTGGAAAGAAACGCATTGTCCTGCAAATGGTTGAGCTGTGCTCACTTGTCCCTTGAGTGTCGCCATGCAGGTGCGGCACCCTAAGGGAGGACGTCACCTGGACGAGCAAGGACACCCGCTGGGCAGCAGCCGCTGGACGTGGTTCCGCGGGGACCCAGAGCCTCTCCTGCTGCCCACAGCTTGGAGGAGGGCAGGGCGAGGGCTGGGACAGGTTGTCCCGGTGGCACGCCAGCTCTCAGGAGCCTCCGAGCTGGAGCCGCTGAGCTGGAGCTGTGGTTCCAGCTGCTGGCTCCCTGCCCATCCTGCCGCACCGCTCAGCACCGTGCTGCAGGCAGGGCAGGCTCCGGGAGTGCTGGCCCGGCTGTCTCCATTGACGCGCTCTTGCTCCGTTTTCCTTTTCAGAAGGAGGGAACAGCATCAGCAGCAGGAGGAGGAGGAGGAGGATGGGGCTGCCCTGGCCCTTTGCTCTGCAGAGGACCCCAGCTGCTGCCCAGGCGCCAGGGCAGGCGGGCTCCGGCTGCAGCAGGGCGCTCTTTGGCCAGCCCCTGGCAGCCCTCTGCGGGGAGGATGGCTCCCTGCCCCAGTCCATCCAGGTAAACCAGCCTGGCCGGGGGGTCCCCAGCCCTCCCTCCAGCTGCTCCAGAGGGGAGGTGGGTGTCCCCAGGAGCTCCGGGGATGGGGGATTGGGCCCTTCACCCCCAGAAGATGCTTCTGGTGCCAGCCCCCTTTGCAGGGGGAAAGGAGCAGGATCTGGGGCAGTGCTTTGGTCACTGCTGTTGGAAGGCAGCTTCTCAGCCAAGCAGCTGTTCTCCTGCTGCTCCTGCAGGAGATGCTGGCTGTCCTGCACAAGGAAGGACCGTTGACAGAAGGGGTATTCCGAAGAGCTGTCGGCGGGACAGAGTTTCGTGAGCTGCGGGAGGCCCTGGACCACGGTGCGGATGTCGACCTGGGCAGCCAGCCTGCGCTGCTGCTGGCCGTCATCTTGAAGGTGAGCGCTTCTGACCTGCAGCTGGAAGAGCTCCTGCCTGGCCTGGAGTGTTCAGAGGCTCACCTGGAGCCCCTGGCATTGCAGGACTTCCTCCGAAGCATCCCCGCCAAGCTCCTCGTGACAGACCTCTATGAGGACTGGATGGCAGCGATGCAGAAGAGCGGCAAGGAGGAGAAAGTTGAAGAGCTGAAAGCGTAAGTGTGGGCAGCAGCCTGCCTGTTGAGGAGGGCCTGGTAGAGGCCTGGGACTTGCCTGAAAAGGGACAGTCTCCTTAAAAAGCTGTGTCTTCTGACAGCTTGCTTTTGCTGGGGTGAGCTTAGATTTTGGGGGAAAGGGCATGGACAGGGAGCCTTCCCTTGCCTGGGCTTGGGTGAAATGAGGAGCTGGGAAGCAAGGCCGTGCTTCCTTCCTGAAGCGCAGGAGCACTGACCGCTGGCTGAGAGCACCCGGAAAGCCGCGCAACCCCCCTGTGTTGGGCAAGCTTTGGGGACGGCTGTGGGCAGCATCTTCTCTATTAACGTTGAGTTCCTGTTCCCTCAGGGTGGCCGAGAAGTTGCCTGGAGCCAATCTCCTCCTCCTCAAGCGGCTGCTGGCCCTCCTCCAGCACATCGGCCACAACGTCTCCAGCAGCAGAATGACCGCCAGCAACCTGGCCATCTGCCTTGGGCCAAATCTGCTGAGCCCACCTCACGAGGACCTGCTCCCCCTCGAGGCCATGCTGGCTGTGACTGAGAAGGTGCGCTGTACTGAGCAGCCGGCTGCAGCCTTGCCGGCCCATCCGAGCTTGGCTGCTCAGAGGTCCCTGGCTGCCTCCTCTCTTGAGCAAATGCCGGTGGGGTAGCTGCCTGCAAGAGCAGCCCCACAACCACAGCCGCCTGCGCAGAGGCAAGGGTCGGGAGTGGGAAAGGCTGCGTGATACATTTTCAGGCACCTGGGTTGAGCCCGGGGGTTTGATGTGTGCAGGTGAACGTGCTGGTGGCGTTTCTCATTGAAAACTGCGGTGACATCTTTGTGGAGGAGATGGCTGGCCGCTCCTGTCCATCAGCCGGGGAGTCGCCAGCACCCATGGACAGAGCCACAGGTACGAGGAGGAACTGAGGGCTGTCCCAGGCTGGGGCTTGGGGTACCAGAAACCTCAACGTCAAGAAGACAGCTGGTGTAGGGCTTTGGGTGGGTTTTGCTTTAGGTGTGCTTTACTTCCAAGGAGTCACTTTGCTGCACGTGCTTTTCCTTTCTAGAGCTGCATTTGGAAGAGCAAAGTGGCCCTGCAGGCAGAGCAGACAAGGACCACCAGGCAGAAGCCTTGCTGCACACACCACCCGCCTCTCTGCTGGACGTCCTCAAAGAAGCTGGGGGAGACGCGGTGGTGGAGTCCGAAACGGCAGAGGTATGGCAGCTCCATCAGGAGCTACCCTCCTACCCGAGACACAGTATCCCCGTGTTTGTTGAGCTGCCAGAAACAAACCGAGTGTCACACACCCGTGTGAACCCTGTGTTCCAAAGTGAGGCCCTTGGAAGAAAGGGCTAATGCAAACCAGCCAAAGGGATCTTCTCTGTAGGGCTAAGGCAGCATTTTGCCAAACAGTCACCTGCTACTCCAGGGTGTCCCTTGCCACCTGCTGACTCTGACATTTCTGTTGTAGGCACCCGTTGCTTTGGCTGCAACCACCCCAGGGACCACAGTAGACTCCCTGGGATGCACAGAAGGACTAAAGAGCGTTTCAGAGGAAAGAAGGTAAAATGAGTCAGCTTTGGGTAAATCAAGAACTGATTCTAGTTGATCCTGGCTTTACCTACCTAATCATACTGTGGGATGGAAAGGTTTGCAGGCTCCCCCCAGGAAAAGGAAAATGGAAAGAAAAGAAAGAGAAAACAGGCCTGGGCAGAGGAGAAGGAATGCCAACGAGAAAAGAAAAGAAGGAAGAGAGAAAGTGATGGGGACTTAAAAGAAGCAGGAAGGTCCAGCAGGTCAAGAAGCCCAGGTGTGTACCAGGCTCTGCTGCCCATCTTTCCCAACTCTCAGCGCTGCTCCAAGTCAGTCCGACTCGCTGGTGAGGGACTGTGCTGCGCAGGGCTTGGAAATAACTCCATGGCCGCTCCCCAGGGGCTCCCCATCGAGCCCTGCTGCGTGGCACAGGGGCCCTGTGCATCTGTGCACGCACGCAGGTCTCTAAGGGCATTACCCATGGGGATAAGGCGCCAGAGCCGTCCCCTGGTTGATGCCAGCCATAGCTCTCTCTTCTGGGCTATGAGCAATTCCTCATCAATGGTGTTCCCTAAAGAAAGGGGAACCAAGTCCTGCCTATTCCTGCCTTCATGGGTTTATCAGTGCTCTCTGACTCTGTTGTTGTAGGTGCCGTTTCCCTGTTACTGGCTGAAGCCCTGTGACTCCTGGGCCTGCCCCCCGCTGCAGTTGATGTTTGCAATAAAAGGATCTTTTCTCTCTTCTGAGTGTGTCTGCCATATGATATTCTGGACTAGGTAGATGGGGTTTTGTGATGAACCCTCGGGAAGGAGTCTGGGATCGTGCCTTGCCCCAGCACCCTTTCCAGTAGGCATCAGGGCTGAGTTCAGGTGCTTTAGGAGTGAAACCAAAGCACAGACTCACACAGGAGGGTGGAGGTTGGAAGGGACCTGTAGAGTTCCTCTGGTCCAACCCGCCTGCTCAAGCAGGCTCACCTAGAGCAGGTTGCCCGGGAGAGTGTGCCCTTGGGTTTTGAACATCACCAAGGACGGAGACTCTGCAAACTCCCTGGGCAACCTGTGCCAGTGTTTGACCACGTGGACAGGAAAAAGTTGTTTTCTCATGTGCAGCTGGAGCATATCATGTGTTTTAATTTGTGCCTGTTGCCTCTGGTGCTCTCAGTGGGCACTCTTGAGAAGAGCCTGGCTCCCTCATCTTCATTCCCTCCCAGCAGCTTTAGACAGATTAGTATAGATAGATAGGTAAGACACCCCCCCACACCCCCAGGCTTTCTCTTCTCCCCACGGAAGTGTACCAGCTTAAAAGCAGCAGGGAAGAGTCGGCTTCCTTGAGGCTCCTTGTTTTGCAGGTGACCTGGAGACGTGAGGTTCCCCTGCCAAGCTGGCCCAGGGAAGAGAGGCGGAGGGCTGGAGGGCACAGCTGGACTCCTGCTCCTGCGGCAGCAGGGACTCGCTGGCCAGAAATGGCCCCGAGGACCCCGGCAAGGGGCTGTGCTCAGTGCTGCAGAGGAAGGCGAACCCCCCCGGGACCTGTGCCAATCTGCCCGGGGGAAAAAACTCCTTCCTGAGCCCAGCCCTGGTGGCCCGAGCAGGGTCCGGGGAGCTCCTGCGGGGGAGCGCGTTTGGGGTTGGCAGCCAGGGAGCTAGAGAGTGGTTTTATGAGTGTGAGTGAATTTGCTTTTGCAATGAGATGTGTACAGGCATTACCAGGGCCTGGCTTTACTCTGGAAGTGACTGTTGTTAGCTGCTGCAGAATTGAAGAGACTGTGCTATGAACACCACGCCAATTAGGCTGTCTCCAGACCTGAATCTGCATTAAATCTCGTGCCACACTAGTCTCCTTTTTCCTTTGGAGAAGTAGGATGAGTCTTTGAAATTCTGCTGCATGACTTTATTTTGGGTTGAATTGAAATGCAGTTGTGTCTTTAGCTTTCCTTATTAGCATTCTGCTGGAATAGTGTCAGATCCAGGAGGATTAACCTTCCTCCTTGTTTTGTTCTCTGTGTTGATTTTGGAGAGGAAGGTGTGTTGTCTGTCTTGTGGTGTTGTGTGGTGTTCAGAAGATGCTTGAAACGTTGCTCTTGTCTGTGATCAAGCTCTTTCCCTCAGTGTAATCCCTTTGGACAGCACTGCCAGTAGTGTGCGTACGTTTCTGAGCAGCCTGCAGGTGTTTGATCTCCTCATGGTAGAGAGAGCACTGCATGGGTGCTGCTCCCAGGAGGAACGCGGTGGGATCCAGGATTTCTGACGGCAAGCGAGATGCTGCAAACTGCCTCCACGTCTCGAGAGGGCCAGAAACTTGCCGCAGTCCCAAGGTGGCAACCTTTCCCTTTTATTTTGCAGTTCTTTGATCGCTTGAAGCTGTTTTGGATGCCGGCGAAACACCAGCCGGATTTCATCTACCTGCGGCACGTGCCCTTGCGAAAGGTGCATTTGTTCACGGTGATCCAGCTGACCTGCCTCGTCCTGCTCTGGACCATCAAGGTGTCCCGTGCCGCCATCATCTTTCCCATGATGGTAAGAGCTGCTGCCGCTCGGCAGCGGGGTGTTTGCAGCGTTGGAGCGAGAGGTGGCATCGTCTCTGAGCTCACCGCATCTTCCCTCTTATTCGTGAAGGTTTTGGCTCTCGTCTTTGTCCGGAAAGCGATGGATTTCTGCTTCTCAAAGCGAGAGCTCGGCTTTCTGGATGACCTTATGCCAGAAAGGAAGAAGAAGTTGGACGATGCCAGAAATGAAGCCGGAGAAGAAGAAGAAGAGGTAAGGCTTGCTGGGTCCTCGGGGCTGGACATCTCCATCGGGCTGTGAGATTGCCTGTTTCTCTTACAGCTTGTCTGGAAACGTTGGGGGAAGATCAGCACTCAGTCGAAATAGATCCCAATAGCCTGGATCCCACGTTGTAACCTTTGTTTCCTCAAGTAGCAGTGAGCTGAACAGTTGAATACAGGTGTAATTTTTAAAACGAGTTGTTTTTCACAAAGGTCATTATCATTATGATGATTATTATTAGATGGTGATGCTGCTGCTGCTGCTGCTGGCAAGATTTGCTCATAATCGTGTTTTGAACACACAATCCCCCTGCCCTGAAATCTTTGGAGTGAACGGTTTCTCCCCTGCTGCACTAATACCTATAGCTGCCAAGGGGCAGAAGGGGAGGGCAGACTGCTAAGTTTGTGCTGGGCATTCAGCTTATCTCCACTTTGACCAAAGACAGAGAACGTGATTTGTCCCTTTTTAACATCAGGAGTCCAGGAGGGCGATGGAAGCTGCTGCTGCTGCAAGTTCAGTTCAGCTGAACGTGGGGAAGACCAGTGACGTGGATATCCCAAAGCAAGGCAGTGACAGATAAAGCCCCACCAAGCGCCAGGACCCCCGGCAAGATTAGCTTGAAGGTGTTTGGCAGAGTTTTCTCCACTTGCCTCTTTGTGGGGCATCCCACAGAAACCAGCAGGCAGCTTGGTGGGAAAATCAAATTCGGGGGCAGGGCTGCAGGAGGTGATCGCAGGGCTCTGACCCCAAGCAGAGGGGCTGCAGCACTCGCGTTTGACCCCCAAAGCTTGCATCATCAGTGCCTTTACGGTAGCTGGAGATCCTCATGCTTACACATGCGGAGTTGCAGGCGTGATCTGTACCAGCAGTGGCTTAGGAACCCGGACCGGGGCTAAACCCCAGCAAGAGCCTTTGCACAGAGCTGTTGCTCTGCAGCTCCCCGGCTTGCCTCCCAAAACTCCTCATCCAGCAAAACCTCCCACGCTTATGCGGAGCTTTGATTCTCGGGGCTCTGCTGTTCCTCTTGCTGATGCTAATGCCCTTGGTGGCATCAGTTCCCATAATCACGGATTGCTATGTAAAATATTTATTGCAGGACTGATCTTTCTGAGATTATTATCCTGGATGAAATGTCACAAACGACCGTATGGAAGGCTCTCACTTTGAAGACAGAAACCCTTTGAATCCAGGGAGGAAAAAGGTAAAGGATTGCACGTGAACGTGACCGTGCTCCTCTGCAAGTGACGGCGCACGCCTACGCTTTTCCCACGCTTTGGCCGGCAAGGCTGAGCAAACGGCCTGTCCCTGGGAACAGGCAGTGAGGACCGTGGCATGCAAACCAGCTCCTCTCTGCTGGGGTGGTCCCCCGAACAGGGCTGAATCAGCAGCAGCTGGCAGGTCTTCCACTGATGATGCTCTCCCTCTTTTTCTCTTCCCTTCGCCTTTCCCCACTCCCGCTTTTCACGTTTAGGAATCTTGACTTTGAAGGAGAGGAGTGAGAGCGTGACTTGGGGATGTGCCAACGGAGACGGAGGGAGAAAGCGCTTTGTTTCAGTTGGAGGATTCCCATTAAAGCCATGCAGACGTTTTCAGTTATCCTTGGTGTGCTTCAGGCATTCAGTATCTCTAGACCAGCAAGCTGAGGTGAACGTCACAGTCAATGGGAGTTTGGTGGTGTTAAGTCTGCGTGCGTACGTGCGTGTGGGGGTGTGGGTTTGTAGTGGTAGAGGGACTGCTACTGCTTTATCATTCAGTGCTGCTCTTTTAATACCTAATTCCTCTTCTTTTTTTTTTTCTCTTTTTTCCAAATGTAAACTGGGAACGTCCAAAATAATTTTCTGTTATATTTGATGCATTCTCCACTTTCTTCTTCATCACGACCGGGTTTTTGTTCTGGTTTGGGGTCCTGGCTTTAATTCACTCTTATGTCTCTTACTGGTACGAGAGGGATGCCCTCTGTGGCAGGGCAGCATAGAGAGCGTCTGAGCAGTTGGCCTAAGGTGAAAGAAAAGCATTTGCTCCCTGCGCTCCAGTTTTACCTCTCTTGGTTTGGTTTGGTTTGGTTTCTTTTTTTTTTTTGCTTTGGCTCTGCCATCAGCCTGGAAGCTGCAAAATGCAGAACTGCCACCTTCTTGTCCCCGGGCTGTAAACTGCATCTAAGGGAGCACTTCAGGTATTTGATTTTGAATACACCGTATGGTCACAGGAGCGGCCAGATGAGACCTGGGGCTCTGTGTCCCTGGGCTGCCCCCTCTGTTGTTCCTCCACTTCCCTTCTGTATTGGGTCTGGCTGAGTTGGAGTTCCTTTACCCCACAGCAGCCCTCGTAGTGCTGTGCTCTGTACTGGTAGCTAGAAAGCTGTTGATAACACAGCAGTGTTTTGGCCATGGCTGAGCAGTGCTGGCACAGCATCGAGGCTGTCTCTCTAACATTCCCCCCCTCCCCAGTAGGCGGGGGGGTGGGCAAGATCTTGGGAGGCGAGGTAGCCAGGAAGAAGGCGTACAGGCAGCAAGAAGAGGCATCTAGGTAGCAAGTAAATCTTAGGTCCCTTCAGACGCTGGGGACCCTGCGTTCATGCAGCATTGGGCAGACCCCAGATGGATTTTCCCTTGGCACACTGTACAGATCCTGCCTGTGGAGAAGTTCCTCCTTTTGGTCATTCACGGTGTTATACAACTTTTCTTAGAAGAAAACAACTCTATGCATAAAGGATGTTCACGCGCGGACTTCTTGCTGTACTTTAGATAACGGCAGGGCCGCGCAGGTGGCGTAATCGCTGGTACCAAGCAGGAGCTGCCTGGAGGCTCCTCTGTTACAGTCAACGAGCTCCGTTTATCCTGCGGCCAAGGGACATGTGTAGGGACACAGCCTGAAGGCCACGCTTGTAGGTACAGCGCAGCACAGACCTGCACCCGCTCAGGTTAACTGTTAGGTGGATCCCTAAGTCCTGGAGGTACAGTGATCTCCCAGTCAGGATCTCTGCACCAGGCTGTTAAACTGCACGGTAACTCGGGAAGCAGAGAAGGTCCAGATCTGGAGGGGATGGTTAAGTGCAGGGCCTCACGTTGAACCTCCTCCTCTAAGCTTGTCCTGTGCTTACAGGGTTCTCGAGCCTCTCGGGCATCTCCCAGACTGGCCGGTTACTCCCAGCTCCCTCGTTCCTGCCTTCCCCTGCCTGCCTGCCTGCCCCACTTTGGCCCCTGCAGCAGCACTCAGCTGAGCACCCTCCGTTGCTCCTGGGGAAAGAGCGTCCTCCTTGCTCTCCGTGGCGTTCCCCCAGCACACGGTGCTGTAGCAAGGACAAGGCAGTCAGAGACAGACACAGCCTGTTGAGCAGAGCGTCCTGCACGCAGTGCTTCCGATAGAGCAGCTCAGGAGCAAGGAGGTGAGCTGGGTGTGCTGCCTCTCACAAAGAGCATTTTACATCGGCGACCTTCCCCGCTGGACCCTCTGCAGCCTCTCTTTTTCCCGGTGTTGTAGGTGTTAAGTTGTGTGGTTAAAGGTTCATCTCCACAAACACAGAGGAGGACAAAGGAGCAGTGGCAGGCAGGGGAACCCCAGTGACCTAGGCAGAGGCAAGGGAGCACCCTGCTGTGGCTTTTGCCAGGGCTGTCGCAGGAGAGGGATCGCCCACATTGCCTGGGTATGAGGCTCACCAGACAAGTATTGACTCTCCCTTGCTCAGCTCACAGACTGACGGGGGGGATGCGCTTCTGTGGCCATGCCCTGCCTCTGAAGCCCGGCCGTAGACAAAAAACTGGCTCAAACTGTGAAGGTTACCAGGCAAGACGTGACGGGGTGCACGTGTGTGGCAAGGTCTGTGCGTGTGAATGTCTGAAACTGAATTCTGAGCTGTCAAGCAGAAGCCTGCTTCTTGCTACACGCAGCCAGCGTGGGCTGGTTGTAAATTTGGGTAACACCTGGAATAAGCAAAAGTGGCATGTCCCGAATCCTACAGTTAATACAGAGCTAGGAGCCAGAAGCCTTAATTCGGAGGCTGATCAGGCCTCGTACTGCTCACATAGACAACTTAGATTGGGAAAAGTGGGGGCGTGGGGTTCCAGAAAGAAGAGGTGGTGGCAAAAAGAAGGGTTCCCAGCAAGAAGAAGGGATCTTGAAGAGAAGAAAGGGACCCAGGAAGGAAAAGGTGAAGATCCTGGCTGGAGGAAATATCCTGGAAGTGGCGGAAGATCTTGGAGACCAGAGAGCCGCGTGGAGACAAGTGCCAGGGGATGCCCAGGGACCTTGACCAGCACCCTGCGAAACTGGTAACGGCGAGCAGCTGCACAGCAGGAACCAAGGTGACGTTCTGCCTGACCTTCCCGGGCCTGCAGTAGCCTCCCTGCTGGGAAGGGGAGTTGGATCAAGCAACTGCAGGATTCAATAGGAATGCATTTCACGAAGGTAAAGAGGACACAGCAGTGGCTTGGAAATGCTGGTTGGTTTAATGATAAAACTGGAATTATTCTGTGAACTGTGCATTCCTTTTAATATGGACTTAATTTAAAATAGCTGCTTTGAAGTTGTTCTGACTTCACCTTAATCGACACCTGCAATCTTCATCATCTTATCTTCTCCAACAGCGACACCACACCCTGCCCCTCCCCACCCCCTGCAAAAAAAACCCAAACCCAACCCAGGAAAAGAAGGACTTCAAGGGCAAGCTAGGCAGCAAAGTTGTGCGAGATTGGTCAAACTGCTCAAAGTTTGCAGAGAGATTGGAGCTTGCAATTCAGATGTGCGTCGCTCAGCATGGGGAGGGTGGTACGCACCTTTCACTGGAGTCAGAGGGAAAAACAGGGAGAAGGGAGCTGCAGCGTAAAGAGTAAAGAAGGACACAACATTCTTAGGAAAACTCTCCTTTTTCTTTCCTTTTCCTTGCTCCTTCGCTTCCAGAACTCCGTGGTCGCAGTTTGTGCTGCCTCACCTCCAGCACAGCGTGCAGAATGAAACGACTGTCACAGAATTCGTCCTCCTGGGGTTCTGCAGCACCCCAGCCCTGCAGCGCTGCCTCTTTGGCCTTTTCTCTGCCCTCTGCTCTGCCACTCTGATGGGAAACGCACTTGTCTTTCTGCTTATCTGCCTGGACTACTGCCTCCACAGCCCCATGTACTTCTTCCTCTGCCACCTCTCCATCGGGGACATCTGCTACGCCTCCAGCAATGTCCCCCGTATGCTAAGGAGCCTCCTTGGACAAGGCAGAACCCTCTCCGTTGCTGGGTGTGGGGCACAGATCCATCTTTATTTAATCTTTGCACTTACAGCGTGCGTGCTGCTGGCCGTGATGTCTCATGTTCGCTACGTGGCAATCTGCCGCCCCCCGCGCTATGCCTTCATCATGATCTGGAGGCTGCGCCTCAGCCTTGCCACGGTTTTGTGGGCTTTGGCGTTCGTATTTGGTACACTGCAAGCCTCTCTGGCTTTACACCTGCCTTTCTGCGGCCCCTGCGAGGTTGTCCACTTCTCCTGTGAAGTTCTTGCTGTCTTAAAGCTGGCCTGCACTGCCGCTCCTGCCAATAAAGTCCTGATCTTTGCTATTTGTGTGTGCTTCTTCCTCTTGCCTTTAGCCTTAATCCTGATTTCCTCCCTGGACACCCCGGCCACCGATCTGCGCATCCGCTCTGTGCCAGGATGGCACGAAACCTTGTCCACATGTGGCTCCCACCCGACCGTGGTGGGTGTCTTTTATGGAAACGCCATCTTCATGTACGCGGGGCCCGGGAGCGGTAACTCCTCTGGGAGGGAGAAAGTTCTTTCCCTTTTCTGCAGTCTCGTCAGCCCCAGTTTGAACCCCGTCATTTACAGTCGGAGGAACAAGCAGGTGAAGGAAGCCTTGCTGAAGCTTCAGAGAAGGAAGAGGGTCTTTCATTCCGTCTAGCTGGTGCTCTAGGCTTTCACCTGTCTCCTGTCTTTCTGCTCTTTCTTCTTGAGCTCTTGGGGTATTTCTCATGGAATGTTAAGTGGTTCAAAGTGTCCTGGTTTCAGCTGGGATAGAGTTAAGTGTCTTCCTAGTATCTGGTACAGTGCTATGTTTTGAGTTCAGTATGCAAAGAACCTTGATAACACTGATGTTTGCAGTTGTTGCTAAGTAGCGTTTAGACTAAAGTCAAGGATTTTTTAGCTTCTCATGCCCAGCCAGCGAGAAAGCTGGAGGGGCACAAGAAGTTGGCACAGGACACAGCCAGGGCACCTGACCCAAACTGGCCAACAGGGTATTCCATACTATGCGACGTTCCATCTAGTATAGGAACTGAGGAGTGTGGGGGGGAATCGCTGCTCGGGGACTAGCTGGGTGTCGATCGGCAGGTGGTGAGCGATTGCACTGCGCATCATTTGTACATTCCAATCCTTTTATTATTGCTGTTGTCATTTCATTAGTGTTATCATTATTAGTTTCTCCTTTTCTGTTCTATTAAACCATTCTTATCTCAACCCACGAGTTTTACTTCTTTTTCCAGATTTTCTCCCCCATCCCACTGGATGGGGGGGAGTGAGTGAGCGGCTGCGTGGTGCTTAGTTGCTGGCTGGGGTTAAACCACGGCGGAGACAGAGTCACAGCAGCACAGAATGGATGCTGAAAGGGACCTCTAGAGATCATCCAGCCCACCTCAGCTGCGCGAGCAGGGTCAGCTGCAGCAGGTTGTGAGTCTGGTTCTCGAAGGTGCCGTTGGCTGCGTTGCTCCCAGGTTGTGGAGCTCGCATGGGAAATGGGCAATAAAGAGGGATGAAGTTTCCAGGCACTTTCTGGCTGGTGCAGTGATTTTTTTTTTTTTTTTTTTCCTTCTGATTTTTTCTCTCCCCTTCATGGTCTTGCAGCTGCCCAAGGTGCAGCCAGACAAGGGGAGGAGGGTCCCTGCGTGGCCTGCAGCTCCCTCCCTCGCCATTCTTGGGGTGATTTGGGGTTATTTTGGTGTGTCAGTGAGGCAAAGCTGGGCTCTCCGGGGCTGAGGTCAGTGGGACCCGAGGAAGGCCGTGATGGTCTTGAGGCTTTGAAGGGCTTTGCACCGAGCCCTGTCCCCGCTGGAGGGGACGCTGGTGGTGTTCAAGACGAAGGCCTTGCAGCCCCTGCTGTCGTGTGTGCCCGTGTCCCCCCCGGCCCCCGAGGTCTGTCCTTGTCGCAGGGGCTCTGTGCTGCTTTCTGCGTGGGGCCGTGTCCGTGAGTCCTGCAGGGAGCTGTCTGTCCTGGCTTCCCCACCAAAGGGCTGCTCCCCCTGGGGAAGGGGAGAGGGGAGTCGTCCGCGTCCCGCCCCACCGTTGCCTGCCCCGCTGGTGGTGACTCGGCCCTGGGGGTGGCTCGGTTCCCCTCGGGGCTTTCCCCGGCTCGGATCTGGGGCTCAGCGGGGCTTTTGCACCTCTTGGGTGCTGTTTCTTGGTGCCCCCTGCTCTCCCTCCCCCTCCCACACAGGCACGGAGCGGTTCTGGAGAAGGAGCTTTTAATTGAAAAGACAAGAGGAAAGGTCCCATCCAAGTTGGTCTAACCCCTCCCCACCCCCCTCCCCGGCCCCTCCTTCAACAAATACCGCCCCTCCTCTCCCACCCCCCACTCCCCCATCTCCATCCCTCTCACCCCTGTCTAATCCCCGCCCCCCCCTCACACCCCCACGTTGGCCGCAAGAGCCCTGCGCTTGCTGGGTGGTATTGGCAAGGAGCTCTGCGCCTGCCTCTTCCTCCGCTTGCCTGCCGTGGCAGGTGGGGATGGTGGCAGGTCCATCCCGGCATCCTCCCACAGCTCCTGGGGCTCCATCCCGATGATGTTGAATATTTCTAGGCTCAGCATGGCGTCGCTGAGCTCGGGGATGCAGTAGTCAGGGGTGAGCATCTCCTCAGGCAGCGAGAGCGAGCTGAAGTCGCGGTGGGGGGTGGCTGCGCCGGTGCCACCAGCGTCCCCGGGCATGGAGCTCCTGCTGGGAGCATGCTGGCTGACGCCAACTCCATCCGGGGAGCAACCAAAGAGCACTAGGGCCTCTTGCAGAGGCACTTTCTCAGACGCTGCAAGTTCACCTACAGGCTCCCCAAGGGCTTGATTGTGGGGGTCAGCACAGGGGCTGGGGGGGACGTCACTGCCTGGGCGTGCCCCCACAGGGGTGGCCATGCCACAGGTGTTGATCTTGGCCAACGGCCCCTCGATGTTCTCGTAGCTGGGGATGGGTGTTGGCATCGCTGGGGGGCTGGGGCCATCCCTCTCTCCGCTCCGCTGGTGCCAGCAGGGTCCCCAGACATGGGGCTGCTGCTGGGACCATCCTGGCTGACCCCCACTCCATCCAGGGAGCAACTGAAGAGCCTTAGGGCCTCTTCCAGGAGCATCTCCTCGGACACTGCAAGGTCGCCTGCAGTGTCCCCAACGGCTTGGTTGTGGCTGGCAGCGCAGGGGCTGGGGGGGACATCGCTGCCCAGGGGTGCCCCCACAGGGGTGGCCATGCTGGGGATGTTGATCTGTGCCAACTGCCCCTCGCTGTGCTGGTAGCCGGGGATGGACAGTGGCAGCTCCAGAGGGGCTGGGGCCACGCCACTCCTCTGATTTTCACAGGGTGTGAGGTATTGTGGTTGGCCCTGGGGGGTCCCTGGGGCTGTCCAGGCCAGGGGGGCCCCGCAGCCCCCGGGACCCCACAGGGCAGCACCCGGCAGAGAAGCGGCGCCTTGGCCGAGCGTGGCGGTGGCCGGCGGAGGCAGGTGGGTGGTTGTCCACTGGATGCGGAAGACGCGGGGGTCGAAGAGGCAGCCACATGGAGCCCTCTGCAGCCCTGTGTGGGTGAGGGGGAGCCGTGCTGGGGCGGGGGGACTCTCCAGGGGCACCCGCCGAGCCGGCCCCGATGGCCAACATCCCCCAGCTCTGGGCCAGGGGCGTGGGGAGCTTGTGGCCGGGGCGATCCCCACAGGGTGAGCTGCTGTGCCGGTGGGACGGGGTTGCAAATCGGGGAGGAGACTCGTATCTAGGAGGTGAAATGGGAGAGGTGGCCCCAAATATGTGGGAAATTCTCTGCAGATGGGCTTTCCTGGGCATGCGTCACCCAGGCGAGGGCAAGGATGCTCACCGGGGCTTGCTGAACCCCCATGCGAAAAGTGCCAGGGGAACGGGTGTGATGGGGATGGAGAAGGTGCCAGAGCAGACTGGGGTGCCATACCTGCTGGTGGTGCCTGGGGGGCCTGGGGTGTCCCCCCTGCCAGGGGTGCCCGGGCTGCAGGGAAGGGCTGCTCCCGCGCGGGCAGGCGGCACAGGTTGGCTGAGCCTAAGAGAGAGAGAGGAGCGATGGCCGGCGGTCACCTCTGCTCTTGCCCCCCAAGAGCGTCCCTGGGCTGCAGGGGTTGGGGTTGGGGTCGGTCCCTACCTTGAGGGTAGAAGGTTTTGGGGAGCGTGAATGGCTGGAAAAGCTGGGGCGCCGGGGGGCCCCAGGGCCCAGGCAGTGGGAGCTGCACTGGTGGCCGCGCCATGGTCCCTTCTGGCTGTTGGCTGCCAAGGACTCTTTGGCGTCTCCCCGGAAGGAATGCGGGGGCTCCCTGTGTTCCGCCCCACCCCCAAGAGCCTCCCCAGCTCCTCCTGGGGAGGGAAAGGGTTAAGGGAGGCTGGGGTGCCCCCGGGGCCTACAGGCGGCTCTCAGGGTCTGCGGGTGCAAATCCTCTTTGCTTTCAACAGTATTTTTCCGGTGGGGGAAGAAGAACAAGTTGATTCAGCCGAGCCGAGCGGGGACCAGGCTGCAGCCGCAGCCTCCTTGCGCCAGATGGCAAATGCGTTTGCGACTGTTGCCCGTGCTTCTGTTCGCTGCGTTGACCGGAGCGAGGCAGAAATAGGAAAAAGGACCTCGAGGGCGCGAAGGAAGGTCACGCGGTGTCGCTCGGTGGCACGCTTTCCCCCAGCCCTCGCTCCAGTAGTGCTGTCAGGTCTTTTAGTCTCCTGATGGGAAAAGCAGCAGCTCTGGATCCCCCTCGGAGGGGGCGGCGCTTTCCCTGGGTGCGTGACACCCAGGAGGAGACGGTACCCGCCGCCGCGTGCTCCCAGAAAAGGACTGGATTCTGCCCAACGTCCGGTGTCGGGGCGCTGGGGCTGTTTGCGCTCTACGGGACCCCAGGGATGGGGTTAGTACATCCCCTCCTCGTGCTTGGAGGATTCGGCACTAGCAAGGACCCCCTGGTACCAAGGACACAGGCCTCTCGCTCCCGCTGTGTGAACAGTGTGTGGCCTGGGGGAGTCGGGACAACTGCCGTGAACCGGAGGCCAAAGATCTCTCCTGGCCTGTATCCTGTTAATTAAAGAGATGGCGCTCTGTTGGTGAGGCACCTCTGGCTGCAAGACTGCGCAAGGCCATCTGCTGCGTAACTTGTGGCAGGGACCGATGCTGGGGGCGTGAAGGCAAGCGCACTTCTAAAACCATAAAACTCCGTTTCATTTCAGAGCGCAGCTGAGCCACCCCGCTCCTCAACACTCTGCCATCTGCACCGCTGTGGCTGGGACCGGGCAGTGCTGCACATCCCAAAGGCCACCAAGTCACACCCGTGTCCCTGCTGCTTTGCCGGGAGCTTCTGCGATGCGAGCGATGTTCTGGGGGCTGATCTCTTGGACTGCAGCTACTCTGTCCCTGACCGGCAGCTGGTCAGGAGGGTTGCGTCCCAGGTGGAATTCCACCTCTCTGACGAGAACCTGGCCAAGGATGCTTTCCTCCTGAAACATGTCCAGAAGAACAAGATGGGCTTCGTCAGCATCAAACTGCTGACGTCCTTGAAGAAGGTAGGCAGCCCGTTGCGTTGGCCAGCCGGGGTGGGAAGTGGCCTCCACGTGGAGGATGCCTGGGTATCTGGGTGTGCTCTGGCTGTCTGCGGTGAGGTGCTCGGGGAGGTCCAGGCTCTGCTCAGGAAGCCTGTGTCCCGGCAAAGTGCTGGTGGTGCAGAGCTGGGCCCTGCTGTCTGCCTTCAACGTGCTGCAGCAGTTCTCCACCCAGGGAGGGTGGCTGGGGAAGCGGTGAGGGGTCCTCAAACCCCAAGCCCAGGGCTGGGTTCACCTCTTCTGCCCGTGGTTCCCCCAGGCTGCTTTGAGAGAGGAGAGCTCGTCCTCCGGCGCTGAGGCTCCTTTACATTTGGGTTTGGGGCTTTCTCTTTTCTTTTGTTTTTCATCACGACTAGATGAATGAGCAGCGGAGTTTATTAAAGCAACGGTACAGGTGCTTTTGGATTGCCCGTGATAAATAGACTGTCTGCAAAGCACGTGCAGGTGACAATACCGTTGCCTACAGGCGCGTTAAATGATGAAAGAAAAGAGCTCTAAAGAATTCTAAGTTTCCCAGGGAAGCACTCGGTACAGCCGAGTGTTCAAATCTCACACAATAGGCATCCCTATGGCGGGGGGGAGAGAGGCTCAGCCCATCGACTGATCCCAGAAGTCAGTGATGTCCTCCCGACTTGTCTGTGATGGTGTCTTCCCTGGCATTTCTCCTCTCTTAAGCCCTTTTATGTTTTCTGAGTTTTTCGGTGGAGCTTGAGTGACTCTAGTCATATGTACCTTTCCTTTGATTGGTATAAAGTTCTCTCGGTTTGATTTTAAAGGTATACGCTAGAGAAAATTCAGAGCGCATGCTCAGTGGGGGGCGGTCGCACCTTGGAGATGGGTAACTTTGGGGGTGGAGGTGTGTTTTGGTGTTGTAATGAGCAAAGTTCACCCAAAGGACCTGCTGTTGCGTGTGAGTACCCCAGAAGTGGGCACGTGTGATATAAACCAGAAGTGTAGGGCGTTAGCTCGACAGAACCGCCGTTATTTTACCTCCTTGCTTCAGTGGATTCAATGCAGGGACCAAGCGTTCTCGTTCTGATCCTTCCGGTTGCCTACCCCTGCGATCACCGAGCCTGGCCGCGGGGTCTCGGCTCCGCTCCACCCTCTGTGTTCCTTTTCAGAGTCAGCGTACCAAGCTCCCCTGGTGTTGCTGACGTCTAAAGTTGCAGGTCACGTTGCTTAGGGAGCTACCACAGAACCGATTCTTTACGTGTGCACTGCGTTCCTCCCTGGAGGTTCACCTTCCCTTGAGGGGTGGGGGGGGGACGTGTCATACCGACAAGTCACCTCCATCCAGCAATCATTCCACGGGCTGTCGCTGTGCCCGGGAGGCCCGGGGGTCTCTCCCTGCCCTTGGCGGCCATGCCCTGGGCCCAGCTGCTGGGTGTCCCTGGCGCCTGCTCTGCCACTCGGCTCGCAAGGAGAAGCCTGGTGCTGTTCCTCTTCTCTCGGGCCATGGCAGGAACCAAGCGTGCAGCGCAGAGACCGCCCCTATTAGCCATCCCCTCTCTGCGCCAGAGCTAAAGCCTATGCAGCCCCGCAGCCAGGAGGAGCAGGGACTTGATGTGGCTGGACACAACCCCTTTTCGTGGGGCGTAAGGGGGGTGATTTCGGCAGCCGCAGCCTGGAGGCAAGCCAAAGTGTAACCAGAGCCATAGGTTGGGATGGTGGGTGCCAAGAGCCCGCCACGGAAGTAAGCCAGGCTTTGAGGAACAAGTGCGCGGAGGTGACCCCGGTGTGGTGGAAGGAAAGGTTGGTCGTATTCAGACGTGGACCATTTGGATCCGTGACCAAAGCCCAGCCAGGCAAAGGACAGACAGCTCTTCCAAACTGTCAAAATAGCCCATTGCTGCTATTGCCGTCACATCCCCTTGTCCCACTGAAACCCAGCTGCGCAGCCTTTCTATTAAACACACGCGTTGGCCGTGTTTATACGGGATACCAAAGGCGCTTCAGCCATGGGTGAAACTTCCACAGCTCACCTGTGACTTGAACCTTTCTGAGAGTTCTTTGCCTACCTCGGTTTGTGGGAAGATGTTCGGATCTTACCTCAAACCCTGGCAAGTCTCCTTTTCCTTTAGGTTTTAGTATTTTGAGTACTGAGAGATTAAGAGAGGTAGTCTCCTTGCCATTTTGTGCGTTGGCGCCAAAATGGATCTGTACCTTCAGACTATGTAAATAAGGGCATGTAGGCCACAGACATTCCTTTGGTTGTGGTGATGCCAGAGGTGAAAGACAGGGGTTTGGTTCCCTCTGCAGGAACTCTGCAGAGATGTAGAGAGCATGCACGGTTTCCTCACCGTTCCTTACCAAGGGACACTTGCTACCACGCTGTCAGGGGAGGTTTGGACTTGACGTGAGGAGACATTTCTTTGCCAAGAGGGTGGTCACACCCTGAAACAGGCTTCCTGGAGAGGTGGTGGATGCCCCATGCCTGTCAGTGTTGAAGAGGCATTTGGACAATGCCCTTAATACCATGCTTGAACTTTTGGTCAGCCCTGAAACGGTCAGGTAATGGTCAGGACTAGATGATGGTTGTAGGTTCCTTCCAGCTGAACTATTCCATTCTATTCTGTTCTGTTCTACTCTGCTCTGTTCCCTGTGCTCACCATGAGTCAAATACCAACGAGACTGTTATTTGCCTGAAACGCCAGGGGGGTTTCAGCTCCAAAACCACTTTGAAGGACACATAACACAAAGGTTGCAAGTGGAAACAGGCTATTATTTTTATTTTTCTGAGTCTGTTTCAGAGCTGATGCTCACAAGCCTTAACACAATGTGCCTGTGTAGCCAGGAGCAGGCTGATGCATTCTTCAGTTGAGCTTGAGAAAACATCCTTTGCAGCCTGGCAAAGGCAAGTCCCAGAGCTACAGAAAGTAGCAGGAGGAATACAGGCCAAGCAGTCCCTGTTTCCTGAAGAGTGAGAACGTGCAGAATGAGGATCAGGACCGACCACACACAAAAGAAGAAGGAGGAGGAGGAGGAGGTGTGTGGTACCGTGGGGTATTTTCCAAAGTATGACAGGTAGAGGTGAAAAGCGTATTTTTGCGTTCGGCAACTTGCTCCGCCGCTGTGCTTCTTGGCCAACGATGCACAAAAGGCGCTCTCGTGCCGGCCCTGCGCTTGATTTGCGTGCAGGGAGAGGTGAAAAGTGGCAGCTCGTGATGGGGCAGCAAGCCTGGAGCCCTTCCAAGCACAGGCTGTTTTGCCCAAGCCATAAGCCCTGGGGAAATGGAGCTAAGGGAAGAGCAGAGCTCGCTCCCGCTCCCGCTCCAGACTTGCACTGGGCAAGAGAGCCCGAGAGAGGCAGGGCACGAGCGGTGCCTTGGAGGTGCAAGAGCAGCAGGCAGGGAGCTAGGCGAAAGGGCCCAGAGGAGCCCTGACAAGGGGCTGTGCTCAGTGCTACAGAGGACAAGAAGCAACCCCCGGGAGCATCCCTTGGAGCCCGGCCTGGGAGTCCGAAAGGTTCCTCCCCCCGGATGCGGGGCACGAGGGCCACCTTCGTGGAGCACGAGCAGCGGGCACCTAGCCACAACGGCCCAAAGGAGCCCTGGCGAGGGGCCGTGCTCAGTGCTGCAGAGGAAGGCAAAAAACCCCCGGGGACACTTGCTAGCCCACCGTGGGGGAAAAAAAGCCTTCCTCCCCCTAGCTGCAGGGCACGAGAGGCCATCTTCGTGGTGCACGAGCAGCAGGCAGTAACCTAGCCAAAATGGACCGGAGGAGCCCTGGCAAGTGGTCCTGCTCAGTGCTGCAGAGGAAGGCAAAAAACCCCCGGGGCCCAGTGCCAATCTGCGCCGGGGGAAAATTCCTTCCTGACCCCAGAGCTGGCGATCGGCTATTCCCTGAGCACGTGAGCAAGACCTGCCTCCTGGTCCCGCAGGCTGGTCACGCCTCCCAGGGGATGCCCAGCCCCAGATTTCGTCAAGGCCGCTACCCAAGATGATTTTGCTCCTTTGGAGGAAGCTCTTTCCTCCGGGATCCACCCGAGACTCCTCCCAGGCATCTCCCAGAATCTTTTGGCCTCTGCTTTACGGACCTAAGATCCTAAGAAAAGATAGCTATGAAAAGGCCAAAAGGCTCTGGGAGATGCCTGGGAGGAGTCACAGGTGGATCCCAAAGGGGAGAGCTTCCTCCAAAAAAGAAAAAACCTCAAGGGTAGCTTCCTTTTAGGAGTCTGGGGCTGCTACCCAAGATCTTGCACGAGCAGCAGGCAGTAACCTAGCCAAAACGGACCGGAGGAGCCCTGGCAAGCGGTCCTGCTCAGTGCTGCAGAGGAAGGCAAAAAACCCCCGGGGCCCAGTGCCAATCTGCGCCGGGGGAAAATTCCTTCCTGACCCCAGAGCTGGCGATCGGCTATTCCCTGAGCACGTGTGAGCAAGACCTGCCTCCTGGTCCCGCAGGCTGGTCACGCCCCCCAGGGGATGCCCAAGCCCTGTTCTCCCTGAACCTGGAGCCACCTCGGGGCTTCCGAGAGTGGCCAAGTGCCCCCGGCCTGATCGACCTTGGGGGCAAGAATCCTTCCCACGCCTTCGGGCCACCAGCGGGTGCTCCAAAGCACTGGGAGCCCTGGCAACATCTCTGCATCCCACTTCTTACGGCTGCTGCCACTGGTTCCGCAGGGAGTGAGGACGGCGAGCTCTGCAGTGCTCCTCAAGAAGGCATTCCCTTGGTCTTGCCACAGCTCTCCATCCAAAAAAGCCTGATGGCCTCGGGCACCTCCAGGGCTTGGTGGTTCTTCTCGTCTCCAGCAGCCTGGTGCAGCCTCCGGTCTTCCTCCCTCAGCGCCCGGCAAGTAATTCCAGCGGCTCCTCACAGACTTCCTCTGGGATGTCTCTGGGCCGCCTGCCAGGCAGACTGGCAGTGGGACAGGGGAGGCTGCCCCTTTTATAGTGCCCCGGGGCATTGTGACTGCTGCGTTGCCGGGTGGTGGCACTGCGACACGGGGGGGTGGTGTGAGGGGGCCCCCCCGTGCGCAGCGCTGCCCGCCGCCCCTGGGCCCAGCATCCTTCGGAGGAAGGCCTTTGGGGCGCCGGCCCCAGGGGCTGTGTTGCGTTACCGAGTCCAGAAGTTTGGCAGAAAATAAACCGCCTTGCGTTCCAGCTTATCCTCAGATGTCAGAGGGGCTAGGGACGGCTGGGTTTAATTTCTGAGTGATGTCCAATTCGACGCTCTAAGGGCGGTCGCGTTCAATGTGCTGAACTATCACGATGAGGGATGCCCTTAATAGCGTACTGCACTCTGGCTTAGCTGCGTTCAACGCACGAGAATGACCAGACTTAGGGAGTTTGGTTGCGCTAACAAATTATCACGACTAGATGAATGAGCAGCGCAGTTTATTAAAGCAACGGTACAGGTGCTTTTGGATTGCCCGTGATAAATAGACTGTCTGCAAAGCACGTGCAGGTGACAATACAGTCGCCTACAAGCGCGTTAAATGATGAAAGAAAAGAGCTCTAAAGAATTCTAAGTTTCCCAGGGAAGCACTCGGTACAGCCAAGTGTTCGAATCTCACACAATAGGCATCCCTATGGCGGGGGGGAGAGAGGCTCAGCCCATCGACTGATCCCAGAAGTCAGCGATGTCCTCCCGACTTGTCTGTGATGGTGTCTTCCCTGGCATTTCTCCTCTCTTAAGCCCTTTTATGTTTTCTGAGTTTTTCGGTGGAGCTTGAGTGACTCTAGTCACACATACCTTTCCTTTGATTGGTATAAAGTTCTCTCGCTTTGCTTTTAAAGGTGTATGCTAGAGAAAATTCAGAGCGCGTGCTCAGTGGGGGTTGGTCGCACCTTGGAGGTGGGTAACTTTGGGGGTGGAGGTGTGTTTTGGTATTATAATAAGCAGAGTTCACCTGAAACATGTCCAGAAGAACAAGATGGGCTTCGTCAGCATCAAACTGCTGACGTCCTTGAAGAAGGTAGGCAGCCCGTTGCGTTGGCCAGCTGGGGTGGGAAGTGGCCTCCACGTGGAGGATGCCTGGGTGTCTGGGTGTGCTCTGGCTGTCTGCGGTGAGGTGCTCGGGGAGGTCCAGGCTCTGCTCAGGCTGCCTGTGTCCCGGCAAAGCGCTGGTGGTGCAGAGCTGGGCCCTGCTGTCTGCCTTCAACGTGCTGCAGCAGTTCTCCACCCAGGGAGGGTGGCTGGGGAAGCGGTGAGGGGTCCTCAAACCCCAAGCCCAGGGCTGGGTTCACCTCTTCTGCCCGTGGTTCCCCCAGGCTGCTTTGAGAGAGGAGAGCTCGTCCTCCGGCGCTGAGGCTCCTTTACATTTGGGTTTGGGGCTTTCTCTTTTCTTTTGTTTTTCATCACGACTAGATGAATGAGCAGCGGAGTTTATTAAAGCAACGGTACAGGTGCTTTTGGATTGCCCGTGATAAATAGACTGTCTGCAAAGCACGTGCAGGTGACAATACAGTCGCCTACAAGCGCGTTAAATGATGAAAGAAAAGAGCTCTAAAGAATTCTAAGTTTCCCAGGGAAGCACTCGGTACAGCCGAGTGTTCGAATCTCACACAGTAGGCAACCCTATGGCGGGGAGGGAGAGAGGCTCAGCCCATTGACTGATCCCAGAAGTCAGCGATGTCCTCCCGACTTGTCTGTGATGGTGTCTTCCCTAACGTTTCTCCTCTCTTAAGCCCTTTTATGTTTTCTGAGTTTTTCGGTGGAGCTTGAGTGACTCTAGTCACACATACCTTTCCTTTGATTGGTATAAAGTTCTCTCGCTTTGCTTTTAAAGGTGTATGCTAGAGAAAATTCAGAGCGCGTGCTCAGTGGGGGGTGGTCGCACCTTGGAGGTGGGTACCTTTGGGGATGGAGGTGTGTTTTGGTGTTGTAATGAGCAAAGTTCACCCAAAGGACCTGCTGTTGCGTGTGAGTACCCCAGAAGTGGGTATGTGTGATGTAAACCAGAAGTGTAGGGCGTTAGCTCGACAGAACCGCCATTATTTTACCTCCTTGCTTCAGTGGATTCAATGCAGGGACCAAGCGTTCTCATTCCGATCGTTCCGGTTGCCTACCCCTGCGATCACCGAGCCTGGCCGCGGGGTCTCGGCTCCGCTCCGCCCTCCGTGTTCCTTTTCAGAGTCAGCGTACCAAGCTCCCCTGGTGTTGCTGAGGTCTAAAGTTGCAGGTCACGTTGCAACTCCTGTTGCAACAAACCCCTGTTTATGAATAAGGTTGGTGGGAGGTTTGGAAGAATCCGAATGTCCTGGCTGAGCTCACTGTTCCTGACATAAACTGGAGTAAATCCAGTATTGTCACTGGGCCCGTGAGTGTTAATAGCAGCTCATGGCAAGTTGCACGGGCTGCCCCAGAAGGGCTGGAGCTGAGTCAGGGAACTCGTACAAATTGAATTGAATCCTCAGCTTCCTATTTAAAAATGTCTTTAAGGGAAGCGTACCATCAGGCCACAACTGTGCAATGGCATTAGTCCCGAAGTTAATCCCAATGGCATTAGTCCCTAAATTAATCCCAGATGCATACCAGTTCACAAGGAAGCCACCTACTTGGTTGTCTGATTCATGAAATCTCCCCTGCCATGTAAGGCTCACATTGAATCCCATCCTACCATCACCTTTAACACACTTGTTTTACCCACACTTTTATGCTTCATAAAATGAGCTTCCATAAGTGTTAGCAACTCCAAGTCAGCACCCATTCTTTTGATAAAAATAACCTGCTACGAGTGTCTGAGCAATCATAGTTAAATTATACCACCACTTCCATACAGTTCTGTAACAATATTCCTCTAGTGGTTCTGATACAACAGAGCTTCTCTATCTAATAGTTAATGGTAACACACTTTGATAAGTAAGGAACACATAGATCAATATACTTTTCCAGGGGAAAATATTTTAAAGACTGTACATTAGTATAAATCAAAAGGCAAAACCCCTCAAAGTCTGGAGGAAGATGCAAAAGTGCTTCTTTGCAAGAGGGTTTTTGTCCACTCTTGCTTAAGTCAACTGAAGGGAAGATCTGAATAAAGCCACGGTGCCTTCTCCCACCTGACTCTGACCATTCACCGAGATCCAGTGCTTAGCGCTGTTCCCAAACAGTTTCCACTGAGACCGGATGAGCTGTCAGATGCTACCATGATTTATAAACTTAAGCTCCCAGTCTCTCCTGCCATTTCCACATCCACTTCTTCCCTTTCTGATAAGGCATGAATCATCATCAGAAATCCCTCTCCAGCCCATTAACAACCTAAACATTGCACAGGCTCATAGAAGTACACGGGTGACTATCATTACATCTGCCTCCGTATTAGAGGGATCAGCACTGTAAAAATACCTGCAGTCAGCAAATATTCGTGTTGCATTTATGAGCATTTTCATTCCAGTACACACATTATGAAACAATCTTATGGTGGTAGGAAGGCTAGGTAGGTATTCCAGCAAGGAAGACTGCTTTGCTGCTATATTAATACCTTATATTATAGTGCAATAATCCTGTGCTCTACAGAGTCTCAGACTGGTTCATTGGAGCGGGGCGGGGGGGAAGTGTATGGCTTTAAACAGCTTGCAGTATTGGGTCAAAAAAGGCACAGATGTTGCAGCAAATCCTTGAAACAACATAAACTCACCATGCTCATCTGAGCCTATCCAAAAAAGTATTCACCGTGGCCAGACCAAGGGTTCTGTGCTGTGCCTGGCTAATTCAACAGCAGGGCACCCTGCGTGGGAGAACCACTAATCCTGAAACGTAGCATTAAAGAAGACGAGACCAAGGCTACAGAGACTTTTGTGAAACTGAGCATAAGAAAAGAATCATACCTTCCTGAGCCTCAAAAGAATTTCTACAAAATCTTAGATATTTCTGCGATGACTTCAGGAGATAATCTTACAGCAAGTGACTCCTAACAGAATTTTCAGATGCCTTTAGGAATAAGGAAGGACTCTAGTAATCTCTCACCCTCATAGGCAGTCTCGAGAAAGCATATGCCTGAGAAACAGAGGAAAACCAGAGTGAGGAGATGGGGAAGTTGAGAACATTATTCGCAGTAGCTGCTCTCATTTGACCAGATCAAGACTGGCACAGTGTTAGCAGAGGTATGGAATAGATGTGAAAGCCTCAGACGTTTCTGCCCAGCGGGTAACACTGTGGGATGTAAATGGTAAGACTGCATGCATTTTTTTCGCAACACAGTAAAAAGTGAACTTAAAAATACCAAATCCACCAGACCAAAAAGATTTCCATCCTACGCAAGTTATGAGAGGAAAAAATCCTCTCAGGAGATTGAAAGAGATGTACTTCATAAACACGCACATCTGTGGTTCCCAAGCCCATCGTTCAAAACTTCTGTCATCAGTTTATTTTCTCCCATGGGTCTTCTCCAGTTCAGTAGCTGTCACTCCAGTGAAAACCACAACACAAAGCTGACATTTATTGAAGGTGGGCAGGGCCCCGTGAACTCTACTGTGGCAGTGCAGACAAATCTAAACATCATCTTTACTCACAAATTTCCATTCAGTTCAGTGAAAGCAGAATTGCCTCTGAGGTGTGGGAATAATAAAGAGAAAATTCTCCTTTCGGTTGCACTTAAGAACAGGCTTGCAGAGGCGCTGGTGGGAAGCCTGCTGGAAACCAAGGGGCCGCGTGGGAGTCAGGGAAAGCAGAATATGCTTTCCACCACCTAGAAAAGGAGCATGTGGATGGGGGAGGAGGAGCGAGCAAGAGAGGAGGAGCTGAGACTTTGCCAGAAGAAATAGGAGGGCCCCATGGTGCTGACCGCCCAGGAGTGCTCCGGGATGTCACGGGGAGGCTGGCACGCTGGTTCGAAGCACAGACCGCTTTCCCCTGCTCCTTTTCCATGCGGGCACCAGGACACGGTAAAGCAAAACCCGGGCAAGGTCAAGCTGGACTTGAGTGGCACGAGTGAAAGGGACAGGTGCCCGAGCGATCTTCTCTTCTGTCCTGCCAGTCAGAGGTAGGGGTGCGTAACCTAAAAAGCCGGTCAAAGAAACTCTCTGAGGCTCGATTTTGGAGTTTTAGAAAGCAGGCATTCTTTATTGCAGCGCTGGATGCACGGGGGATCGTTCTGCCTATCGTGCATACCGTTACCTACAGCAAGGCAAGCTTATATTGTTCTAATCATATACTTATTTATGTTATCCTTGACATAGTGTCCGCCCTTTGGGCATGCGCAGTGTGGCTCATCTCTTTTTCCTAGTTAGCTAGCCTTGGCAGGTTTTAATGGCTGGATGCACCAATGTCTGTCCCAACAGCAGGTGGGGGACAGGGCTCTGCCCTTCGTGAGACCCCCAGCCCCTGGAGTGGTGGCTGGAAGATGGGTAGGTCAAAGGACCCTGATGGGAGCCCTGCAGGGCCTCATCCATTGGACCGACGGGCACCTTCCCTTGTCACACAGAGCATCGCATGGGCTGGAAAAGGGATGCTCTGGAGAGCTTCTGGCAAATCTCTGGAGAAGAGCTTCTCCCCGCCCCTCTCCCAGGGGCTTTCTTGGCTCTGGTGCCCTTCCCAAGGACAGCCCCACAGGTGGGTGCAGCCAGCATGGCACGAAAGAACAGGCAGCAGCCACAGCGGTCAGCATGGCGGGAAAGCCAAGGATAAAGCCTTATCACCCAAGTGTGATAAAGCCTTAATAACCAAGTGTGCTGCTCCTCGGACAGGAGTATTCCTGCCTAAGCTCACCACACTTTTCCTGCATTTCCCTGTGGCTTTCAGCAGGATATGAATCGCTCTTCAGTGCTGGTGGTCGCTCCCCTCTTTCAGTAGCAATTGCAAATTTTCTTCCTGTTGGACCCGCCTCAGTTCCAGTCTCTTGGGGATTGAAAGCTGGCACAGCATGGGTGCCAGAGACGTTCCCACAGCTTGGCTGGCGTCCACAAGGAGGAGTCTGTCTTTAGCCACGATGGTCATTTCCAGGGAAAACAGCTTGTTGTATTGACCAGGACCCTACGCGGACAACAGAAGAGCAGGGATGTGGCCATTTGCCACAAGTCCAGTGGAGCAGGCTGCTCAAACACAGCCCACGGTGACTTTCTGTGCTGCTGGGCCTGTGGGGACAAAGGATTAAGCCTGAATTACCTACATGAAATAGAGCTATCGCTAGCCTCGTGCAACGGCACCCAGGAGCTGGTCCTGAAAACCACCAATCCAGGACACGGAAAGCTTTTAACCGCTGTGGCTATTCTGGAATAGACTGTGCCGTGTGCATCCATTTCTATTAGCAACGCTTCTCCTGCAGCCCAAAAGGAGTTTGAGAGCTTGCTTATGGCTAAAGGGGGTTGGTGGCCTCGGGCGGTGGCTGAGGCTTGGGGCTTGCATTGCCCGTGACCAGCTATGATCACAGAGTGAGAGAGGAAAGACTTTCCCTGGGGAAGAGGCACCAGGGATTGGTTGAGGTGAAGGAAACCTTCACCACGGTTTTGCTTGTAGGTGGAAAGTCTGGATCAGAGAGGAATTCTACATCTTCCGTAGCATGGCACAAGTAGAGTCTTCTGTTGGTACCAAGTAGAGGCAGAATGTCAGGCAAAGTGGCTCATTGAATGGGAATGATCTGGGGAAATTTACTTGGCTATTAAAAGCCCCATTGCTCTAGCAGTTGAATCTTTTTTCTCTAGTCCTTTTGTTTTGGAAGGGGGTGGCAGGAGGGGCATGGATAATTTATCGTCATGCCTACAAAAACAGGCATTGTAGCAGTCAAGATGGAATATGCCTTTCTCACGTCCCCTTTCTTTTTTGAACATGGTGAATTCAATCTGCTGATCAATAGCCCACTGAGTTCAATAGACGCCTTGGATTTTTATCCTTCGGCTCAAGAGCTAGACCCAACCTCCTGTCGTTGGTGTTAGCGCAATTAATGCAGATAATCTGCTATCTTCTACCTAATAATCTAGGCTACATCCTACCTAACGATCTATGCGAGAGTACAACCCGATCCAATGTTACACGCAACATCAGCACTGTGAAGAGCTGTGACATTCAAATGAAAAAGGAGACATTTTGAACACCTTTTAAGAGCTTGCAGGAATACAAAGGGGAAGCACTGTGTAAATAATACTCAAACTAATATGGATTTTCCCCCTAAATTTCTGAACCTCCTGTGACAAGTGATGGCCTATCAAAGTGCATGTCTGCCCCCCTGCGCAGCACCACGCAGGACCTGTTCACATTCCCTGGTCTGGGAGATGGGGCAGAGTGGACCCTCAGGCAGCTTGTGGCACACAACCGGGAGGAGAGGCTCACGCGCCGGAGGGTCCTGCTGTCAACCCGGGGGATCTTGACCAGCTGGAGAAAGGGGCTAACAGGAATCTCATGTAGTTCAGCAAGGGGAAGAGCAAAGTCCTGGAGACCTGGGGATGAACAAGCCCTTGTGCAAGTAAGTGCTGGGGGACACCCAGCTGGAAAGCAGCTGTGCAGACACCTGGGGTGATGGTGGACGCCAAGTGGACCGATTTCGAGCCAGAAAAGTGCCCCTGGGGCAAAGGCGGCTCACTGCCTCCTGGGCTGCAGTAGGCAAAGCGTTGGCAAGAGGTGGAGGGAGACGGTCCTTCCCCTCTGCTGGGTCCGTCCAGCCCGCCCGGGGGTCCCCAGTGCCAGGCAGAGACGGCCATACTGGAGAGAACTCTCGCCCCGGTGCCCCTCCCACTTTCCGTTGGGCTCAGAATGTTGGTCCGTTGGGCTCGGAATGTTGGTCAGTTGGAGCCCACAGCCACCAGAGACAGCAGCACGGAGCTGTGCTGGCACGCAGGAGCGCTGGGAGGAGGCAGGATCTGGCCGAGCAGCACCTCGCCGGCACCGGCACCTCGCCTCCCATCCCCGCTGTCGCCGACTGGCCCGCGTCCTTGGTCCACGGCGAGGGTCCTCCTCTCCCGGGCAGGATGGGCCAGGCCAACTGCTGCTGCGGCTCCAGGTGGGCTCTCCCTGTGCCTCGGGGGCACGGCCGGGACCCGCGGCAGCGGCGGCGGCCTTTCTCATGCCTGCCGCTCTCTGCTCTGCAGGGAGGCTCTCACCGACGCCGAGCCGGTGCTGAGCACGGACGTGCGGCTGACCCGGGGCCGCAAGAGGAGCGAGAGACGCCTTCTCCTCCTCCAGGAGGAACTGGTGATCACCAAGTTGCAGTAAGACCCTCAGAGCCCAGCTGCCTTTCCCCCATCCCTGGCCCTGGCCCCAGGGCAGGGACACCCCGGCAGCAGCCCCAGGCCCCGGCACCTTGGTGGGTGCTGGAGGCGCCCATCGCTGTCCGTCCGTCCCAAGGGCAGGTGGGGGACAGGGCTCTGCCCGGGGGGACCCCCAGGAGGCCACCTCCAGCTCACCGCCGGCCTCTCCTCTCTGCTCTCTGCAGACGCGGCACCAGCGTGCGCCCACAGCTCCGCCTGGCCCTGGACCAGCTGTGGGTGCTGAGCGGTGGACAGGAGGCGGCAGGGGAGGAAAAAGAGGAGGAGGAAGGCAGCGATGAGGACAGGACCTCCATCATCCTCATCTGGCCCACCGGCTCCTGCGTTGCCACTTTCGGGTGAGTCATGGTGCCACGTCCCATGGCCGGGCAGGAGAGGTTCCCAACCGTGCCCACGCCATCCTGTGAACGGCCTCTGCCCTGCGTGCAGAGCCTGGGCAGGGAGCGGGAAGCACGCCGGCAGGGAGGGATGGGGGCATTGCCAGGTCCTGCATCCCCTGGTGCCCTTTGGGTCTCCAGAAGAGAAGGGCAAAAGTAGCTGCTCTGGCAGGACATGGGGAGCCAGGGCTCGGGCAGCGCCTCTGTCCTGCCCCACGGGGCTTTGTCCTGCCCCTGTGTCCTTCCCCACAGGGCAGGGCTGCACAGGCGCCCGCCTCTGCCCACGGGCTGGGGGGCAGCGGGGCCTGACACTGTTTCTCCTCTCTTTCTGCAGCTCCCAGGCACTGAAGGAGCTGTGGGTGGGCACACTGCTGGGGTAAGCCGGGGGGGATGCTGCAGGCGCAGCCGGACGGGGGAACACAACTCCCCAGCTGGGGAGAGGTGCCCTCGCAGCTGCGGGTAGCTCTCGGGCAGAGCTGCCTCACAGGAGAGAAGGGGCAGCTTGGGGCTCAGCCAGCTCTCCCTGTCCCCTGCCGGTGCACAGGACACCAGGAGGAGCAAAGAGAGCCCGCATGACCCGTCTCCCCTCCCTCAGACCCCTGGAGAAGGAGCTGAGCCACCGCCACGCCGTGAGTGTCTCTCCGGTCTGGGCTCTGTCCCTGAGCCCTGGTCCTCCAGCCGAGCAGCAGAGGCATCGCTGCTCACCTTCCTCCGCTCCTTCTCTCTTGCCCAGTGGAGGACATTCAGCGCCAGGAGCCTGGAGAGGCTGATGGAGGACCAGGCAGAGGTGAGAATGGCTGCCTTTCACCTGCTTCTGGCTGTGCCGGCGTCTGCGGCCAGCGGGGTGAGCTTGTAAGGCAGAGATGGAGGGAGGGAGCGTCCCACGGTGCCACTCGGGGAGCGTAGAGGGTTGGGGAGCCACCAGGCATGCCAGCACATCCTCGCTGGCGGCGCTGGGGGGAAACCTGCCGTGTGGGGCAGAGAGCCCAGGAGGGCAGAGGGTCCCAGCTCTGCCACGCTCAGGCTGCTGGTGCCGGGTGGCAGCTTGCCGGTGGCCCTTTCTGCTGCGGGGCTGCTCTCTAAGTGCAGCCTGCTTCTTGCAGGATCATCCCAAGCAAGGGCCACCGACAGCCCCGTCTATCAAAGCTGGGGGACTTTGCCGCTCACCAGGTGAGTTCTGGAAAGAAACGCATTGTCCTGCAAATGGTTGAGCTGTGCTCACTTGTCCCTTGAGTGTCGCCATGCAGGTGCGGCACCCCAAGGGAGGACGTCACCTGGACGAGCAAGGACACCCGCTGGGCAGCAGCCGCTGGATGTGGTTTTGCGGGGACCCAGAGCCTCTCCTGCTGCCCACAGCTTGGAGGAGGGCAGGGCGAGGGCTGGGACAGGTTGTCCCGGTGGCACGCCAGCTCTCAGGAGCCTCCGAGCTGGAGCCGCTGAGCTGGAGCTGTGGTTCCAGCTGCTGGCTCCCTGCCCATCCTGCCGCATCGCTCAGCACCATGCTGCAGGCAGGGCAGGCTCCGGGAGTGCTGGCCCGGCTGTCTCCATTGACGTGCTCTTGCTCCGTTTTCCTTTTCAGAAGGAGGGAACAGCATCAGCAGCAGGAGGAGGAGGAGGAGGATGGGGCTGCCCTGGCCCTTTGCTCTGCAGAGGACCCCAGCTGCTGCCCAGGCGCCAGGGCAGGCGGGCTCCGGCTGCAGCAGGGCGCTCTTTGGCCAGCCCCTGGCAGCCCTCTGCGGGGAGGACGGCTCCCTGCCCCAGCCCATCCAGGTAAGCCAGCCTGGGCAGGGGGTCCCCAGCCCTCCCTCCGGCTGCTCCAGAGGGGAGGTGGGTGTCCCCAGGAGCTCCGGGGATGGGGGATTGGGCCCTTCACCCCCAGAAGATGCTTCTGGTGCCAGCCCCCTTTGCAGGGGGAAAGGAGCAGGATCTGGGGCAGTGCTTTGGTCACTGCTGTTGGAAGGCAGCTTCTCAGCCAAGCAGCTGTCCTCCTGCCCCTCCTGCAGGAGATGCTGGCAGTCCTGCACAAGGAAGGACCATCAACAGAAGGGATATTCCGAAGAGCTGCCGGCGGGACAGAGTTTCGTGAGCTGCGGGAGGCCCTGGACCACGGTGCGGATGTCGACCTGGGCAGCCAGCCTGCGCTGCTGCTGGCCGTCATCTTGAAGGTGAGCGCTTCTGACCTGCAGCTGGAAGAGCTCCTGCCTGGCCTGGAGTGTTCAGAGGCTCACCTGGAGCCCCTGGCATTGCAGGACTTCCTCCGAAGCATCCCCGCCAAGCTCCTCGTGACAGACCTCTACGAGGACTGGATGGCAGCGATGCAGAAGAGCGGCAAGGAGGAGAAAGTTGAAGAGCTGAAAGTGTAAGTGTGGGCAGCAGCCTGCCTGTTGAGGAGGGACTGGTAGAGGCCTGGGACTTGCCTGAAAAGGGACGGTCTCCTTAAAAAGCTGTGTCTTCTGACAGCTTGCTTTTGCTGGGGTGGGCTTAGATTTTGGGGGAAAGGGCATGGACAGGGAGCCTTCCCTTGCCTGGGCTTGGGTGAAATGAGGAGCTGGGAAGCAAGGCCGTGCTTCCTTCCTGAAGCGCAGGAGCACTGACCGCTGGCTGAGAGCACCCGGAAAGCCGCGCAACCCCCCTGCGTTGGGCAAGCTTTGGGGACGGCTGTGGGCAGCATCTTCTCTATTAACGTTGAGTTCCTGTTCCCTCAGGGTGGCCGAGAAGTTGCCTGGAGCCAATCTCCTCCTCCTCAAGCGGCTGCTGGCCCTCCTCCAGCACATCGGCCACAACGCCTCCAGCAGCAGAATGACCGCCAGCAACCTGGCCATCTGCCTTGGGCCAAATCTGCTGAGCCCACCTAACGAGGACCTGCTCCCCCTCGAGGCCATGCTGGCTGTGACTGAGAAGGTGCGCTGTACTGAGCAGCCGGCTGCAGCCTTGCCGGCCCATCCGAACTTGGCTGCTCAGAGGTCCCTGGCTGCCTCCTCTCTTGAGCAAATGCCGGTGGGGTAGCTGCCTGCAAGAGCAGCCCCACAACCACAGCCGCCTGCGCAGAGGCAAGGGTCGGGAGTGGGAAAGGCTGCGTGATACATTTTCAGGCAGCTGGGTTGAGCCCAAGGGTTTGATGTGTGCAGGTGAACGTGCTGGTGGCGTTTCTCATTGAAAACTGCGGTGACATCTTTGTGGAGGAGATGGCTGGCCGCTCCTGTCCATCAGCCGGGGAGTCGCCAGCACCCATGGACAGAGCCACAGGTACGAGGAGGAACTGAGGGCTGTCACGGGCTGGGGCTTGGGGTACCAGAAACCTCAATGTCGAGAAGACAGCTGGTGTAGGGCTTTGGGTGGGTTTTGCTTTAGGTGTGCTTTACTTCCAAGGAGTCACTTTGCTGCACGTGCTTTTCCTTTCTAGACCTGCATTTGGAAGAGCAAAGTGGCCCTGCAGGCAGAGCAGACAAGGACCACCAGGCAGAGGCCTTGCTGCACACACCACCCGCCTCTCTGCTGGACGTCCTCAGAGAAGCTGGGGGAGACGCGGTGGTGGAGTCCGAAACGGCAGAGGTATGGCAGCTCCATCAGGAGCTACCCTCCTACCCGAGACATGGTATCCCCATGTTTGTTGAGCTGCCAGAGACAAACCGAGTGTCACACACCCGTGTGAATCCTGTGTTCCAAAGTGAGGCCCTTGGAAGAAAGGGCTAATGCAAACCAGCCAAAGGGATCTTCTCTGTAGGGCTAAGGCAGCATTTTGCCAAACAGTCACCTGCTACTCCAGGGTGTCCCTTGCCACCTGCTGACTCTGACATTTCTGTTGTAGGCACCCGTTGCTTTGGCTGCAACCACCCCAGGGACCACAGTAGACTCCCTGGGATGCACAGAAGGACTAAAGAGCGTTTCAGAGGAAAGAAGGTAAAATGAGTCAGCTTTGGGTAAATCAAGAACTGATTCTAGTTGATCCTGGCTTTACCTACCTAATCATACTGTGGGATGGAAAGGTTTGCAGGCTCCCCCCAGGAAAAGGAAAACAGAAAGAAAAGAAAGAGAAAACAGGCCTGGGCAGAGGAGAAGGAATGCCAACGAGAAAAGAAAAGAAGGAAGAGAGAAAGAGATGGGGACTTAAAAGAAGCAGGAAGGTCCAGCAGGTCAAGAAGCCCAGGTGTGTACCAGGCTCTGCTGCCCATCTTTCCCAACTCTCAGCGCTGCTCCAAGTCAGTCCGACCCGCTGGCAAGGGAGGGGCTTGGAAATAACTCCATGGCCGCTCCCCAGGGGCTCCCCATCGAGCCCTGCTGTGTGGCACAGGGGCCCTGTGCATCTGTGCACGCATGCAGGTCTCTAAGGGCATTACCCGTGGGGATAAGGCGCCAGAGCCGTCCCCTGGTTGATGCCAGCCATAGGTCTCTCTTCTGGGCTATGAGTAATTCCTCATCAGCGGTGTTCCCCAAAGAAATGGGAACCAAGTCATGCCTATTCCTGCCTTCATGGGTTTATCAGTGCTCTCTGACTCTGTCGTTGTAGGTGCCGTTTCCCTGTTACTGGCTGAAGCCCTGTGACTCCCAGGCCCACCCCCTGCCGCAGTTGATGTTTGCAATAAAAGGATCTTTTCTCTCTTCTGAGTGTGTCTGCTATACGATATTCTGGACTAGGTAGATGGGGTTTTGTGATGAACCCTCGGGAAGGAGTCTGGGATCGTGCCTTGCCCCAGCACCCTTTCCAGTAGGCATCAGGGCTGAGTTCAGGTGCTTTAGGAGTGAAACCAAAGCACAGACTCACACAGGAGGGTGGAGGTTGGAAGGGACCTGTAGAGTTCCTCTGGTCCAACCCGCCTGCTCAAGCAGGCTCACCTAGAGCAGGTTGCCCGGGACAGTGTGCCCTTGGGTTTTGAACATCACCAAGGACGGAGACTCCGCAAACTCCCTGGGCAACCTGTGCCAGTGTTTGACCACGTGGACAGGAAAAAGTTGTTTTCTCATGTGCAGCTGGAGCATATCATGTGTTTTAATTTGTGCCTGTTGCCTCTGGTGCTCTCAGTGGGCACTCTTGAGAAGAGCCTGGCTCCCTCATCTTCATTCCCTCCCAGCAGCTTTAGACAGATTAGTATAGATAGATAGATAAGACACCCCCCCACACCCCCAGGCTTTCTCTTCTCCCCACGGAAGTGTGCCAGCTTAAAAGCAGCAGGGAAGAGTCGGCTTCCTTGAGGCTCCTTGTTTTGCAGGTGACCTGGAGACGTGGAGGTTCGTGAGGTTCCCCTGCCAAGAGAGGCAGAGGGCTGGAGGGCACAGCTGGACTCCTGCTCCTGCGGCAGCAGGGACTCGCTGGCCAGAAATGGCCCCAAGGACCCTGGCAAGGGGCTGTGCTCAGTGCTGCAGAGGAAGGCGAACCCCCCTGGGACCTGTGCCAATCTGCCCGGGGGAAAAAACTCCTTCCTGAGCCCAGCCCTGGTGGCCCGAGCAGGGTCCGGGGAGCTCCTGCGGGGGAGCGCGTTTGGGGTCGGCAGCCGGGGACCTTTTCCAGCCTGTTTGGTGCAGAGGCACGGGTGGGCGTGGGGCATCAGTCCCGGGAGAGCCGTCGCTGACTGCTCTTTCCCGGGAAGGGCAGGTCGCTCTCGCCGTGTCTCTGTCCTGCGCCCACCCGGGTTTCTTTGTCCTGCCCGCTGCTGCCCAGCGAGGAGGGTTCGGCTGAGCTCAGCAGGGATGTCCCGGGACCCGCCGAAGGAGAGCTCCTGCTTGGTCAGCACCCTGACCGCTTCGCCTTGGGGGGGGCTCCGCCGCTGTGCCGAGCTCCGCCGAGCCGAGCCGAGCCGAGCGGAGCCAAGCACAGCGAAGCCGAGCCGAGCGGAGGCGGTCGGGCGCAGCGGCATGGGCGGGCAGGGCGGGCAGCGCTGCCTGCGGGCGCGGTGCGGCTCCTCCAGCCGCAGGTGATGGTGGGCAGGAGCCGGCCCCTCGGCACCGCGCACCGGGCGCTGCAGCTCCTCGTCCGGGGGAGCGCGGGCGCGGAGACCTCCTGCCCACGGCAGGGGCGGGCGGGCAGATGGAGAGGGACACTGCCAGGGGCCGGGGAGCGGCCCGGGGGGCCCCGCGTCTCTGGCAGCGATTGCCCCGGTGGCAAGGACACCGACGCGAAGGGACCGAGCCGGTGGCAAGGACACCGACGCGAAGGGACCGAGCCGGTTCCAAGGACACCGACGCGAAGGGACCGAGCCGGTTCTCGTGGCTCCGGCGCTCCGCAGCGGCGCCGAGGGCCAGCCAGGACTCAGGCCGCGCCAGCCCTCGGCTGCACCCACGGCAGACTTTGCCTCGGGCTCGGCGCTGCTGGCCAGCCTGTCCCCGCCGCCCCTGGGCTAGCCCCGCTCTCGGGACGGCACGTCCCACGCGTGAAGCGGTGCCTGGGCTTGCCCTGGGAGCGGCACGACTCGGGAGCGTTCTCCGGCTGCTGCGGCTCCCGTCCGTGCGATGGACGGAGGCGGCGGTTTCCCTGGCGGCTCTCCGCTGGTCTCGGCCCGCGGGCCGCGACCCCTCGGGCTCCGTTTGGGCAGCCCTGCCCCGCACGCTGGGGATGGAAAGCGGCGCGATCCTGCTGCAGCTGCCGCGGGGACAAACCCACGGGGGAGAAGGGGTGGGTGCCGCGGAGGGGAGGACGGCGGGGCTGGGTGGGCTCTGGGCAGCACCGCCCGGGGCTGTCCCTGGCGGGGGTCTTCCCGGCCGGGCCCCCGGGATGGCTGAGGAGGCCGGTGCCCGCTTTTCCAGGGAGGAGCTGGCCGGGAGCGTGAGGAAGGGCAGCTGCCCGGCTTTGCGCTCCCCGGGGGCCCTCGGGGCTCCCAAGGGGCCGGGCCGGGCTTTCCCCCCTGCCCCCCCGGTTCTGTCCAGCTTTGCGCTCTGGCTTCACGCGGCGCTCCGGCCTCGATCGGATAAGCCTTGTTTCCCGCCCTGCAAGGGTGACGCTGGCTTCCCTCTTACGGATGAACAGGACTCTTTCCTGGAGCTGAGAGCAGAAACTCCGTGGGCTTTGGCACTCGGATTTTCCTAGCTTGCTGCCGCCAGCGTCCGAGGGGACTCTAGATTTCGCGGAGCACCGTCGGGACGTTACTCTCGGGGAGAGGCTTCGGTCCTGTTTCTGGACAAAGATGGTGGCGGCGGGGGAGTGAGCGAGCAGCCTCGTGGTGCTTGGTCGCCTCCTGGGCTGAAACCACAACAGTCCTTCTTGGTGCCCAACGTGGGGCACGAAGGGTTGAGATAACGACAGATCTGGCCGGAGCGTGTTAAAACAAATTTGTTGTACGCATTTCTTGTATTAGTTGAATAGTCGCTGGTCCCAGCGTTGGCTCATTTGTTCCCGTGGCGGTGTTGTGTGAGTTCTTACATGCACTCTGTTTATCACCTCTGGGCGCGGGCTCGGGACTATCATTTTGCTGTCCTGGGTGACGTCGACTCACAAAATGATTACGTCACGGGTCCTGAGGTTAAGCTGGTAGTTGCGTGCGGCGTCGACGTCATTCCCGTGCCTCGGGCGCCCTCTCTCGGAATTTGTTGGTAATCGCACCCAATCTGTGGGGAAGTCGGGGGGGGTACTTTCTCCCCGCTCGTTCACCTCCCCTTCCTCCTTCAGGCTAATTACAGCAGCTTTTGAGAAGTTTGAACAGCCCTGGGATGTTCAAGCCGGCATGCTCGTCTTGCTATGTCTCCCGAATGTGTTTCAGGTCTTGTTTAGGGCTCCAAAAAAGTTTTTTAAGAATACCACGCAGAGATCTGCCCCAAGGCTGAATAGTCATGGGTGGCGTGGCACGTGGGAGAAAACGGGCAGGTATCTAGAGGACTTCTCACCTCCAATGGTTTGGAACTTCACTCCCAAACAGCTACAGGACCCTGGTGAAGCGATAGAATGTTGGAAAGGAAAATACGGTGCCTGTTCCAGAGAGGCACAACTTACCACACTCTGCGGTATCTACCAGTATCCGCACCAGTATCTACCAACCACTGCTCGATATTATGCAGCACCCTCAGGGGGAAGGGAGGGAAAACAGACCGACAGGCGCTGCAGCTATTCCAACCCTCGTGACAAGCACTGCAGCTACCCCAGCCAACCCCAGCGACAGGCGCTGCAGCTGAACCGGAGAACCAACCTGTGCCGGTGTCAGTCGCCCCTGTGCAGAAAAAGAAATACACAGAGAAATCGGTTCAACTTAGCGAGGGATGGAGGTGAACCAGGGTCATCACGAGAACAGGAGGAAGAGGCAGAACCCGAGATAATCACCCGATCCCTATCCCTGAGTGAGCTGCAAGATACGCAAAAGGATTTTGGCTGCCAGCCGGGTGAGCACATTGTTACCCGGCTGCTCCGCTGCTGGGGTAATGGGCCGGTAGCTTGGAATTAGAGGGAAGGGAAGGCAAGCAGGTGAGATCCCTGTCTAGGGAAGGGGCCATTGACAAGGCGATTGGGAAAAAGACACGAGCCCTCAGCCTCTGGAGGGGACTTCCGTCAGGCGTGAAGGAAAAATACCCCTTCAAGGAAGATGTTACGTGTCACCCAGGCAAGTGGGCCACCATGGAGAAAGGTATCCAGTACCTGAGGGAATTAGCCATGCTGGAGGTGATTTATAATGATCCAGGTAACGAGCAGTCACCCACAGATCCAGATGAAGTCCAATGCACACAACCCCTGCGGCGGAAGTTTCTACAACATGTACCAGCGTTGTATGCCAACTCATTGGCAGTGATGTCCTGGAAAAAAGGCGAGGGACAAACGGTGGATGAAGCGGCTGGCCGACTCCGGCAATACAAAGGACATCTCTCTTCCTCCCGACGGGCCCGTGTCTCGGCTGAACTCCCGTGTCGCGGGAGTTTTTCCTACAAACGTCGCTGTTAGGCTTTTGTGGGATAAAAAGGGGCTTCTTTTTTGATCATCGGTCGGCTAGGTCACTGACCATCGGAGCTTTTCGGTTGTGTCTGTTTGAGAGGTAAAAGGTGGCTGCCAGAAAGGCTCCAGACAGTTATCTATGAGGGTGTTTCCTCCCCCAAACCCCAGAAGAGCCTAACGCTGCTGCTGTTGCATTTCTGTGGCCCTCCAGGAATCCCACTGTGTGCGTAGGGGAGGGATGAAAAAACCTCTGGGAATCTTTGCGTGAAGGGTGCCTGGACCAAGAAAAGGCAAACCTGCTGACATCATCGCAGCTGGGGAGAGAAAGGGCTGAGCTACCAGGGCCACTGCCAGCATACTGTCATTAGGCACCAGAGTCAACGTTGACTCGAGAGGCCTGGGCAGAGCCCAGACCCCCCTGAAAGCAGCTGCAAGACCTGCCACGAGGTACAGGCCAACTCCTCTGATGCTTCGGGCTCACGCTGGAACCCAAAGCGCTCCAAGCCCCAAAATGCAGCCGCCTCTGCAGCACAGCAGCAGCAGCCAGTGCAGAGCAGCGTGGGGAGCTGGAGCAGAGGGAGGGGGCGCCCGGGCCGGGGTCGGCTCCCTTCGGCTGGGCTCGGCTCATCTCGTCTGGGCTCGGCTCCGCTCCTTTCCGTTCGGCTCTTGTCGTTTCGTCTGGGCTCGGCTCCCCTCGGCTCGGTTCGGCTCATCTCGTTTGGGCTCGGCTCCCCTCGGCTCGGTTCGGCTCCTCTCGTTTGGGCTCGGCTCCCCTCGGCTCCGTTCGGCTCCTCTCGTTTGGGCTCGGCTCCCTTCGGCTCCGTTCGGCTCATCTCGTCTGGGCTCGGCTCCGCTCGGCTCGGTTCGGCTCCTCTCGTTTGGGCTCGGCTCCCTTCGGCTCCGTTCGGCTCATCTCGTCTGGGCTCGGCTCCGCTCGGCTCCGTTCGGCTCCTCTCGTCTGGGCTCGGCTCCCCTCGGCTCGGTTCGGCTCATCTCGTTTGGGCTCGGCTGCCCTCGGCTCGGTTCGGCTCCCTTCGGCTCGGTTCGGCTCATCTCGTCTGGGCTCCGCTCCCTTCGGCTCCGTTCGGCTCCTCTCGTTTGGGCTCGGCTGCCCTCGGCTCCGCTCCGGCCGCAGCCCCGGCCCGGCCCCGCCTGAGGCAAGGGCGGGCGGCGGGCGCGGCGGGGCCGGTGGCCGTGGCGGGGGCTCCTCCCCGTCCGTGGAGCGGTGGGCTGCCCGGCGGGCGCCAGCGCCGGGGCTGCCCGGGGGCCTCGCAGGCCGGCAGCGGGGCTGAGGCGGCGGCGGCGGCGGTGGCGGCATCTCCCCTCGCGGCAGGCCGGGGCGCCGGGTCCCGGCCTTCCCCCCGCAGGCCCGGCCAGCCCCGGCCCCTCCCTGCCGCCCCCGGGGCTGCGGGGGCAGCAGGGGACTGCCTGCCGCTGGTGGCTGTCCGGCGGAGGCCGGCGGGCACCGCGGAGACGTGCGGCTGTGGAGAGAAAGGAGTTTCTGCCGGCTGTCCCCGCAGGGACCCGCAGCCGCCGGGGGTGTCCCTCACAGCCTGGCGTCGGTGGCGGGCTGCGACGCAGTCCTGCCCGGGCGTTCTTGGCAGCCCCCGGGGCAAGAGGCCTGTCAAGCTTCAGGGAGGTCGGCAGCGGCGTTTCCAGAGCCGTCGCGTCCCGTTGGCTCTCCTGCTTCCTTCCCTAGGCTGGGAGAAAGGAGGACGTCCTCGAAAGCAGGTACCTGTCGGTTGCCTGAAGCCAGGTTTCTTCATGCAGGCAGGCGTGTGTACGGACTTAGAATCGGCAGGTGAGCGTGTTGAAGCTACAGCCTGCAGTGTGGTGCCTGCCGGTAGCCGTGAGTTCCTAGGAGACCCTAAATTCCGAGGGGGGGGGCTGCTCTTTTCCTGCCTTCTTTCACTGACCGTGAAAGCGGTCGCTTCCGAGTGGCTACCGCGCTTGCACGGGCTGAGCATCGAGTGATGGGAGCTGTAAAAAGCGCTCCTGTTTCACTGCCGTGCGTGGATTTCGTGCTTCAGTGGGAAAAGAGGCTGGTTTTGCTGACGGTGTTTTGCAGTTTTGTTTAAAGCGTTCAGCTGAGAAGCTCTAGAGCCTTTGTGTGTGAAGCCAGGACTGTTTTTCCCCACGTGCACCACTTTGTACCTCTCTGCCATTTTATTGCTCCGCGGCCGAGTCTCGTAAGATCTTTCTATGGTTCTTTGCTACCTGCCCTCCTCCTTGTGTCAGTAATCTTGTAGGCTTTGCAAGCTTTCTCACCTTGCTGCTCATGCCCCTTTCCCTGTCACGTCACGCTGTTTTTCTCTTCAACTGCTTGTTAAGCTTACTAGAAAAGCAGAAAGCCTAATACTGGAGTGAGTGCCTATTGTCATTTTTTAAATGAGACTTTGAAACATGAGTACAAATACAGATGAAGGGTATCTATCTTGTTGGCTTAGAGGGAGGTACTAAAACCCTGCTTTCTAATGAAATACTTGAGCAGCCATTTACAAGCTTGCTTCCTTTTTGTGACTTTTGGTAAACTCAGTTCTTACCCGTTTGACTTATTTTTAGAACTGGAGCCGAGCGTGTTTGCCATACGAGTAAAGCAAAGCATGGATTTGAAACGGTAAGCTACAGAATATTCAGAGACAATAGCATCTGTTTAGTCCTAGGTTCTTAAAGTGGCAAGCCTAAAAATGCCTTCAGGTAACTTTTTTTCCCTTTTCACCTGCATCACCTGCATGGAGACCTTTGTGATTCCTGCTCATCAAACTTAGCCACGGGATGAGTTTTACCGGGAACCAACACAGGCTTTTCTGACCGTGAAGCTACAAGCTCTAGGGGTGAGCTTAGCCTCTCGGAGCTGAACCTGAAGGTTGCCCTGCCTTGTCTTCTCAGAGACTCCAGTCCTCTTTTACCTCACATGCTCCTTTGTGCAGAACTCCATGAAGGGCCAACAGTGGGTGCTGACACCTTGACACTGGCTTCGGTGCGAGTGCTTGCCACTCCTCAGCAGTGTCCTTTCTCTGTGCAGATGGCCTTGCAGGCATCTCCCTCTTCTTGAAACAGTGTCATGTTTTTTTCTCGCTACGTCATCAGAAGGCAGATTTACGACAGGATTGTTCCAGAGGGATTGGCAGTTGCTTTCTAAACCCACTGTTCTCCAGAGACCTTGTCAGGAGGGCGAGATTCTTTCTCTTGTAGCCCACAAGCTAAAAGGCTGCTCTGACAGAGCTGCTGTTAGGCACACTCTTTAGGTAAGAGGGTCTTCCCTCACCCCCCTGTTCTCCTCCTCCTGGCTGTTGCCCATCCTCCCAGTGCATTTCATCCATTTTCTGGATCCTGATAGCCATTCTGCATGTAGTTCAAACCCCTGCCGTGCTATTGCCTTCCTGGCCGCCTTCCCTCTCCAGCTCTTTGGAGAGAGTCTTTTCTGAGGAGGCAAACTTATTCCTCTTGGGGTTGTCCACAAAGGAAGTTGCCTGGTGGTATAAAAGGAACAACTTCTTCTCCCACTGTTCCTTGGGAGGTGAACAGTTGCATCAGATGCCCAGGTTTCTGCGTGCTTCTGCATGATGACGTGCTGCCCCCATTTCAGAAACCTTTTGGACCTCTCCACAACTGGCTGAGCCTTTACGCAAATATCATCTGTGGGCTTGCTGCCTGCTGGCCAGGGCATGCTGCCTGCTTGCTGCTGTAGGCCTGGTTTCAAAGGGCCAGTCTCAGCATAATTGCTCTGCAGGGATCCCCTGCATGTACAGTGGCCTGCAATTTCAGGTGCTGCTAGTTGCATGGTTACCTTCAGCCTGCACAGGTAAACCCCTGTATTGAAACAGCCCTCACCTTGTTGTAAGCCCAAAACTTTCTTTCAGAAGCGGGGTTTTTGGCAGGTTTGTTGGATTTCCAAGATAGGAAGGACACTGCCTGGTAACTCCTCGGGAGCCTTCAGTACAGAAGAACTTCTCTAAAACAAGTAGGCTGATTTGTGTCTAAAACCTGTATCCCTTTTTTTTCCCCTCAGCTCAGCTTTGCAGGATTAATGACAGGTCTCTCTACACATGCCCTTTCTGGCTTCTTTCCTCAGGTGCTCCAAACACTCTCTTGGTGGGATAAGGTCATCCTCTGAAAGATGCTTTTTTTAATTCCCCTCTTTGCTATAATCGCTGTCCCCAGAATGCCTCCGCTCCTTGTACAGTGGCTGAATTTCCCAAACATGAGGGTCCTTGGAAGCTGGAGCTCCGGGTTAGCATGTTGGACCCTGAGAAATGATGTGGTAGGTGGTAGCCATCACCGTAACCTCCTAGTGTGTTAACTGATGTGGGAGGACATGTCCTGAGCTCTTTCCAGGTAATCGGGAACTATGATGAGTGAATCATCAAGTCGGCAAATACCAGTTCAGGTGAGAAGAACCTTCTCCAGAAGAGATGCCTGTGCCACCATGACTCGTACCTGCAATTTGCACTAGTCAGGGCACTGTTACACTGAGAGGGAGCTCCAGACACAAACTGGTGTCTTTATGAATACCAGACCAGATGTCAGGAGCACCGCATGGAATCCTGAGCAGATGACCTCTCCCTCGTGTGCTTTTTTAGGAGATCAGAGCCAGGTGCTTCTGTGACATGCCTTCCATTTGGTTTGCTTTCCATTTGTTTTCTTTTGGTATTCAGGATGAGAAGAAAGATCAGGTTTAGGAAAAAACCATCTCAGTAGCGCCTGTGCTTTCTCAGGATTCTTCTGGTCATTCCTCCAGGGCTCTTGTTCAGTTTATGAGCAGTGTATGACTTTGGATCCAAATCCAGCTGGTGTTTTAGAGTGCATCTCGAAAAGGGAAGGCTCTTGTTAAAACATGAAGGAAATCTGTCTGCTTAGTATACACGTAGGACTGACTTTACAGCATCGGCACTCAATTCAGAAGGAGGAGCATGGAAGTGCCGCAGTCGCATGGCTGTTGAATAGATTGCCTTTTCAGCTCTCATCCAAATGCCTTCCAGGCCTGCGATTTTGACAGGAGGCTGTCTGGTCAGGATGACTGGAGTTGAGCCTGTGCATCTTTCTGCTTACCAAGAGCACCAGTAGAAGTCCAAGGAAGAAGGAACTGGGAGACGCTCAGCCTGTCACTGCAGATAATTTTCCTACCTTAGTTAATGCTCTGAGACTAAACTGCCAAGATCTCTGGCCATCTAAAGTTTGGAATTTCACGTGAACCTGAGCTTAGTGCAAGAGAAGCACCATCAGGGAGGGATCTATTCTTCTCTTCTCTTATCTCTGTGACAAAGTTGTTTCACTTTCTCCTAAAGAAGCTTCCAGGGTGGTTTTGTTGTTTGTGGTCCTTTGTATTGCTGATAGCCTTGCGAATGGGTATTCCTGGCTCACCTCTTGCTTCTGGCACTTTTCACTTTTGTCCCTGCCCTGTTACTCTGCTTCCTATGAGTGTGTCTTAGCAGGGCTGATGCCTAGGGGCCTGTGTTGTCCAGCGGCTGTTATTTCCCACAGCACCTCTGTCGATGTTTTTTAAAACCTCTGTCTGTGCCATAGCTGGTGTTCCTCTTTCACTATCTGCTATATTAAAGCCTAGTCAATGAATTCCAGCTTTATGTTAGGCCTGGGAATATCCTGAGGAGGGAGGGGCAGAAAGCTATTGGTGAAGAAAGTCCTCGTAGTAGCAGGCAAGAAAATAAAGTCACAGAACAAGAGAGCAGACCTTGCCTTTTAGTTCTTCAAGCAAGCAAGCAAAGAAACAAAGATCTCCTGTAGAATAGAATTTTACATGGTGTGAAAGTTCTTGGGTTCCTCTTCCTTTCAGAATTCCTGCAAAGAAGATGAGCATGAGTTTAGTCCAGCATCCCTTACTGTGGGCTGTAACCGGGTGAGTTTGTGTAAGTAAGGAATTCCTGGCTTGTTTCATTCGAATTGGTCATATGAAGTCAAAAGCTGCAAGGATGACATTGGTAATAGTTTTCCTTTAGAAGTGGTGTTTGGTATTTTCCAGCACGTGAGACTAGGAATTAGAAGCACCATAGAGCGGCAGGTCAGCAATGATTTTGGCTGTAAGCAATTCCCACCCACAGAGCCGGGCTACGTAGCTCTTTCAGAGCTGGGCTGTGAGATGGGAGCCTACCTCCAAACCAGTCTGCACTGTGATTGCTTTGAAAGCTCCCAGGCGTGATGTCAGTCAGAGTCTGGACCGACCTCTCGGTTTCAGGGTCTGCCGTTGGGTGGGCAGGGAGTGTGGAGAGAGCGAGCTTGTGTTTTTGTTCTTGCTGCTGTTTCTGACAGGGGTGCCTGTGGGATCTAACCTTGAACAAAGAACAGGAACCGGTCAGGCTGAGGGTGCGGTGCAGCTCCTGCAGCAACTGGACCAAATGGTAAACAAAGGAAACGTGGAGTCAGAAGGAAGAGGCCTGTCCAGGTTCTGGAGAAGGTACGACTACTGCAGCTACGAGCAGATGCAGTCCTGGCTCTGTCCGAGCCTGTGCCTGATTCTGGCAGTTCAGGTGATTCTACGTTCTCTTGAAGAATGGGTCCCCCTTTTCTGTGTTTAAACAAAAAAGTGTGCCAAGGCAAAGGAGCATTCAGGGGTGTCCTTTTGTCTTGTGGTAAGGTGCAGCATTCCCAGGAAATGTTCCTCTTCTGGGCTGTCTTTGGGGAAAAAACTCCTCACGGGGTGGAGGGGGGGGAATGGAAGGGGGGTGGGGGGTTGGGGGGGTGTTACTGACCTCAGTCACAGCCCTCATAGGATGTGGCTTTTATCAGCTGTGGAGTGCCGTCTCCAGCCCGGTTTCTAAAGGACTTTTACACACTCCCCCTTCTCGAGGGGCCTTCCTGGGAGGGACCTTCAGTCCCCTTAAGGCAAGTATGGCCTTTATTTGCCCGCTTAGCAACTGTGGCCTTTGTAACTTTGACTCCCAAAGACACCATTTTAAACCGAAATGAAAGTAGCCCCGCCAACAGTTGCTGGGCATTGCTGACTAAAAGAGTGCTCTAAAGCTGTCGAAACAAGAGTGGTCTGTTCACTGCACAGCACGTGTTGAACGTCGGCAGTAACTGTTTGTTTGATAGGTGGGTTAGTTTTGGAAGGAATAAAACTCCTTGTTAATCCTAATGTATGCCAGTCCCCTTAACTATTGAGACTAGACCGTTACGGCACAGGTTGTTCTTTATGTTTCCTCTGCTTTTTCGGTCTTCCTCTGTATTATTTTGTGCTGGGGTTGTGTCTTTCTGGTGGACAGAAATTACCTTGTTGTTACAATTCTCAGAGAAGTACTTTAGGTACAATGTGGGGGATTTTTGTTGTTGTTGTTTCCCCAGCATAATCTTCTCGCCACTACAGCATCTCTTTGTTGGAAAGAACTGACCTGGAAGTACTAATGGTTGTGGAAAGGTAAACTTGTAGCATGAATGTCGGGTTGTATTGTTTCTTTTGTAATTCAGCTTTACACATTGCTTGTCTCTACTATTAAATGCTTTGAAATGAAATTCTACTTTGTTTACGTTTTCAAATTAACATACTGAAGATGTTGGGTTAGAATGTCTTTTTCTTCACAACCTAGAGGTTTTGGAAAAAAGAGCGACAAGCTTTACGATGTTGATCCTTGAGTGTCATAAATCGGGAATTTTACATTTGAAAATCATTGTATGAGACTCTAATAAAGCAAGCATCAGCTTGGCACTGTGTGTTATTTTAATCAGTCTTACCCTGGCAGAAAACACTCCTTTCCTCCAAGAAGAAGAAGAAGTAGAGGTTTCTAGTCTTGGATGGACTGCTGCCCTATGCTTCAGAGCATTAAAAAGGTCAAAATTGGTGAAAATGTTTTGGATTAGATTTTACCACTCTGCTACAAGTTGTGTAATTATTTATGCCTTTGATAGGTAGTGGGATGAGGCTGGGAGTTAAGATTTCAGATGTGCCTAGGGCATGCTCAGGCAGCTTTTTGCCATCAGGCTAGCGCATTTGCAATAAACCATCATTCTTCAGCCCTCTCCTGAGCTGAGGCACCGTCAGCACCTACACGCACAATGCTGGTCTAGCACATAACACTGTGTTACTGGTTGTTACTTTAGCAGTAGTGACGTGCGGCCGTCTGACGGGGTAACGTGTCTGGCAGAATGAGGCGATGTTCTAAAAGAGTCAGATGATAATGCAACACGGGGTCTGTTTGGCTTGTTCCCACCATGGTGCACGGATTATCCACCCTATCTGCCTCTGTATTCATTCCCGGACTCCCATCAGCAGTGAAAGAATGCCTTCCCTCCAAGAAGAAATGGGGTTGAGAAACTGGTTCCATTTACAGTGTTCTCCTCAGTCCTGTCCCACAAACCGTGGTACAGGCTGAGTGCACCAGGGTTCGGTCCCTTCTGCTGGGGGGCTGTACAATGAGATGGACAGCGGTGAGGACCAGGGAATGGCTAGCGAGTTGACCAGATGGAAAATATCCATGAGTTGATCTTCTTTAGCACTGGTTCTGTCAGGAGGAGGAGGATGTCCCACTTCCCTGATCTTAGATGCAGCTGCATAAGAAAGGGCCTTTACCCTGCAAGAGCTGGGCTGGCTGAGGCTACAACCTACACACAAAGACATTTTGATGTCTGAGTCCGGAAAATGCCATTACAGAATTACCGGCAAGATGTGCATCCATTTTGGAAAATCATTTTAGATGATAAAGAACATGGGTTAATGAAATCTAAACAAAAATGGTTTTTATTTTAACTGAGATGGGCGTTCTTTTAACTTTGAGAAAGCACCTTGTTCTTTAAAGCAGTGGCCGCCTGCTAAAAGGAAAGGGAAAAGTACTTAAAAAAGAACAAGCAGAAACAAGCAAGCTCTTCCCTCTCTTCCCCTTGGCATCCCATAAACCCTGGAAAAAGCCACACGCTTGCTTCTGTTGTCCTAAAAGCAGATTCGGTACACGGTGTGCAAGAGACCAATCTCACACAGGCGGGAGAGATACTGTTTTATTCTGCGCAGGGTGCTCCGTGGACTTTGCACAAATCAAGCAGGCCGGATTCATCAGTTGTGTCCCTTTTATACAGTAACAATTGCATCTAATTTATTAAACTACTCCTACCTAATACATATTCAAACTATCTGATGCGTGTGCGTAGCATTGCGTAACCCTGACGCATCAGATGCCCTCTCTGCACGCGTGGGGGTCTCGGCTGGCCTTCGGTGGTCTTTTGAGGAGGTATCCCCTCCTCGCT